>NW_024070201.1:15657709-15848153 GCF_014754425.2 Oryx dammah
GAACTGAAAGAACTTGACAGTTATATCATTATTACTGAAAAAGAGAACTAAAAATTCCAGCATTATGCTATGATTGATACTGCACAACAAGAATATTAAACAGCTTTTCCAGTACTGTAATAATGTAGTTTATCCTCCCCCCGAAAAAAGGAAAAAAGGCCAGTGAAAGTTTTCAGCAGAACTGATGAATAAACTTTATGATAAAAATATAGTGTGTGTCTAATTTTCAGTGGAAACAAATGCATATAGAATTAAGTGAAGTAGTGGGAAAATCAACAGTAGATACACCATAAAATCAAAATAATAATAATAATTAAAAATATAACTATTATTATTATTTTTAAAAAGAGGCCTGATTTCCTCTGCTAAGAGGAGAAACTATGCAGTTAGCAATTAGCAGACTGAGAAAGAATATATACATAATAGGACAACAGAGGATGAGGTGGTGGGATGGCATCACCGACTCAATGGTCATGAGTTTGAGTAAGCTTCACGAGTTGGTGATGGACAAGGAAGCCTGGCACGCAGCAGTCCATGGGATTGCAAAGAGTTGGACACTACTGAGCAACTGAACTGAGCTGAACTGATATATATATATATATATATATATATATATATACACATATATATGCTGCTGCTAAGGTGCTAAGTCGCTTCAGTTGTGTCCAGCTCTGTGCAACCCCATAGACGGCAGCCCACTAGGCTCCTCTGTCCCTGGGATTCTCCAAGCAAGAATACTGGAGTGGCTTGCCATTTCCTTCTCCAGTGCATTAAAGTGAAAATTGAAAGTGAAGTCGAAGTGCTGTCTAAATTGTTGTTCATTGAATTATAGAAATAAAATTAATGAACTTACATTGTTATGTGTAACACTATTTTAAACCTATGGTGCAAATATTAAAAGCTCAATATTTTATAAATTTCAAAATCATTAACAAAATAAACTATATCTAGAATTTGAGCTTTTTTGTGAAAAAGTTACATGAAAGAGAAAATACCAGTTTAGTTTTACTTTCTGGGAACTAGGAACCCTGCAGAAATGGGGTGGGGGTGGCGGGGGGAGTCTATTTGTGCACATTGAGTGATCTGGTATTTCCCTACCTTCAGTGTTCCAGGAGCTGTTTTTATCTTAAAACCAAATAACTTTTTTGACAAATTTATTAGCTCATCTGTCGCTAATCAAAATGTGCCAAGGAGTATGGATAAGATATATATATATATGTATGTATATATATGTATGTATTTGAAGGGGAGTATGTGAATGGTACTATGCAAGTTCATATCTTTAACACCTATTTAAAACCTGATTAAGGCATATCTCTAAATCAATTTGAGGGCATTTTCCCTAGATATAAAAGGAATCTTCAGACAGCATTTACATTTATTTGGGTTCTCATAAACCAACGGGAAGATTTAGAATTAAAAGCAAACTGAGGTTGTGTTGCAGCAAAGGGTTTTTGTTTAATCTGTTAGTTATAAAATAGACACAATCCAGAAACCTATCTGTCTTTTACCTCGGAAGAACCTTTAAAAGAAAAACTGCTTTTGCTTTTGTATCTCTACAGAACAAAAGCCTGAACCTGTCAACTTTTCTTTCCAGGGAAGAGGAATGGTGGGGAGCGTGCTCAGGTGCTTTGCTGCAGAGGGAAGCACAGCCAGGGACCCTTATTTGCCCATCTCAATTTTAGAACAAGTTCCAGGCTTTCCTGGAGCTAAAGCAAGCACAATGGGGACAGGCACTAAGCGCCACTGTTCTTTTGCCAAGAGGCAGGCTTTGGAATGGGGCTTCCCTGGTAGCTCAGTCGGTAAAGAATCCACCTGCAACGAGGGAGACGTCCGTTCGCCCCCTGGGTTGGGAAGATCGCCTGGAGGAGGGCATAGCAACCCACTCCAGTATTCTTGCCTGGAGAATCCCCATGGACAGAGGAGCCTGGCGGGATACACAGTCCATGGGGTCGCAAAGAGTCGAACACGACTGAGAGACTAAGCAGGCACAGCACAAGCTTTGGAATGAAGCAGCTCCACAGCAAACCTGGGAGGCTGTTCTTGGGCTTTGAAAAGTCTTTCACTCCCCTTGGCTTTCCGAGCAGCGTTTGCAGCCTAGCCCGAACATATCGCATATTTGGAGCAAAGAGCCAGGAGAATGAAGGACAGGGTAGTGTCATTCCTCGGCTCCCAGGTGGTGGAGTCTGTGGAGGGACTACGCCTGCAAACGCGGCTGCAGGTAGCCAGCGGAGCTGTCCAGCACCAGCACAGAGACGGGGGGTCAGGAGCCTGGGCTCGCCCCAGCCAGGAAGATGCTCGGCAACAGGGCTCTTGCCCAAGCAGACGCTGTCCTCATTCCTTGCCTCTCGGCTTTGGGCTATGTACAAGCCCACGCAGCCTCGGCCGAGGAGAACACCCGTCCTCACCAAGCAGGGTGGGTACCAACACGTTGGCCCTCCCCTTCCCTTGTAAGCGACTCCTTGGGAATGGGCGGGCTGGACCCCTCGGCCTTCCCCCTTGGCCTCAGAACTTCCCAAATGAACTTGGAGGGAAAGATCAATGATGGACTCTAATTGATGGACCCCCAGTTGACTCCACGCCCTCAGGCTTCCCTAAGGCGGCTGCAGAGGCAGGCGTTCCGTCCCGGCCGGGTGCCCCGCTGTCTCAGGGCCCACCGGGCCCCGTCTGCTCCTCAGCTGCCTCTTCTGCGAGAAGGTGGGGACGGCGGGAGCTGGGGTGGCGCTCAGAGGACGGCGCCGAAGTGTCCCCGTTGCTCCCGAAGCGTGGCGACAGCACAGAGGCAGAGACTTCCAGTGGGTGCGAAGGCGACACGTGACGGCTGCGGAGAGACGGCGCGGAGGAGGGGGCGCGCGGAGGGAGGAGGCGGGCGGCACGGAGAGGCGAGGCGGGAGGGACGGGCGGGCGGAGCGGGGGCAACAGGGGCGAGCTGGGCGCGCGGGCAGCGCAAGCCTCTGCCTCCGCGGCCGCGCGGCCGCCGCCTCCCCGCCCGGCCGCCCCCGGGCTCGCACTCGCAGCTTCCCCGCGAGCGGAGAGCAGCAGCGGAGACGCGTCCAGGCGCGCGCCGAGGCGGCAGCGGCTGGCGAACGCGGGCCCAGGGCAGCGCGGCGCTGCAAGTTCCCGCCATGAGCAGTCGGCTCCCGAGGCTCCGCGGCTCCGGGGCCGCCCTCCCGGCCGAGCAGCCCTGCCCCGTCGCCCCGCGGCCGCAAAGCCCCTAACGCCGCCGGTGCAGCCGCCGCCGCCGCCCGTATTCCCGCCGCCGCCGCCTCGGCCGCCGCAGCGCCGACAGCATGTCTCGGAGGAAGATTTCGTCCGAGTCCTTCAGCTCCCTGGGCTCCGACTATCTGGAGACGAGCCCCGAGGAGGAGACGGAGTGCCCGTTGTCCAGGCTCTGCTGGGACGGCGGCCGCGGCGCGCCCGGGCCGCCCGAGCCCAGCGCGGCGCTCGTCTCCGCCCGAGCCTCGGCGGCCAGCGCAGCAGCCGCCGCCGCAGTCAGCGCCGCCACGGCGGGGGCTAGGCGAGCGCAGCGCCGCAGGCGGGTCAACCTGGACTCACTGGGCGAGAGCATCAGCCGTCTGACGGCGCCCTCGGTGAGTAGAGACGAGGGGCAGGGCCGAGCCTTGGGTGGAAGGACGCGGACCGGGCAGGTGGGCGCCAGGCTGGTCTCGCCGTGTGCCAAGAGCCCCGCCGCCGGGGTGGGGGTGGCGGGGCCTAGCCTGGCCTAGTTCCCGATGCCCCCCGGGAGAGACCTGGACTTTGGGCCCTGGTGGAAGGGGGCACTGGGATACGGGCGTGGAGTGAGACTTCACTCCTTCGAGGGGCTCCTGATTCAAAGGTCGGTCTGCCCACCTCCAGCATTTGCAACCTCCTTCGTCGCAGTCTCCCTGACGGCTCGACGGCTCCTTCTCACCCACCTGTTTCTTTCCCCCAAACTTTCCCAGGCACTGTGTCTCCTCTCTTCTCCAGCATCCCACAGGAACCCCTACTCCCTTCCAGGAAACTCTTCCCCTCTTTTTTCCCCCCACACTCTTGCTCTTAGCATGACCTTCTCTGACATCTTTGAATTCTGCAGGCTAACTGCCTTCTCTAGGTTGCATTCCTTTTCTCAATCTTGAGGGACCGGTTGTCAGATAATTTTTTGAGTTGTCTTTTGATGAAGAGCTCTCTCATCTCTTGTTTTCTCGCCACCTCATGTATTTTTTTTCTTGGTTACTGGTCATTTATTGGCTCAATCTTCTTCTGTGGGTAACGCGGGTATTTGGTTTTCTAAACCTGTCTTCTGTTTCTTGCACCCCTACCTCATCTTTCACTCTCTGTCCCCTGGATTCTTTAGTGCATTCTCCCTCATTTTTTCAGTTTCCTTATATTAGGCCCTGCGTAACTATCTGTTGAATGAATAAATGACTGCCTAGCTCTCTCTGCTATTAAGTCGCTTCAGTCGTGTCCGACTCTGTGTGACCCCATAGATGGCAGCCCACCAGGCTCCCCCGTCCCTGGGATTCTCCAGGCAAGAACACTGGAGTGGGTTGCCATTTCCTTCTCCAGTGTATGAAAGTGAAAAGTGAAAGAGAAGTCGCTCAGTCGTGTCTGACTCTTTGCGACCCCATGGACTGCAGCCTACCAGGCTCCTCCCTCCATGGGATTTTCCAGGCAAGAGTACTGGAGTGGGGTGCCATCGCCTCCTCCGTAGCTGTCTCTAACTTGTGCTCAATAGGGATGGCTGTATCATCAGTTCCAGGTGTACTCCAGACTCCCTATGATTCTTGGCATCTTTCCAGAGCACTCTGCCTCATTCCTGGTCAGGCATTTCAGCTACTCTTGACTTTTAATCTTTGCAGTAATGCCAGACTTCTGTTTCAGTCTTTCTTAGACTGTATGAGCTCTGTTTTGAAGGAACTCCATTGAGACAGAATCCTAAAGAGATTCATCGTAAAACCAAAGCTGCTTTTTATTTGCATCTTGATTGGTTACAAGGATTTCAACTTCTGAAAGCACTTTTAGCTACCCATCTCTGAGAGTTTTACTTCTTTAAAGTTTTAGAAGTGAATCTGAACATTGATCTTGTTTGCCTGCTCTTGAGTCTCCCTTTTGAAAGTACTCTTGCAGTTGACTGTAGGAGGGCCTTGAGAAAAAATTGGATCCAGAGAGACTGGGGACTTGTACCAGGCAGTCCTACAAATATCCTGGGGCTGTGCCTTAATGGAGTATGGCCTTTTCCTTTAGCAATGAGACTACTGTTTCAGTCATCTTCCTTTTTTGTGCATTTTCCCTTCAATTACCTTTTGCCACTTCTTCCATTGATAACCTAGGCACAAAACTCATAATAGCTTATCTACTGTGTGCTATTATTAATGCAAATATTTCCCAGGAAGCACACTTTTAGGAACTATTTGATGTTGCAAATTGTTTAACTTAAGCCTTTATAAAAGGAGTCCAGTAATCCTGTGCATATGTAGTTTTGTGTCAGTGACCAAAGCAAAATTTGTGCAATATACTAATTCTTCATTGTAACAGATTCATATCTAACATGATAATTTTACTAAAGATAAGTATTAGATTTTTGTGGGAATTGTTTTGATAATTCTAGAGGGTTTTTTTTCCCCTAAAAATCAGAGTTTACAAATTTTTCAAAAGTTTTGGCAGTGCCTTTGGTAATGCCAGTTTATCATAAGACTACTCTCAGTGACTTATGTTAGAAGTAGTTAAAATAAATTGAATGCTACTGTTTACTGCCAAAATAAGAGGGAAGAAACAGTCTGACTTTCACCTTTTATAAACCTAAAATTTGAATGACTTTGGCTCTTTGCCAGATTAAAAAAATATGTAATCAGGTATTTAGATAAGAAATTTGAAAATAATTGTGATAATCAGAAATAAGCAACAGCTGTATGTACTTTCCATTCTGTAATTCTTTTATATTTTGAAAAGCTTTTTCACCTGTAATGCTGAAAACATATAGGTGAATATAGTATAACAATTCCAATTTCCTAAGACATGTATAAACCAGTTCTCATTGACTCACCATATCAACGGTGGACTTGGTGACACAAAACAGTATATTTCAAAGCAGTGACTATTCTGTGTTCTCTACCCCCATTTTCTTTTGTTTGGCAAACTAGAACACTGCTTCAAAAAATTACTGTAAATTTGTTCTCCTACGCTGTCAGCATTCTAAGCTTCTCTGGAAACACTTATGTCCTATCCAGTGTCCTTTCATTAGACCTGAACAACTTAAAAACGAATGAACAAGCAAAATAACCCAAACCCTAAAACGCTGAGGATAGCCATTATCAGAGCATTCTTAGATGGAAATTTCTAGTTGTTTTGAGTTTTGCAAACCTTCTTGCATTGCTGTGGAACTCTTGTCTTCTTAGTGGTCTCATTGTGGAATGTTGTCTTGATCACTGGAGATTTCTTTCTTTTTTATTCAGAATAATTTGCAAGTAGGGAAATGTAAATACATTTAATAAATACTATGATATTGCCAAGAATTCAGCTAGTAATTTGGTCAATGGAATATTCAAACTCAGGATTTTGGTATTTTAAGAGATACTAATAGCTGCATTGATGTTAGCTATACAGGTTATGATACTTCATAACATTTTAATAATAAAAGTAAATTGAATTGATGAAATTGAAAAAAAAAATCCAGAATTCAGGAGACCTGGTTCTCATTCATTGTACCTTGGATAACTAAATACATGTATATCACTGTGTATATCACTTTTACTATCTAGGGTCATCCTTTTCTGTAAATTATTACATTTAAAGCCTCTCCCTATTCTGACATTCTATGAAGACAGGTGTCGTCAAGCTTTCAATGTTGTTGTTCAGTCACTAAGTCAGTCACTCCAGTCATGTGTGACACTTTGTGACCTCATGGACTGCAGCACACCAGGCTTCCCAGTCCTTCACTATCTCCCAAAGCTTGTCAAACTCATGTCCATTGAATCAGAGATGCCATCCAACAATTTCATCCTCTGTCGTCCCCTTCTCCTGCCTTCAATCTTTCCCAGCATCAAGGTCTTTACCAATGAGTTGACTCTTCCCATCAGGTGGCCAAAGTATTGGAGCTTCAGCATCTTTCCTTCTAATGAATATTCAGGGTTGATTTCCTTTAGGATTGACTGGTTTGGTCTCCTTGCTGTTAAAGGGACTCTCAAGAGTCTTCTCCAACACCAGTTAGAAAACATTAATTCTTTGGGGTTCAGCCCTCTTTATGGTCCACTTTCACATCTATACATGACTCCAACCAGAACTTTGACTATACGACCTTTGTTAGCAAAGTGATGTCTCTGCTTTTTTAATATGCTATCTATGTTTGTCGTAGCTTTTCTTCCAAGGAGTAAGCAATCTCCATCTGCAATGATTTTGGAGCCCCCCAAAATAAAGTCTGACACTGTTTACACTGTTTCCCCACCAATTTCCCATGACGTGATGGGACCAGATGCCATGATCTTCGTTTTCTGAATGTTGAGCTTTAAGCCAACTTTTTCACTTTCCTCTTTTACTTTCATCAAGAAGCTCTTTAGTTTTTCTTCACTTTCTGCCATAAGGGTGGTGTCATCTGTATATCTGAGGTTATTGATATTTCTCCCAGCAGTCTTGATTCCAACTTGTGCTTCTTCCAGCCCGGCGTTTCTCATGATGTACTTTGCATATAAGTTAAATAAAATTTCAATAAGCTCTCACAGTGGCATATGAAATAAAAAGCAAGGACATATGAGTTTTAAAACTGAGGAAAGTAGATTATTTTCTTTCCTAGGGGATCAAAGTACTAATTTTTAGTAGAGGCATCAAAGTATTAATTTTTCCACTTAGTTGTTAAAAAATATTTGAGGGTCTGTTATGTCGCAAGTATTGTGCAAAGCGTTGGTGATACAAATGCCAAATAAAACTTTCCCATTCTTTAACCTCATGAAACTTTAATTATAGCTTTTATTCTAAGTAAACTGTATTGAGGGAAAATATAAGAACTCCAGTTGCTGCAGAGATGTTTAGGGGAAGTTTTATCCTCCACTTGGCTTGGTTTGTTCCCTGCATATCTCTGGGGTGCAGCCATAAAAAGAAAAATAATCCTAAAGATCTGGTATAAATCACTTATTATGTTATTTATTTTGAAATAATTTACTTGGGAACACATACGAAGAGACAGCTGGGACTTTTTGCATCAAGGGTAAATTTGGGATCTCATTTTATTTTCATTTTATTTTTATGTATGATGATTGCTTAGACCCCTGTCACTTTGACCTCAGTTTTGGGTTTGCTAATGTCAGCCTATCAGTGAAGATACTCTCAGAAATCAATGAGGGTCAAGGCTTTCTTAGGTCTCTTGTCTGAGCACTACTAGCTGTTACAACATTTGTTTGCATGCTCACTTGCTCAGTCATGTCCAACACTTTGTGACCCCAAGGACTGTAGCCCTCCAGGCACATTACAAATGGCTTTGAAGACTTCGGAGCTATAGATAGCAGAATGACAGGAAGAAAAGTAACAGAATTGCAAGGAGGGCATGTAAGGGGAGGAAAGCTACTTATATGAGGATTAGTCCAAGAAATAAAGAACAGCAAGGAAAGAAAAAGGAAGGGAAGCTTGAATTTAAGTAGCAAAACAGCAAAATTGTTTTTGGAAAGGAAATTTTACTGATATATGCCAATGGAAAATTGAAAGAGCATAAAAATACATATTGAACTTCTCACTAAATAAAATGAACCCTGTGATGTATAAGGCCTAAATAAAACCTTAGAAATTGTAAGTGTAACTAACATGTAAATCATGAAAAGTATATAAAATATATTTGTGAGGTAAGGTATTTGACACATTTATGTGTTTTAATTGAAATTTTAAGATTTTGAAGTTAAATGTGGGTTCTAAACTTCTGAGCAATAGATTCATTAAAATTAAAAATGAAACAAAATGTATTCTAGTAGTTAATGTTTTCACTTTTGTATAAATTAGATACTACAATCTGAAATCAGAATTTAATGGCCTTTTCTATTTCTGTATTCTATTTTCTATTTCTATTACTTTTCTTTGCTTCGTCCCTAGTCATCAGAAACAGCACGGCAGAGTTGAAAGTACAAGGATATGTTTTTTGACAGACAATCTGAATAACTCCTTCCTGAGCCCTTTACTATGTCTAAGACCCTGGGAGAGCCAACTCCTACCTTCTCAGAGTCTTAGTTTTCTATTTTGTAAAGTAGGAATCATGACTACCTTAGAGCTGTGTTGTGAAAGAGGAGCAATATTTCTTGTAAAATTTCTTGAACTTGATAAATGATAGTTACAAGCTGTGATTCATTAACTTCAGTCAAATTTAAATGCCTCCAAATGACCTATAATTTTTTGTTTTTTCTTAGTAACTTACTTATGAGTGATGAGTGCTATGGACTGTAGCCTGTCAGGCTCGTCTCTCCATGGGATTTTCCAGGCAAGAATACTGGATTGGGTTGCCATGCTCTGCTCCAGGGAGTCTTCCTAACATAGGGATTGAACCCGTATCTCTTTTGTCTCCTGCGTTGCCAGGCAGATTCTTCACCACTAGTGCCGCCTGGGCAGACCTTACTTATTAATAACCTTATTAAAAAAGGCTTCCCTGCTGGCTCAGTAGTAAATAAATGGCAACCCACTCCAGTATTCCTGTCTGAGAAATCCCGTGATTTCTCCAAGGAGCCTGGCAGCGTGGGGTCCCAAAGTCGGACATGACTTAGTGGCTAAACAACAATAACAATGTTATTAAAAGAGTTCATTGGTCAACTGATGACATGTACCTAAAAGTATTGGTAAAATTTTTTAGGCATTGCCCAGTGTAAATTTTATTAGCATTGCCCAGTCTATCCATTAAAAAATTAAAAGTGGAGCCCATTTTTGGCTCCCTGGCTATGACTCATGTGAGTACATAAATATGTGTAATCATTACAGATTCAAAAATTTCTGTCAAACTGTTGAATGTTATGTGGAAGTATGAGTGCCATTACTATAAATTCCATAAAAATACTAGATATGTATTTGGTAGAATATGAATATTTCAATGCAAATTATTTTTATCTTAGGAAAAAAGCATTAGGTGAAAGAAAAATTGTTTTTTTCACTTGCCTGAGAATTTCAAGAGTTCCCCATCCATTGCATTCAAAATAATTTGTATGTATGTTCAAAGGCTTAGGCTGTGAGAAACAACAATTACCCAACTAATAACTTTTATGTTTTGTGTAAGGCACTCTATTCTACCAGCTCAGTTGTTTTACCTTCATTTTAAAGATAAATTTTGACTATGGGAAATGACATCAGTGATTATTAGTTTGTGAGTAGAGGTAATGTAATTATATAATCATTTTTACTATATAGTTTATCTACCTTGAAGTACTCTGAGGTGTGTGAGAGGAGTTGCTATTGTTGTTCAGTTGCTAAGCTGTGTCCAACACTTTACAACCCCCATGGAGTGCAGCTTGTCAGGCTTTCCTGTCCTTCTTTTTCACACTCATCAAGAGGCTCTTTAGTTCCTCTTCACTTTCTGCCATTAGGTGGTGTCATCTGCATATCTGAGGCTGTTGCTATTCCTCCTGGCAATCTTGATTCCAGCTTGTGCTTCATTCAGCCCAGCATTTTGCACGAGGTATTTTGGTTTTTCTATGATACAATGGATGTTGGCAACTAGATCTTTGGTTCTCTACCTTTTCTAAATTCAGCTTGTACATCTGGAAGTTCTTTGTTCATGTACCGTTGAAGCCTAGCTTGAAGGATTTTGAGCATTAACTTTAGCATGTGAAATGAATGCAATTGTGTGGTAGTTTGAACATTCTTTGGCATTGCCCTTCTTTGGGATTGGAATGAAAACTGACCTTTTCCAGTCCTGTGGCAATTGCTGAGTTTTCCAGATTTGCTGTCATATGGAGTGTAGCACTTTGAAGTGAAGTGAAGTCACCCAATCGTGTTTGACTCTTTGCGACCCCATGGACTGTAGCCTACTACACTCCTCCATCCATGGGATTTTCCAGGCAAGAGTACTGGAGTGGGGTGCCATTTCTTTCTCCAGAGGATCTTCCCACCCAGGGATTGAACCCAGGTCTCCTGCATTGTGGGCAGACACTTTACCATCTGAGCCACCAGGGCACTTTAACAGCATCATATTTTAGATTTGTAAATAGCTCAGCTGGAATTTCATCACCTCCACTAGCTTTGTTTTTTAATGCTTCTTAAGGCCTACTTGGCTTCACATTCCAGGATGTCAGGTAAGTGACCCAAGAATTGTGATTATCTGAGTCATTAAGACCTTTTTTGTACAGTTCTTCTGTGTATTCTTTCCACTTATCTTAATCTGTCCTTTAGTGTGTCCATCTTTGCACGATATGTTCCCTTGGTATTGCTGATTTTCTTGAAGAGATCTCTAGTTTTCCCCATTCTATTATTTTCCTCTATTTCTTTGCATTGTTCACTTAAGAAGGCTCTCTTATTTCTCCTTGCTATTCTTTGGAACTCTGCATTCATTTGGGTATATCTTTCCCTTTCTCCTTTGCCTATTGCTTCTCTTCTTTTCTAAGCTGTTTGTAAGGCTTCCTCAGATAAGCATTTTGCCTTGTTTCATTTCTTTTTCTTGGGGATGGTTTTGGTCACCGCTTCCTGTACAATGCAGTGAACCTCTGTCAATAGTTCTTCAGGCACTCTGTCTATCAAATCTAATCCTTTGAATCCATTTGTCACTCCCACTGTATAATCATCAGGGTCCCATCACTTCATGGGAAATAGATGGGGAAACAGTGGAAACAGTGTCAGACTTTATTTTTTTGGGCTCCAAAATCAATGCAGATGGTGACTGCAGCCATGAAATTAAAAGACGCTTACTCCTTGGAAGGAAAGTTATGACCAACCTAGATAGCATATTCAAAAGCAGAGACATTACTTTGCCGACTAAGGTCTGCCTAGTCAAGGCTATGGTTTTTCCTGTGGTCATGTATGGATGTGAGAGTTGGACTGTGAAGAAGGCTGAGCGCTGAAGAATTGATGCTTTTGAATTGTGGTGTTGGAGAAGACTCTTGCGAGTCCCTTGGACTGCAAGGAGATCCAACCAGTCCATTCTGAAGGAGATGAGCCCTGGGATTTCTTTGGAAGGAATGATGCTAAAGCTGAAGCTCCAGTACTTTGGATACCTCATGCAAAGAGTTGACTCATTGGAAAAGACTTTGATGCTGGGAGGGATTGGGGGCAGGAGGAGAAGGGGATGACCAAGGATGAGATGGCTGGATGGCATCATGGACTCGATGGACGTGAGTCTGAGTGAACTCCGGGAGTTGGTAATGGCCAGGGAGTCCTGGTGTGCTGTGATTCATGGGGTCGCAAAGAGTCAGACATGACTCAGCGACTGAACTGAACTGTAACTGAATGGCCCAGGGGTTTTACCTACTTTCTTCAACTTAAATCTGAATTTTGAAATGAGAAGCTCATGATCTGAGTGGCAGTCAGCTCCAAATCTTGTGTTTGCGAGCTTCTCCATCTTTGGTTGCAAAGAATGTAATCAATCTGCTTTTGGTGTTGACCATCTGTTGATGTCTATGTGTAGAGTCATCTCTTGTTGTTGGATAAGGGTGTTTGCTATGACCAGTGTATTCTCTTGGCCAAACTCTGTTAGCTTTTTCCTTGCTTCATTTTGTACTCCAAGATTAAACTTGCCTGTTACTCCAGGTACCTCTTAACTTTTTACTTTTGCATTCCAATTCTCTATGATGAAGATGACATCTTTTTGGGGTATTAGTTCTAGAAGGTCTTATAGGCCTTCATACAGTTGTTCAGCTTCAGCTACTTTGGCATCAGTGGTTGGGGCATAGACTTGGATTACTATGATATTGAATGGTTTGCCTTGGAATTGAACAGAGATCATTCTGTCATTCTTGAGATTGGACCCAACTACTCCATTTCAGACTCTTTCATTGACTATGAGCGCTATTCCATTTCTTCTAAAGGATTCTTGCCCACAGTAGTAGGCAAGATGATAATGATATTCAGATGATACTCTTGCCATCTACTGTTTGACCACATCCAATTTACCTTGATTCATGGACCTAGCATCCCAGGTTCCTATGCAGTATTGTTCTTTACAGCATCAGACTTTACTTGCACCACCAGACACACCCACAACTGGGTATCAGTTAACTCTCTAGTTGCTGTGTGCAGCTTCTTATTGTAGTGGCAAGGCCTTCAGGAGTTGCAGTGCATGGGCTCTAGAATGTGCAGGCTTTAGTAGTTGTTGAGTATGGGCCTAATTGCCCGACAGTACATGTAATGTTCCTGGACCAGGGATCAAACCTGTTTCCCTGCATTGGCAGACAGATTCTCTACCACTGGATAACCAAGGAAGTCCTTTTTTGTTTTATCTTGTTGCCTCTAGCATATGGAGCTGAACGTAAACCTACATTTTTTTTGAATATGGTAGTAAAATTAGTGGGTTATCTTTAGATATAAACACTGTTTACTGTGAATTTCACACACATATAGGAAGAAAAATATTATGTGGCATAAGTAGGGGAAATATTTACAAGAACTGGCTAGGCCTTTAAGGACTACACCTTTGCAGGCCCTTATTTGTTGCATAGACCAAAAGTCAAAGTTCTGCTGTTTAAATTCTGACTCATTTCAACACTCTTATTTTTATCTTGCATTTAGTATGGTACCTGATACTTAATGGATTTTCAATAAAATGTTCAGAATAAGTGAAAGATGTTCTTAAGAATTATTATTATTATATTAACAATTATTAATATTATTATTGTTTATCTAATTATAGTTGTTTCTCTTTTGTTTAATTTTTTCCTGTGCTATATTTGGTTCAATCAAATAAAATAGATTTCATACTCAGTCTCTGAGAGATACTTTCAAGTATGCAAACCTGTTTGAATTTTACTTACTCTTGCCATTTAAAGCAAAACTTCAGAATGAAGTTGTGCTAGAAAGAAAGAAAATGGAAAAGGATCCCTCTGCTGGAACTCCTTGAGAGGCCCATTTATATTTTAAGAAATTAGGTAAATGTAACAACTCTCTCAGTCTCCAGTAGAAGTCTGCTTATATTTTCTGTACAGCTCTCTTTCTGGTGGGAAATGTTTGTCAGTAAGTGGGCTGCTGTCACCAAAAATCCATTGTTAGAGTAAAAAAATCTTACTCCTTAAATATCACTTCAGAACAGGATCTGAAGATCTAGACTTATGTGCTGTAAGCTCAGGGGCATCTCATAAAATTGAAAATTTCAGGGTAGATTGATTTAGGAAGTAAGGGAGCCGGAAATATCTTGGAAGACTGGAGATTTGTTATGGCTGTTTGGTGGAACTGAGAAAGAGTGAACATTCTTATAAATAGAACAGTGAGAAATCACTTCCTGCCCAAGCTTTATTTGGGGTTTATTAAACAGTTCTTCATTTGAGCTAGACGTTATGAAACGTCAGTGAACAAAAGAAATACCTAAAAACGATTGTTGGAATGCAGATTACTGGGCTTCTTTCTCAGAGGGCCTGTTGTTTTTTTCCACCTGTTTTTTGGTTATCTAAATGTAGTTGATTTACAATCTTGTGCTGATTTCTGCTATACAGAAAAGTAATTCATTATATATACATGTCCTTTTTTTATATTCTTCCCCATTATGGTTTATCATAGGCTATTGAATATAGTTCACTGCGCTATACAGTAGGACCTTGTTTATCCATTCTGTATATACTAGTTTCCAATCCCAAAGAAAGGCAATGCCAAAGAATGTTCAAACTACTGCACAATTGCACTCATTCACACACTAGCAGAGTAATGCTCAAAATTCTCCAAGCCAGGCTTCAATAGTGTGTGGACCATGAATGTCCAGATGCTCAAGCTGGATTTAGAAAAGGCAGAGGAACCAGAGATCAAATTGCCAACATCTGTTGGACCATGGAAAAAACAAGAGAATTCCAGAAAAAACATCTACTTCTACTTTATTGACTATGCCAAAGCCTTTGACTGTGTGGATCACAATAAACTGTGGAAAATTCTGAAAGAGATGGGCATACCAGACCACCTGACCTGCCTCTTGAGAAATCTGTATGCAGGTCAACAAGCAACAATTAGAACCAGACATGGAACAACAGACTGGTTCCAGATTGGGAAAAGAGTACATCAAGGCTGTATATTGTCACCCTGCTTATTTAACTTATATGCAGAGTACATCATGAGAAATGCTGGGCTGGAGGAAGCACAAGCTGGAATCAAGATTGCTGGGAGAAATATCAATAATCTTAGTTATGCAGATGACACCACCCTTATGGCAGAAAGTGGAGAGGAACTAAAGAGCTTCTTGATGAAAGTGAAAGAGGAGAGTGAAAAAGCTGACTTAAAAGTCCACATTCAAAAAGCTAAGATCATGGCATCTAGTCCCATCACTTCGTGGCTAATAGACAGGCAAAAAATGGAAACAGTGACAGACTTTATTTTCTTGGGCTCCAAAATCACTGCAGATGGTGACTACAGCCATGAAATTCAAAGATGCTTGCTCCTTGGAAGAAAATTTATGACCAACATAGACAGCATATTAAAAAGCAGAGACATCATTTTGCAGCAAAGGTCTATCTAGTCAAAGCTGTGGTCTTTCCAGTAGTCATGTGTAAATGTGAGAGTTGGACTGTAAAGAAAGCTGAGCACTGAAGAATTGATGCTTTTGAATTGTGGTATTGGAGAAGATTTTTGAGAGTCCCTTGGACTGCAAGGAGATCAAAGCAGTCAATCTTAAAGGAAATCCGTCCTGAATATTCATTGGAAGGACTGATGCTGAAGCTCCAATACTTTGGCTACCTGATGCAAAGAAATGACTCACTTGAAAAGACCTTGATGCTGGAAAAGATTGAAGGCAGGAGGAGAAGGGGACGACAGAGGATAAGATGGTTGGATGACATCAGCAACTCAATGGAGGGAATCCTGGCTTGCTGATGTCCATGGGCTCACAAAGAGTCAGACATGACTGAATGACTGAACTGAACTGATATACTAGTTTGCATCTGCTAACTCCAAATGCCCCCTCCATCCTTCCTTTACCCTCCCTTCTCCTTGGCACCACATGTCTTTACTGTTAAATTGTAGTTTGGGTGATAATAGAGTTCTGTTATTTTTCTGTTGACCTATCACGATACAATGGTATTGAGTAATAGTTACATAATCACAATAGTGAAAGATGTTTATCAGTTTTCACAATCAATAGCCAGGCAAAAAATAAACGATAATTGCAATTGTAAGCCATAATGGAAACATAAGGAACTTAACAATGTAAAAATACTTAAACACAATTTGGGGGTCAGGCACAGTGTTGTGGTAAGTGGAAGTGCATACATACATGCACATGTTTTCATACGCCCAGCAGTCTATATCTTTTGATTTGTGCATTTAATCCATCTACATTTAAGGTGATTATTGATATGTATGATCTTGTTACTATTTTCTTAATTGTTTTGGGTTTATTTTCTGTAGGTCTTTTCCTTGTGTTTCCTGCTTAGGGAAGTTCCTTCAGCATTTGTTAATAAAGCTGGTTTGGTGGTGCTGAATTCTCTTAACTTTTGCTTGTCTGGAAAGCTTTTGATTTCTCCATTAAATCTGAAGGAGAGTCTTGCTGGGTAGAATATTCTTGGTTGTAGGTTTTCCTTTTCATAACTTTAAATATATCATGCCATTCCCTTCTGGCTTGTAGAGTTTCTGTTGAGAAACCAGCTGATAGCCTTATGGGAGTTCCCTTGTATGTTATTTGTCATTTTCCCCTTGTTGTTTTAATATTTTATCTCTGTCTTTAATTTTTGTCAGTTTGATTGCTATGTGTTTTGATGTGTTCCTCCCTGGGTTTATCTTTCCTGGGACTCTGTATGCTTCCTGGACTAGTTGACTATTTCCTTTCCCATGTTTGGAAACTTTTCAGCTATTATCTCTTCAAATATTTTCTTAGGTCCTTTCTCCTTCTCTCCTCCTTCTGGGACCCCTATAATGTGCATGTTGGTGCATTTCATGTTGTCCCAGAGGTCTGTTAGGCTGTCTTCATTTTTTCTGTATTTTGTTTCAGCAGTAATTTCCTCCATTCCATCCTCCAGTTCATTTATCCATTCTGCTATTGATTCCTTCTAGTGTATTATTGATCTCTGTTTGTTCTTTAGTTCTTCTGCTGCTGCTAAGTCACTTCAGTCGTGTCCGACTCTGTGCGACCCCATAGACAGCAGCCCATCAGGCTCCCCTGTTCCTGGGATCCTCCAGGCAAGAACACTGGAGTGGGTTGCCATTTCCTTCTCCAATGCATGAAAGTGAAAAGTGAAAGTGAAGTCTTCTAGGTCTTTGGTAAACATTTCCTGAATATTCTCCATTGTTTTCCCTAGACCCTATGTCATCTTCACTATCATGATTCTGAATTCTTTTTTGGTGTTTCACCTATTTCCACTTCATTTAGTTGTTTCTCTGGGATTTTATCTTGTCCCTTCATCTGGGACATAACTATCTGCTTTTTCATCATGATTAACTTTCTGTTGTATGTTTTTTGTTTAGCTGCTATAGAATTGTGCTTCTTCTTCCTTTTTCTGTCTTCCTTCTGATGGATGAGGATTCCTGATGGGAGGGACTGGCTATGGGAAAAGTTAGGTCTTGCTCTGGTGCAATCATTGCATGGCAAATAGATGGGGAAACAGTGGAAACAGTTGGAACAGTGACAGACTTTAATTTTGAGGCTCCTAGATAGCATATTCAAAAGCAGAGACATTACTTTGCTGACTAAGGTCCGTCTAGTCAAGGCTATGGTTTTTCCAGTGGTCATGTATGGATGTGAGAGTTAGACTGTGAAGAAGGCTGAGCACCAAAGAATTGATGCTTTTGAACTGTGGTGTTGGAGAAGACTCTTGATAGTCCCTTGGACTGCAAGGAGATCCAACCAGTCCATTCTGAAGGAGATCAACCCTGGGATTTCTTTGGAAGGAATGATGCTAAAGCTGAAAATCCAATACTTTGGCCACCTTATGAGAAGAGTTGACTCATTGGAAAAGACTCTGATGCTGGAGGGATTGGGGGCAGGAGGAGAAGGGGACGACCCAGGATGAGATGGCTGGATGGCATCACTGATGCGATGGACATGAGTCTGAGTGAACTCCAGGAGTTGGTGATGAACAGGGAGGCCTGGCGTGCTGTGATTCATGGGGTCGCAAAGAGTCAGACACGACTGAGCGACTGAACTAACTAACTAAATCACTGCAGATGGTGACTGCAGCCATGAAATTAAAAGACACTTGCTCCTTGGAAGGAAAGTTATGACCAACCTAGACAGCATATTCAAAAGCAGACACATTACTGTGCCAACAAAGGTCCGTCTAGTCAAAGCTATGGTTTTTCCAGTATTCATGTATGGATGTGAGAGTGGGACTATAAAGAAAGCTGAGAGCCAAAAAACTGATGCTTTTGAACTGTGGTGTTGGAGAAGACTCTTGAGAATCCCTTGGACTGCAAGGAGATCCAATCAGTTCATCCTAAAGAAAATCAATCCTGAATATTCATTGGAAGGACTGATGTTGAAGCTGAAACTCCAATACTTTGGCTACCTGATGTGAAGAACTGACTCACTAGAAAAGACCCTGATGCTAGGAAAGATTGAAGGAGGAAGGAGAAGGGGACTACAGAGGATGAGATGGTTGGATGGCATCACCAACTCAATGAACATGAGTTTGAATAAACTCCAGGAGTTTGTGATGGACAAGAAAGCCTGGCGTGCTACAGTCCATGGGGTTGCAAAGAGTTGGACATAACTGAGGCACTGAACTGAACTAAACTGGTGGGCAGGGCTTTGCTCAGTAAAGCTTTAATTCAAATTTCTGCTGACGGGTGGGGTGCACTCCCTCCCTGGTAGTTGTTTGGCCTGAGGTGACATGTGGTGAACCCCTGGTGACCCTCACCTCCACAGGAGACCCTCCAACACTAGCTGGTAGTTTTGGTTCAGTCACCTGTGGAGTCCCTGCTCCTTTCCTCTGGATGTTGGTATGCACAAGATATTGTTTGTGCCCTCCAAGACTGGAGTCTTTGTTTCCCCCAGTCCTGTGGAAAACCTGTAATCAAATCATGCTGGCCAGATTCCCTGGAGATTCAGTTCCTTTGTCAGATCCCCAGGCTGGGAAGCCTGATGTGGGATTCAGAACCTTCACAGCAATGGGAGAACTTCTTTGTTATTATCGTTCTCCAGTTTGTGGGTCATTCACCCAGCAGGTACGGGATTTGATTTTATCGTGATTGCGCCCCTCCTACCATCTTGCTGCAGCTTCTTCTTTGTCTTTGGACATGAAGTGTCTTTTGTTGGTGGGTTCCAGTGTCCTCCTGTTGATGGTTGTTCAACAGCTAGTTGCAATTTTGGTGTTCTTGCAGGAGGAGATGAATATACATCCTTCTACTCTGCCATCTTGAACTGGTGCTTGTATCTTTTTGAATTATAGTTTTTGTTTGGGTATGTGCTCTAGAGTGGGAATGTTGGATCATATGGCAACTCCACTTTTAGTTTTTGGAGGAACCTCCATAGTGTTTTACATCCCCACGGACAGCGTAGGGAGATTCCATTTTTCTCCATACCCTCTCCAGCATTTGTCTGTTTTTAATGATGGCCTGTCCAACTGCTCTGAGGTGGTATCTCACTGTAGTTTTTATTTGCATTTCCCTAATCATTGGGCTTCCCAGGTGGTGCTAGTGTAACCTACCTGCCAATGCAGGAGACATAAGAGACACAGGTTTGACCCCTGGGTCAGGGAGATCCCCTGAAGAAGTGTAATGTTGAGCATTGTTTCATGTGCTAATTGGCCATCTGTGTGTTATTTTTGGAGAGATGTCTGTAGGTCTTCTGCCCATTTTTTGGACTGAGTTATTTGTTTTTTAGTTGTTGAATTTTATGAGCTGTTTGTATATTTTGAAAATTAAGCCCTTGTCAGTAGCATCATAAATATTTCTTCTCATTCTGCAGGTTGTCTTTTCATTTTGTTTATGGTTTCCTTTGCTGTGCAGTAGATTGTATGTTTCATTAGGTGCCCCTGTGGCACCCCCTTGCCCCACCCCACCTCACTGTTGGCTTTCATTTCTATTGCCTTGGGAGAGTGATCTAACAAAACACTGGTACTATTGATGTCAGAAAATGTTTTGCCTCTGTTTCCTTCTAGGAGTTATATGGTGTCATATCTTATATTTAAGTCTTTAAGCCATTTTAAGTTTATTTTTATGAATGGTATGTGTGTGTATTTTGACTGCATTTATTGATATGAAGGTGTCCAACTTTCCCAACACCACTTGCTAAAGAGACTGTCTTTTTTACATTTTATATTCTTGCCTCCTTTGTTGAAGATTAATTGACCATAAATGTCTTGGTTTACCTTGGGCTCTTTATTCCTGTGGTCATGTATGGATGTGAGAGTTGAACTGTGAAGAAGGCTGAGTGCTGAAGAATTGATGCTTTGGAACTGTGGTGTTGGAGAAGACTCTTGAGAGTCCCTTGAACTGCAAGGAGATCCAACTAGTCCATTCTGAAGGGGATCAACCCTGAGATTTCTTTGGAAGGAATGATGCTAAAGCTGAAACTCCAGTACTTTGGCCACCTCATGCAAAGAGTTGACTCATTGGAAAAGACTCTGATGCTGGGAGGGATTGGAGGCAGGAGGAGAAGGGGACGACTGAGGATGAGATGGCTGGATGGCATCATTGACTCGATGGACGTGAGTTTAAGTGAACTCCGGAAGTTGGTGATGGACCAGAAGGCCTGGCGTGCTGGGATTCATGGGGTCACAAAGAGTCAGACACGACTGAGCGACTGAACTGAACTGAACTGATTCCATTATTCCATATGTCTGTTTTTTGTGCAAATAGCATGCTGTTTTGACTCTTGTAACTTTGTATTATTGTCTGAAGTCTGGGGAGGGTTATGCTTCCAGCTTTGGTTTTTCCTCACAATTTCTTTGGCAATGCTGGGTCTTTAATGGCTCCATAAAAATTTTAGGATTTTGTTCCACTTATGTAAAAAATATCATGGGTAATTTGATAGGGACCACATTAACTCTGTAGATTGCTTTGGATAGTATGGCCATTTAAATAATACTAATTATTTTAATCCAAGAATATGAGATAGCTTTCCATTTCTTTGAATCATCCTCAGTTTCCTTTGTTAATGTTTTATAGCTCTCAGTGAGTCTTTCGCCTCCTTGGTCAGGTTTATTACTAAGTATTTTATTTTTGGATTCAATTTTAAAAGTTTTTTGTTTAAGATGGTGATAGAACAGAATTTAATTTCAAGTTTTTAAATGTAATTTTAAGAAAATTACATTTAAAAAATGATTCTGTAGCTCTTATCTTAGGATCACCAGAATGGCCATTTTTTTTTTCATTCAGTTTTTTAAAAATTAAATTTATTATTTCATTGAAGGATAATTGGTTTACAGAATCTTGTTGTTTTCTGTCAAACCTCAATATGAATTAGCCATAGGTATACATTTATCCAGAGAAGGCAATGTCATCCCACTCCAGTACTCTTGCCTGGAAAATCCCATGGATGGAGGAGCCTGGCGGGCTACCGTCCATGGGGTCGCTAAGAGTTGGACACGACTGAGTGACTTCACTTTCACTTTTCACTTTCATGCACTGGAGAAGGAAATGGCAACCCACTCCAGTGTTCTTGCCTTGAGCATCCCAGGGATGGGGGAGCCTGGTGGGCTGCCGTCTATGGGGTTGCACAGAGTCAGACACGACTGAAGCGACTTAACATACATATATCCCCTCCGTTTTGAACTTCCCTCCCATCTCCCTCCCCACCCAACCCCTCTAGGTTGATACAGAGCCCCTGTTTGAGTTTCCTGAGCCATATGGCAAATTCTTGTTGGCTATCTATTTCACATATGGTAATGTAAGCTTCTATGTTACTCTTTCCATACATCTCACCCTCTCCTCCCCTCTCCCCATGTCCGTAAGTCTGTTCTCTATGTCTGTTTCTCCATTGCTGCCCTGCAAAAACATTCATCGGTAGCATTTTTCTAGATTCTGTATATATGCATAAGAATCTGATATTTATCTTTCTCTTTTTGACTTACTTCACTCTGTATAATAGGTTCTGCTGCTACTGCTGCTAAGTTGCTTCAGTCGTGTCCGACTCTATGCGACCCCATAGACGGCAGCCCACCAGGCTCCCCCGTCCCTGGGATTCTCCAGGCAAGAACACTGGAGTGGGTGGTTCATCCATCTCATTAGAACTGACTCAAATGCATTCCTTTTATGGCTGAGTAATGTTCCATTGTGTATATGTACCAAATCTTTTTTATTCATTCATCTCTCGATGGACATCTATGTTTCTTCCATGTTCTAGCTACTGTAAACAGTGCTGCAGTGAACAATGGGATAAATGTGTCTTTTTCAATTTTGGTTTCCTTGAGTATTTGCCTCAGAGTAGGATTGCTGGGTCATATGGTGGTTTTATTCCTAGTTTTTAAAGTGATCTCCATACCATCTTCCGTAGTGGCTGTGTCAATTTACATTCCCACCAACAGTGCAAGAGTGTCCCCTTTTCTCCACACCCTCTCCAGCATTTGTGTTTGTGGACCTTTTGATGATGGTCATTCTGACCTGTATGAAGTGATATCCCAATGTAGTTTTGAATGCATTTCTGTAATGATGAGTGATGTTGAGCATCTTTTCATGTGTCTGTTAGCCATCTGTATGTTTTCTTTGGAGAAATGTCTATTTGGGTCTTTTCCCCACTTTTTGTTTGGGTTCTTTGTTTTTCTGGTGTTGAGTTGTATGAGCTGCTTGTATATTTTGGACATTAATCTTTTGTTAGTTGTTTCATTTGCTATTATATTCTCCAATTTATAGTTGGGGTTGCTTATGGTTTCCTTTGCTGTGCAAAAGCTTTTAAGTTTAATCAGGTCCCACTTGTATACTTTAGTTTTTATTTCCATTACTCTAGGAGGTGGGTCACAGAGGATCTTGCTTTGCTTTATGTCATTGAGTGTTCTGCCTATGTCTTCCTCTAAGAGTTTTATATTTTCTGATCTTACATTTAGATCTTTAATCCATTTTGAATTTATCTTTGTGTATGGCATTAGGAAGTCTTCTAATTTCATTCTTATATCTGTTCAGTCTTCCCAGCACCATTTATTGAAGAGGCTGTCTTTGCCCCATTGTATATTTTTGCCTCCTTTGTAAAAAATAAGGTACCCATAGGTATGTGGGTTTATTTCTGGGCCAGTACCATACTGTCTTGATGACTATAGCTTTGTAGTGTAATCTTAAGTCAGGAAGTTTGATTCCTCCAGCTCCATTCTTCTTTCTCAAGACTGCTTTGGATATTTGGGCTCCTTTGTGTTTCCATATGAATTGTGAATTTTTTTTGTTTTAGTTTTGTGGAAAATGCCATTGGTAATATGATAGGGATTGTACTGAATCTGTAGATTGCATTTGGTAGTATAGTCATTTTCACAATATTGATTTTCCTATCCAGGAACAGGGAATATCTCTACATCTGTTTATGTCATCTTTGATTTCTTTCATTAGTGTCTCATACTTTTCTGTGTTTCCTTAGGTAAGTTTATTCCTTTTGTCTCCTTAGGTAAGTTTATTCCTAGATATTTAATTCTTTTTGTTGCAATGGTGAATGGGATTGATTCTGTAATTTCTCTTTCTGATTTTTCATTGTTAGTGTATAGAAATGCAAGTGATTTCTGTGTAGTGATTTGTATCCTGCAACTTTGCTAAATTCACTGATTAGCTCTAGTAATTTTCTGATCCTATCTTTATGGTTTTCTATGTACAGTATCATGTCATCTGCAGTTACTGAGAGCTTTACTTCTTCTTTTCCAATCTGGATTCTTTTTATTTCTTTTTCTTCTCTGATTGCTGTAGCTCGGACTTCCAGAACTATGTTGAATAACAGTGGTGAAAGTGAACATCCTTGCTTTGTGCCTGAACTTAGGGGGAATGCTTTCAGTTTTTCACCATTGAGAATAATGTTTTCTGTAGGTTTATCATGTATGGCCTTTACTATGTTAACCAGGTCGGTTCCTTCTATGCCCATTTTTGGAAGTTTTAATCATAAATGGGTGCTGAATTTTGTCAAAGGCTTTTTCTGCATCTATTGATTTTATCATATGGTTTTTATCTTTCCATTTGTTAATATGATGTATCACATTGATTGATTTGCATATACTGAAGTATCCTTACATTCCTGGAATAAACCCACTTGATCATGGTGTATGAGCTTTTTGATGTGTTGCTGAATTATGTTTGCTAAAATTTTGTTGAGGATTTTTACATCTATGTTTATCAGTGATATTGGCCTGTAGTTTTCCTTTTTTGTGTTGTCTTTGTCTGGTTTTGGCATCAGAGTGATGGTGGCCTCATTGAACGAATTTGGAAGTGTTCCTTCCTCTGCAATTTTTTGAAAGATTTTTAGAAGGATAGGCATTAGTTCTTCTGTAAATGTTTGATAGAATTCTCCTATGATGCCATCTGGTCCTGGGCTTTTATTGTTTGGGAGATTTTTGATCACAGCTTCAATTTCAGTGCTTGTAACTGGGTTGTTCATAATTTCTATTTCTTCCTGGTTCAGTCTTGGAAGATTGAACTTTTCTAAGAATCTGTCCATTTGTTCCAGGTTATCCATTTTATTGCCATAGAGTTACTCATAATAATCTCTTATAATCCTTTGTATTTCTGCATTGTCTGTTGTAACCTCTCCTTTTTCATTTCTAACTTTGTTGATTTGATTCTTCTCTCTTTTTTTCTTGATGAGTCTGGCTAAAGGTTTGCCAATCTTATTTATCTTCTCAAAGAACAAGCTTTTAGTTTTATTAATCTGTACTATTATTTCTCTCATTTCTTTTTCATTTATTTCTGCTTGGATCTTTATGATTTCCTTCCTTCTATTAATTTTGGGGTTTTTTTGTTCTTCTTTTTCCAGTTGTTTTAGGTATAAAGTTAGATTGTCTATATGATTATTTCCTTCTTTCTTCTGATTTTAGGTTTCAGTTCAGTTCAGTTGCTCAGTTATGTTTGACTCTTCAAGACCCCATGGACTGCATTATGCCAGGCTTCCCTGTCCATCTCCAACTCCTGGAACTTGCTCAAACTCATGTCCATTGAGTCAGTGATGCCATCCAAGCATCTCATCCTCCTTCATCCCCTTCTCCTGCTGCCCTCAATCTTTCCCAGTGAGTCAGTTCTTCTCATCAGGTCACCAAAGTATTGGAGTTTCAGCTTTAGTTTCAATTCTTCCAGTGAATGTTGAGGACTGATTTCCTTTAGGATGGACTGGTTTGATCTACTTGTAGTCCAAGGGACTCTCAAGAGTCTTCTCCAACACCACATTTCAAAAGCATCATTTCTTTAGTGCTCAGCTTTCTTTATAGTCCAAGTCTCATATCCATGCAAGATTACTGGAAAAACCATACCTTTGACTAGATGAACTTTTGTTGGTAGAGTAATGTCTCTGCTTTTAAATATGCTGTCAAGGTTGGTCATAGCTTTTCTTCTAAGGAACAAGTGTCTTTGAATTTCATAGCTGCAGTCACCATTTGCAATGATTTTGGAGCTCCCCAAAATAAGGACTCTCACTGTTTGCATTGTTTCCCTATCTGTTTGCCATGAAGTGTTGGGTCTGGATGCCATGATCTTCGTTTTCTTAAATGTTGAGTTTTAAGCCAACTTTTTCACTCTTCTCTTTCACTTTCATCAAGAGTTCTTTAGTTCTTCTTTGCTTTCTGCCATACGGTTTAACCTAAAGTCATATCTTTTTACAGTATGAAAAGGCAAAAAAAAAAAGTCTTTAGGTTTAGTTTGTTGTTTTTTGAATTATTGTAGTTAGTGTGCTAGGTTGTTTATTTGAGATTTTTCTTGGTTTTTTTTGAGGAAGGCTTGTATTGCTATGAACTTACCTCTAAGAATTTCTTTTGCTGTGTCCCATAGATTTCAGATGGTTGTGTTCAGAGGGTCTGGTTTAATAACCCTAGGAAGAGGCCTGGACTATGTATTTTTAACAAATTCCAGGTGATTGCTAAGTCCAGCAAAATTATGCTTAAAGGTTAATGAATTACACACTTTCTGGGTCTTTGATCTAGGCTCAGTGAGTTATATAGATTCATTTATTTGGGAAAGAACAATCCTGGAAGTTGCTCCTTTGGAATGATGGTATCCCAGGCAATTATTGCCCTAATAGGGATAGAATAGAGAAGGTGACTTTCAGCCTCATCCTATTCCTGTATCCTTCCTGTTCAAAATAATTTTTTTTGCCTCTGTGTTGGAAACTATTTGAAGTTTAAGCATTTGCACTTTTATTCACAGTCTCTTCTCATTTTTCCTGAGGATTCTCCCCTAAGGTTTATATTTAATGGATCACATGTCATTGGTGTACATGTCGTGTGGCCTCTTTATTCAAAATAAAGAAATTGTTATTCAAAAACATTGGGGCTGATTGAGAAAAAAGGAGAAGGCTTGTCATGATTGTCAATCTGATATTATTATCAGTATCTGTGTTTCTTAAAGCAAGATCAACATAACGTTTCACAAATGAGTCAACTGGATCATTTTGAAGTAATGTGACACGCAAGTTCATGTGCCAATGAAAAGTTTTCTTTAAAGGTGAAGAGGGAGGAAACATCTAGATGAAAAAGTTTTTTTTTTTTTTGTCTAGAAAGGAAGCAATAGGAGCTTCAGATATCAGATTATAGAACCACCTCTAAAACTCTACCAAAATATGACAGAAATAATGTGTGTGTTAGTTGCTCAGTTGTGTCTGAATCTTTGTGACCCCATGGACTGTATGGACTGTAGCCCACCAGGCTCCTCCATCCATGGGATTCTCCAGGCAAGAATACTGGAGGGGGTTGCCATTCTCTTCTCCAGGGGATCTTCCTGACCAAGGGATCAAACCTGGGTCTTCTGCACTTTTGGCAGATTCTTTACCATCTGAGCCACCAGAGAAGCTTCTGAATAATGGCCACTAAACTTTATATCCTTGGCTAATTAATCTTTCTTTCATTCAGTGGCTAAGGTGGGTAAGGGTCTAGTTGAACTCTCTAAATAAATCATGAACCAACATTTGAAGAAATGTGCGTTTGCAGGGAAATCTGGAACCAACCTATCATGGGAGGAGGCTGTCTGTGTGGAAGTTCCTGATGTTACCTTGGCTGCAAGTCCTTGAAGTCCACTTGAGTCCTTTACTGTTCACTGTACTATATTTGTGATGTGTGGGTCTGTTGTACCTGGTGGAGAAAGTGAAAATGTTCTAATAAAGTACTTTTCTTTGCTTGCTTTATACCTATGCTTCTTCATGCATGGGCCCTTCAATTTAATATTGGGACAGAATGGTTTTTCTGATTAGTTTTGTGCCCACACATACCCATACCATCTATCCTGTTTTCTGTCACTGCATATCTTCCTTGTAGAATACTAAGTTATTACTTAAATCTGTATAATAGGACTTATTGTGTTGACTGGTGTTTTTGGTTAATTCTACCTCCTTAAGACAGAGATCTATGCATGCCCATGCCTAGCAGAAAGTCTGGTTTACAAAGGCACTAAATAAATATTAGGATGAATAAATAATTGCATAAATTCTTGTGTGGTATATAGCATATCTACTAATGCTCTGTAGGCTACAGTGATTTTATGCTGTCATATTTTAGTTGATTAACTGCTGTGTTTGTAGATCTTTTCAGATATAAATAAGAGTAGAGATAATTAAAGCATTTTTTAGAAAGCTTTAAGACTTAAAAAAACTCACTTATTGGGCAATTTATTGGTGCTTCAGAAGTCATTAGACTTTTTTTTGCCAGTTATCTTTAACTTTGGTTAGTATGATTATCAGAAAATGTCCATAGACATAGTGACTATTTGGGAGAGCATAATATGTTGCCACTGATAAGTGTTCTTATACAATACAGAGACAGTATCTCTATCATGCTTTTCTATTCATTATTATTTCAGTATAATAAGAAATCTTGTGTTATCAAACATTGTATTAAAAATCTCTACAAACCAGCACATCCACATATCTATCTCATAGATACCATTATGGACATAATAATGGTACTAGAGTGTTAGAGTCCTTGGGAAAAATGGTAAGTTAGAAATTATTGATTTAAAGAATGAGGCAGGAAACTGACCAAGAACAGGTTAATGTATTGTTGGGCATTTTTTGAAGACCGAGCTGCAGGTGACAATAGTGAATTTGTAGTCTAAAGTGAGAGGGTTAGTATGACTTGGAACATATTGTTGGGTGTTTTTTGAGGGCACAGTTGAGGTTGAAGTGATGAATCTGTAGCCTAAACTGAGAGGATGAGTATGGCTTGGAGAAGTATAAAAAGGTGAAAGTATTTATTGTATATTAAAATTGTACAAGCCAGTCTGAAGTATTAAGGAGCAGTTGGTAGCTGCTGCTGCTGCTGCTAAGTTGCTTCAGTCATGGCTGGCTCCATGCAGCCCCATAGACGGCAAACCACCAGGCTCCTCTGTCCATGGGATTGTCCAGGCAGGAGTAGTGGAGTGGAGTGCCATTACCTTCTCCAGAGCAATTGGTAGAGGAAGGTTATATCTTGGAAATAATGGGAGTGAATATCAAATAGGCAGACCGTAATACTCAAAAACATTTCTAGCCTTCTGGTATTAGACAGATACCTGACATTAAGCTTATTTATTTATTTATTTATGATGATTTCTTTTATTTATTTAAAAAATATATATTTATTTATTTTAATTGGAGGTTAATTACTTTACAATATTGTATTGGTTTTGCCATACATCAACATGAATCCGCCATGGGTGTACACGTGTTCCCCACCCTGAACCTCCCACCCAAATCCCTCCCAATACCATCCCTCTGGGTCATCCCAGTGTACCAGCCCCGAGCATCCTGTATCATGCATTGAATCTGGACTGGCGATTCATTTTACATATGATATTATACATGTTTCAAATGCCATTCTCCCAAATCATCCCACCCTCACCCTGTCCCACAGAGTCCATAAGACTGTTCTATACATCTGTGTCTCTTCTGCATTTTTAGTTTGAACCTTTTGATTATCTTTCTTCATCCCACCTCTCATAACTTGACTCTGGTAACCACAAATCTGATCTTTCTTTCAGAGTTTGTTTTTGAAATATAATTGATCCACAACACCGTTGGTTCCTTTTATACAATATATTAATTTGATATTTCTATTACATTTAAAAATGAGCACCACATTAAGGCTAGTTACCATGTAAGTGAAATGTTTTAGATAGGCAAATGCTTTGTAATATCAAATTTCCTCTACATAGAGGTCCTTGTGGTCTGAAAGAATTAATATGCATGCTCAGTTTCTCCTTTTCCATCAGAGAGTCACAGGCAATGGGTGGCAAATTAGATGTGATTTGAAAAAGGTTGGGATTTAAAAAATATTTAGTGTTCTGTCTATAATTTGGTTAATGTGCATGTCTTATTTTTCTTGAAAAATGCCTGTTAGTGTATGTGTGTGTACACGATAGGTGGGGAGGTGGGATGCTGGTGGCAGAGGTTACAATGCAAGTAATGCTGCATTCTGATTTTTGTTTTAATTTTACTGGGGGGAAATAACTTTTCTGTCTCTGTCTTACATCTCTGAAATCACATATAATAATAATCTTACTCAAGGGTAAATAAATCATAAACTGTGAATAGTGAACTGAAGACAATGTGTTTAACTGTTCATTCATCATGCTGATATGCTGATTCCTTGAAGACTAAGGCAGTGGTTCAGACTGCTCATTCTCTACATTCTGGGAAAATAACAGGTTTGAGTCAGACACAATGCTGGTCATTATATTGTGCATTCTTGGATAAGCCTCTATAAGGCTTATTTTCTTATCTATAAGATGAAGATAATAATTAAAAATATTATGAAGATTAAAAGTATAATGCCTATATAGTAATTGGAATACAGAAAATGATCAATTAATTTTGGTGGCTTTCATTAATTGCTTCTTATCAGCTGTTTTACTGATCTGCATATTGTAAATCACATCTCCTGATAACTTGAGCTACTTCCGCTGCTGCTGCTGCTGCTAAGTTGCTTCAGTCATGTCCAACTCTGTGCGACCCCATACATGGCAGCCCACCAGGCTCCCGTGTCCCTGGGATTCTCCAGGCAAGAATACTGGAGTGGGTTGCCATTTCCTTCTCCAGCCACATCTTTTCCAAAACCTGTAGAAACTTCTTTATAGTTCTTGCTTAGCTTTCCCCTGCTTTTTATAGGAAATATTTTTAACCATCATGGGTACATAACATTTCAGAGTTATGAAATCTCCCAGAAATCTTAAAAATAAATGTGATCTTACTGGTTACTTGTTTATTCACTTATTCTCTAATCCCTCATATTCATTCTTTCAGACAGCATTTATTTAGCAAATGAGCATTTATTGATTCATTTATCATGCAATCAATATGCATTAAATACACACAAGAAATGGGGCATTCAGACGGAAATTTGACATGATCTGTTTGGATTTTAAAAATATAAGACTCCTTTTTAAAAAATTGGCAAATAATGTGCACAACAGCTATTTCTGTCGTGCTGTCTCATCCTATCCCAATCTTTCCTTATTTGGCACATGAAAATATGGAAAAAGGAGGGGTCTGTTTGCAAAAGGTTCAGTTGAAACTGAACTTTTTGATGATGAGGAGGATAGTAATAATAACAACAGCTGACTTATCAAGTTCTTACCATGTACTGGGCACTGTACTAAATGCTCTACACATTTTAATCTATTTTCATACTCACAACAGTAATGTGGGAGTGATGCCTTACCATGGTCTACAAGTTACCAAAAGACTCCTTCTCTGATGTTACCTCATAAACTGTAATCCACACACACAGTTTGAACATTCCAGAAAATTATTATCTTGCCTCAGAACTTTTCTTCTATATCCTCTACGTCAGAAATACCCCCTCACTCCAGTTCTGATTTTAGCTCAATGTCACCTCAACAGATGATAGCTCTCCTCTACCAATCATTCCCTTTCATGTCATTGTTTATTTCCATCATAGCACTCACTATCAGAATTTATCTTTTTATTTATTTGCTCACTTATGTATTATTTGTCTTCCCTCATTGTAATTTAAGATGTTCAAGGGGAGGTACCTTGTCTGAGTTGCTCATAGTGGTCTTTGTAGTGCCTACAATAGCTCTGGCTAAAGGCAAGTTATCAGTACCTCTTTACTGACTGAATGAATATACGTCATTTTGAAAGAAGTCTTAATACCTGGAAGAGAAAGAGCATAGTTAAAAAAAAAAAACTTACAGCATAGAAGAAGGAGAATTAACATGTGTCAGGCAGCTCCTGTGGATCCAGCATTAAGTGTTTTCATTGTATGTTTCATTGAATTTTCAAAATATTTTTATAAGAAATTGAGAGAATTTGAGTAACTTTCCTGTGATCACAGTTAATTACTTAATGATGGGGATAAGATTAGAATCTTGGTCTGTTTAGCTCAAAACTCTATTTCTCCTGCCATATTTATATATTTCACACTTTAGTGAGTACAGTAGACACTGTGATGCGCTGCCTAGATGCCCCTACTTTAGTGATGGTGGACTAATTTCCCTAGATGCTAGGAGTGCTGCTAACAGTCACCCTCAACTGTCAGTCTCTCATATGTATTGCCTGGACTGAAGAGAGGGTTTCCCAGGTGGCTCCTTGGTAAAGAACCTTCCTGCCGCTGCAGAAGACATGGGTTTGATCCCTGGGTTGGGAAGATCCCCTAGAGAAGGAATTGGCAACCCACTTCAGTATTCTTGCCTGGAGAATCCCATGAATGGAGGAAGCTGATGGGCTTCAGTCCTTGGGGTTGTGAAGAGTCAGACATGATTTAGGGACTGAGCATGCACACACGGACTGAAGAGAGATGCCTTGCCCAACGTACTTCCCCATTTCAGTGACTGATCAGCATATGGAGATGAAGACTTTCCCCCTTTGCCCTAATTCAGCCAACTCTGAAGTTATAACTCCATGGAGGGTCAGCTGTGCCTCAATTGAGATGGCATGGCAGTCCAACTTCTTCTTTCATGGGTATTGATCTTTGGAGTATCCCTTAATAATCTTTCTGAATGCTAATCATCTCAGAGTCTGCTTCCCAGGGAACCCTGGCTGCAATAGTGAGTTTGAGAATTGTGATGGCATTGATACAAGTGCAGAAGTAGTATGGGAAAGTGGTATTTGGGAGGAATATAATGATAACCTTGGATTTGTATTTTTTGAATTTATGTGGAAATGATTGGATCTGGACTGTCAGTTCTTTGTGAATTTGTTATTATTGGATCACCAGCCTCTGAATAGTGCCTGTCACATTGTAGACTGGTCATTCAATAAATAGACCATTAAAGACTTAAGATTGGAGTATGGGTGACAGCTCATGGAGGTCATAGCAAATATCTTGAAAATTGACAACCTCTTTAATTGAAAGACATGAAAAATAAGAACAATAGAGAATTGAGAAGCAGTGTACAAAAGGGAATCCGCAGGATATGGTGCGAGGATGCTTTTGTTTGTTTGTGTGATGGGAGGTGGCTGGAGAGCAGCTTGGAGCAAGGATTGTAGTGGTTGATATTTGAAAAATGATGTGAATTTAAGAATTTACTTTCAAATCCAGTATGAATGAGGTTTCTGGTGGTCTTCAAAAGTGATGTCAGTCCTGCAGCTGAGATAGAACTCTGTTTAATAAGATAAGTAAACAAAGGATATCATGGGCATACATTTGTCTTCTAAGACTTTTGGCAATACAAGTAAAGTGAGATAGTTGGCAGGGCCTGTGAGGCCACATCAAAGTTTATTAAAAAGAAATGGAAACTCATGTTTGAATGTAACAGAGTCATCAAAAAAGTTATAGATGAGTAAGATACGTAGGATTTGGGAAAGGATAGAGTTGAACAAGAGACATTTTGTGGCTCTTTTGCAAAAATGAGGATACTTATTTCTCTTCTGTGCACTCGAGGGGAATGCAGTATTGCATGGTAGGAATATAGTGCAAAGACAGCTATCAGATTTTGGTTTTATTTTCATCTAATTTATTACAGCCTTATCTTGATTTTATCACTGTAACTCAATGATGGGTCAGTAATTTTGTATATTTTAATGACTCTCAACTTTAAATTGCAGTTATCTAGGTATACTTCTGTGAGTATTGTAGCCATTGATGCACTCCCTAGATGCTTCCCTAGTGGCTCAGAAGGCAAAGAATCCGCCTGCAGTGTGGGAAACCTGGGTTTGATCCCTGGGCTGGGAAGATCTCCTGGAGAAGGGAAAGGCCACCCACTGTAGTATTCTTGCCTGGAGAATCCCCATGGACAGAGGTGTCTGGCGGGTTGCAGTCCACGGGGTTACAAAGAGTCAGACAAGACTGAGTGACTAAGCGCAGCACAGGCATACCTTAGCTGTGGCAGCTACACTCACCATGGGATGTTAAATGAGGTCTGAAAGGTTAGTAATTCATTCTTTAGAAATTTTGTATTTAAACTATGAAGTATACATTATTGGGTATATTCCATTGTAGATCACTTTTTGAATGATTTTTCAAATCTTATTCTTATTCAGATTTTTTCTTATTCTTCTAAAGATTAGACGTTATAAATTGAACACCATGTGGAGGAAACTTTTGATTTGTGCTTTTACTAGCTTGTTCTTTTTTAGCTTTAAAGGTAATTTGATTTACACTTTATATATGTAACCCATATGTATATATATAACCCATATGTATATATATATAACCCATATTCCTACCATCTCTGTGTCTGATATGACTTTGTTTAGCATTAGAGCTTTTTTTGACATTGTTTAAAAAGTCACTAAAGGAAGGAACTCCTGAGGTATTAGGAGCCAAGTGAATAGGAGTCTATTTTGTTGTTTATTGAATATATTTTATGCAGTTGAAAGGTAGTGTGGAAGGCAAAATAAGGCCAAGCAAGACATACACAATCAAACGTAGCTTCTTGGCCCTCTCCTTTTTCATTTCTGGGGGGCGACTTTACTAAATTTCAGCAAGCAAGTATTTTTATCTGTTTTTATATACTGCAAAATCCCAAGTCTGCCAGTGCCTGACACATAGTAGCTAATCAGTAAGCATTTGTTAAGTGATTAAATTTAGAGTGAATACTACACAAATAAGAACAAATAAGAAACAAGTAGGAAAATAAATACAAATGCATTATATTTTATTTTTTTTAATTTAAATTTTTATTTTTACTTTATTTTAGTTTACAATACTGTATTGGTTTTGGCATACCTTGACATGAATCCGCCACAGGTGTACATGAGCTCCCAAACATGAACCCCCCTCCCACCTCCCACCCCATATCATCTCTCTGGATCATCCCCGTGCACCAGCCCCAAGCATCCTGCAACCTGCATTGAACATAGACTGGTGATTCGTTTCTTACATGATAGTATACATGTTTCAATGCCAATGTCCCAAATCATCCCACCCTCTCCCTCTCCCTCGGAGTCCAAAAGTCTGCTCTACACATCTGTGTCTCTTTTGCTGTCTTGCATACAGGGTCATCACTACCATCTTTCTAAATTCCATATATATGTGTTAGTATACTATATTGGTGTTTTTCTTTCTGGCTTACTTCACTCTATATAATCGGCTCCAGTTTCATCCATCTCATTAGAACTGATTCAAATGTATTCTTTTTAATAGCTGAGTAATACTCCATTGTGTATACATACCACAGCTTTCTTATCCATTCACCTGCTGATGGACATCTAGGTTGTTTCCATGTCCTGGCTATTATAAACAGTGCTGCGATGAACATTGGGATACACGTGTCTCTTTCTATTCTGGTTTCCTCGGTGTGTATGCCCAGCAGTGGGATTGCTGGGTCATAAGGCAGTTCTATTTGCAAATTTTTAAGGAATCTCCACACTGTTCTCTATAGTGGCTGTACTAGTTTGCATTCCCACCAACAGTATAAGAGGGTTCCCTTTTTTCCATACCCTCTCCAGCATTTATTGCTTGCAAACTTTTCGATTGCAGCCATTCTGACTGGTGTGAAGTGGTACCTCATTGTGGTCTTGATTTGCATTTCTCTAATAATGAGTGATGTTGAGCATCTTTTTATGTGTTTGTTAGCCATCCGTATGTCTTCTTTGGAGAAAAGTCTATTTAGTTCTTTGGCCCATTTTTTGATTGGGTCGTTTATTTTTCTGGAATTGAGCTGCATAAGTTGCTTGTATATTTTTGAGATTAGTTGTTTGTCAGTTGCTTCATTTGCTATTATTTTCTCCCATTCAGAAGGCTGTCTTTTCACCTTGCTTATATTTTCCTTTGTTGTGCAGAAGCTTTTAATTTTAATTAGATCCCATTTGTTTATTTTTGCTTTTATTTCCAGTATTCTGGGAGGTGGATCATAGAGGATCCTGCTGTGATTTACGTTGGAGAGTGTTTTGCCTATGTTCTCCTCCTATGTGCATCTGTGTTCACCAGTGATATTGGCCTGTAGTTTTCTTTTTTTTGTGGCATCTTTGTCAGGTTTTGGTATTAGGGTGATGGTGGCCTCATAGAATGAGTTTGGAAGTTTACCTTCCTCTGCAATTTTCTGGAAGAGTTTGAGTAGGATAGGTGTTAGCTCTTCTTGAAATTTTTGGTAGAATTCAACTGTGAAGCCATCTGGACCTGGGCTTTTGTTTGCTGGAAGATTTCTGATTACAGTTTCAATTTCCGTGCTTGTGATGGATCTGTTAAGATTTTCTATTTCTTCCTGGCTCAGTTTTGGAAAGTTGTACTTTTCTAAGAATTTGTCCATTTCTTCCACTTTGTCCATTTTATTGGCTTATAATTGCTGATATTAGTCTCTTATGATCCTTTGTATTTCTGTGTTGTCTATTGTGATCTCTCCATTTTCATTTCTAATTTTATTGATTTGATTTTTCTCCCTTTGTTTCTTGATGAATCTGGCTAATGGTTTGTCAATTTTATTTATCCTTTCAAAGAACCAGCTTTTGCCTTTGTTGACTTTTGCTATGGTCTCTTGTTTCTTTTGCATTTATTTCTGCCCTAATTTTTAAGGTTTCTTTCCTTCTACTAACTCTGGGGTTCTCCATTTCTTCCTTTTCTAGTTGCTTTAGGTGTAGAGTTAGATTATTTATTTGACTTTTTTCTTGTTTCTTGAGGTATGCCTGTATTGCTATGAACTTTCCTCTTAGCACTGCTTTTATAGTGTCCCACAGGTTTTGGGTTGTTGTGTTTTCATTTTCATTCGTTTCTATGCATATTTTGATTTCTTCTGTGATTTGTTGGTTATTCAGAAGCGTGTTGTTCAGCCTCCATATGTTGGAATTTTTAATAGTTTTTCTCCTGTAATTGAGATCTAATCTTAATGCATTATGGTCAGAAAAGATGCTTGGAATGATTTCGATTTTTTTGAATTTATCAAGGTTAGATTTATGGCCCAGGATGTGATCTGTCCTGGAGAAGGTTCCGCGAGCACTTGAGAAAAAGGTGAAATTCATTGTTTTGTGGTGAAATGTCCTATAGATATCAATTAGGTCTAACTGGTCTATTGTATCATTTAAAGTTTGGGTTTCTTTGTTAATTTTCTGTTTAGTTGATCTGTCCATAGATGTGAGTGGGGTATTAAAGTCTCCCACTATTATTGTGTTATTTTTAATTTCTCCTTTCATACTTGTTAGCATTTGTCTTACATATTGCGGTGCTTGTATGTTGGGTGCATATATATTTATAATTGTTATATCTTCTTCTTGGATTGATCCTTTAATCATTATGTAGTGGCCTTCTTTGTCTCTTTTCACAGCCTTTGTTTTAAAGTCTATTTTATCGGATATGAGTATTGCCACTCCTGCTTTCTTTTGGTCTCTATTTGCGTGATATATCTTTTTCCAGCCCTTCACTTTCAGTCTGTATGTGTCCCTTGTCTTGAGGTGGGTCTCTTGTAGGCAGAATATATAGGGGTCTTGTTTTTGTATCCATTCAGCCAGTCTTTGCCTTTTGGTTGGGGCATTCAACCCATTGACGTTTAAGGTGATTATTGATAAGTATGATCCCGTTGCCATTTATTTATTGTTGTGGGTTTGGGTTTATATACCCTTTTTGTGTTTCCTGTCTAGAGAATATCCTTTAGCATTTGTTGGAGAGCTGGTTTGGTGGTGCTGAATTCTCTCAGCTTTTGCTTGTCTGGAAAGTTTTTGATTTCTCCTTCATATTTGAATGAGATCCTTGCTGAGTACAGTAATCTGGGCTGTAGGTTATTTTCTTTCATCACTTTAAGTATGTCTTGCCATTCCCTCCTGGCCTAAAGAGTTTCTATTGAAAGATCAGCTGTTATCCTTATGGGTATCCCTTTGTGTGTTATTTGTTGTTTTTCCCTTGCTGCTTTTAATATTTGTTCTTTGTGTTTGATCTTTGTTAATTTGATTAATATGTGTCTTGGGGTGTTTCACCTTGGGTTTATCCTATTTGGAACTCTCTGGGTTTCTTGGACTTGGGTGATTATTTCCTTCTCCATTTTAGGGAAGTTTTCAACTATTATCTCCTCAAGGATTTTCTCATGGTCTTTCTTTTTGTCTTCTTCTTCTGGGACTCCTATAATTCGAATGTTGGAGCGTTTCATATTGTCCTGTAGGTCTCTGAGGTTGTCCTTGTTTCTTTTAATTCGTTTTTCTTTTTTCCTCTCTGATTCATTTATTTTTACCATTCTATCTTCTATTTCACTAATCCTATCTTCTGCCTCCGTTATTCTACTATTTGTTGCCTCCAGAGTGTTTCTGATCTCATTTATTGTGTTATTCATTATATATTGACTCTTTTTTATTTCTTCTAGGTCCTTGTTAAACCTTTCTTGCATCTTCTCAATCCTTGTTTCCAGGCTATTTATCTGTGATTCCATTTTGATTTCAAGATTTTGGATCATTTTCACTATCAATATTCAGAATTCTTTCTCAGGTAGATTCCCTATCTCTTCCTCTTTTGTTTTGTTTGGTTGGCATTTCTCCTGTTCCTTTACCTGCTGAATATTCCTCTGTCTCTTCATCTTGGTTATATTGCTGCGTTTGGGGTGGCTTTTCTGTATTCTGGGAATTTGTGGAGTTCTCTTTATTATGGAGTTTCCTCACTGTGGGTGGGGTTGTATCAGTGGCTTGTCAAGGTTTCTTGGTTAGGGAGGCTTGTGTTGGAGTTCTGGTGGGTGGAGCTGGATTTCTTCTCTCTGGAGTGCAATGGAGTGACCAGTAATGGGTTATGAGACATCAATGGTTTGGAGTAACTTTGAGCTGCCTGTATATTGAAGCTCAGGGGTGTGTTCCTATGTTGCTGGAGAATTTGTGTGGTATGTCTTGCTCTGGAACTTGTTGGCCCTTGCGTAGTGCTTGGTTTCAGTGTATGTATGGAGGCATTTGATGAGCTCCTATTGATTAATGTTCCCATGATTCAGGAGTTTTCTGATGTTCTCAGGATTTGGACTTAAGCCTCCTGCTTCTTGTTTTCAGTTTTATTTTTACAGTAGCCTCAAGACTTCTCTATCTATACAGTACTGATGATAAAACATCTAGGTTAAAGATGAAAGGTTTCTTCACATTGAGGGGCACCCAGAGAGGTTCACTGAGTTACATGGAGAAGAGAAGAGGGAGGGGATAGTTAGAGGTGACTGGAATGAGATGAGGTGGGATCAAAAGAGGAGAGAGCAAGCTTGCCAGTAATCACTTCCTTATGTGCGCTCCACAGTCTGGACCACTCAGAGGTATTCACGGAGTTATACAGGGAAGAGGAGAGGGAGGAAGTAGACAGAGGTGGCCAGGAGGATAAAAGAGGGAAATGAAAAGGAGAGAGACAGATCCAGCCAGTAACCGGTTCCTTAAGTGTTCTCCCCCATCTGGAACACACAGAGATTCCCACAGTTGGGTAGAGAAGAGAAGGGGGAGAGAAGAGACAGAGGCCACTTGGTGGAGAAAAAGGAGTGTCCAAAGGAGAAGCGAGTGGTCAAGCCAGTAATCTTGCTCTCAGGTAAAATTGGATAGTGAAGTTTGGGTTTTTAAATGTACAAAATTGACAACAAAAACCAAAAAGCAAAGATTAAAAATCTAGAGTAGAGGTTGGATTTTCAAAAATACAATATTAAAGAAAAGAAGAAGAAGAAAGGAACAACAACAACAACAACAACAACAAAAAGCCACAAGAATTATTAAAAAACAACAACAACCACATAAAGACTATATATGGCGTTTGCTTTAAAAAATAGGTTTTTTTTTTTTAAAGTAATAGTAGGTTATAGAAATAAAAATTAAAGGAGAAATAGAGGGCTTAACAATTTTAAAAAGTTAGAAAAAAAAGAAGAACAAAAAGAAAAGAAGAAAAAACAACCACACAAAAACATCAACAAAAGACAAAAAAAAAAACCACACACACACACACACACAAAAAAGGAAAACAAAACAAAAGAATGATTGTAAAAATAGTAAAGATATATCTGACCCTTTCTCTGGTGTTGTGAGCAGAGTGGGGTCAGTTCCAAGCCGGTTCCCTTTGTTTAACTTTTGTTTGCTGGTCTCTTCAGTGTCTGATTTCCATCCTGACACAGGGCAGGTGGTGGTGGACACTTTTTTTTTTTTAGGCTCACTTGTTCCGTCGCGCTGTGGGGAGGGAGGGATGCTGCAAACAAATAACACTGTCCTGTGCAGGCAGTGTCTCAGCCCCTCTAGGCCTGCCCCTGCTTGCGGTGCACAAACCGCTCAGGCTCTACATTGCTCTGCCAGGAACCGTCTGAGGCCGGCCCTAGGCTGCGTGCACCTCCCTGGTCTAAGCCGCTCAGGTTCGGCGCTCAGGTAGCCTTCAGCAGCACAGATTCAGTTGGGACTGCGTTTTGTGCCCTTCCCAGGACTGAGTAGCTCAGGTGTTTGGTGAGCACAGTCGCTGCGACTTGTCGCCTTTCCTGTCTTTGCTGCTCAGTTTTCTGGGTGTACCACTGGCGCCCCTTGTGAGGCAGATGGTGACTGTCCAGAACCCCCAGAAGTCTTAGCAAAGAAGCCTGCTTGCAGGTTGGTAGGTAAAGTCTCTGCGGGGCTGCGATTGCCCCCTTCCAGCTCTTACGGCTCTGGCTGCCTGTCACCGGCTGGGGATGGTCTGCAGCCCGCTAGTTCTGTTCCGCCCTTTGTTCTGTGCGCAGTCCTGGCGGTGTCGTATGTTTGAGCTTTTTGCGTGGTAGCTACCCCACAGTCTGGTTTGCTAGCCCAAGTTAGTTCGTTCTGGTTACACGCAGGGCGTTCCTGCCCAATTCTTAAAAGCACTGCAGCCCGTGCCTCCCGCGCTTCCCTGCCCTGTCCCCACTTGCTAGTGGCAGATGCAGGCGTTTGCACTGCTTTTCCTCTGGGGGAGTTACTGTTGGGCTTGTAATCTGTTGGTTTTAATTATTTATTTATGTTTCCTTCCTGTTATGTTGCCCTCTGTGTTTCCAAGGCTCGCCACAGACTCGGCAGGGAGAGTGTTTCCTGGTGTTTGGAAACCTCTCTTCTTAAGCTTCCCTTCCCTGGATGGGATTCCCTTCCCGGGGTGAAGCTCCCTCCCCACCTCTTTTGTCTCTTTTTTGGTCTTTTATATTTTTTCCTACCTGTTTTTGAAGTCAATGATCTGCTTTTCTGCCAGCATTCAGAAGTTGTTTTGTGGAGTTTGCTCAGCGTTGAAATGTTCTTTTGATGAATTTGTGAGGGAGAAAGTGGTCTCCCCATCCTATTCCTCCGCCATCTTAGGACCGCCCCCACAAATGCATTTTAGAAAAAATTAATGTCAGTAACAAAAGCAAAATAGACAAAGCATATTGTAGAAATGTAAATAATTATATGGCCTATTATGCTTTATCATATGTTTATCATTCACCTTCTATGCATGTTTGACTTTATTATATCCTGAGCAAAAAACATAAGATCTACGGAACACAAAATGGCTCCACAACTCAGGGTTGAAAAATAAAATGTACTGGATTTTCCTTAAATACTTTTGTAATTTGCTGCAGTAGTCAACTTACATATTAGAAAAATGAATAATTTTTTTCTACATAATCTACATATATTTAAGAAAAAAATAACATTAGTTAGTAAGCAGATGGGGTACCATAATGGCTCAGATGGTAGAGAATCCACCTGAAATGCAGGAGACACAGATTTGATCCCTGAGTCCAGAAGATCCCTTGGAGAAGGGAATGACAACCCACTCCAATATTCTTGCCTGGAGAAGCCCATGGACAGAGGAGCCTGTTGGGCTACAGTCCATTAAGTCAAAAAGAGTCTGACCCTACTGAGTGACCAAGCAGACACATACACACATTAAGGAAATATTTGCTGTTGGCCTTTTCTGTGCCAGGAATTTGAGATATATCATTTGTAGAAAATACTTATAATCTACCTTCCCCACTGCTCCCCTCTCTCCCCTTGCCACTTTTTTCTTGTGATTCTGTTGAAACATTTCAGGAATAATATTTCAGAAAGGTTTGATATTTTTTTCAACCTCTTTATTATTATTATTATCTTGTATAAAGTTTTTGCTTGCCTTAACTTTTCCCAGGGAAGCAAGAACTTTTGAAAGAAAAATTCACATTAACTTAACAGCAAATTTAGGGAATACCGGTTGCTGTACTAGTAAGAACCTTGTCATTGTAATTTAGTAAGTTTCTGTAGATCTCAAAAAAAGACAAATATATCTAGTTTCAATGCTTGTTGACCAATTCTCTCAGTACAGGGTTACTCTGAGCCTGTCTTCCAATTTCATTTTTTCCTTCTTGTGATCAGTTTCATTTGCATGTGGGAGATGACTTGATTTTTGAAGATTGTCTTACAGATTTTTGGTTTCTAATCTAAGGAATTTATTTGTTTTCAGAAAGGAAAGAATACAGAGATTCTTACAAGTTGTATTTTTATTATATATTTGTGATGTAATTTTTGAAATCTATCATTGACCTATTATTAATTTTATAGGGAAGAGAAGAAATGACTCCGATTCTGTATGTAAAAATGTAATTCAATAGAAATCTGAAGTAGAAAAACTTTCTTTGACTTTGTCTTTTAAAGAATTTTCCACTGTAATGAAAATATCTTTTAACACCAAAGAATCTGCCCTCCCAAGGCATTTATTGTTAGCAGTGGTAATGATGAGATTATGTTGTAATGAAACAACGACTGAGGAAAGAATACATTTTAGCTACATATTATTGTAATTCCATTTGAAGCTTCAGACAGACATGAGGAAGTTTCTAGTGTGGATGCTGGAAGTCCTCCTGACATAAAGGTCAGTAAACAGTTGGTAGACATGACAGCATTTGAAAGCTATAAATCCTCCCCCTTTTCCCCCTGTTGTGTTAACTCATTGCCATTATAAACACATTTCAAAGAAAACCAATCTCTCCTTTTGTTCTGAGTTAAATTAGTTTTTCAAACGTGTGCTTGCAAAGTACAAAGCTGACTTTCCCGCTGAAGGAGAATGGGTGAAATACATCCACAGCTTGCCAGGGGCTAACTGTGAGAACTACGATCTGTGAGACTAGTGCTTGCTGCTTCTTTAAGCACTTAGACAATTCTCTCCTTATTTAGCTGCAGTCTTGGCATGGGAGTGGGGGACTGTGGAGGAAATCAAGTAGTCCTTTAAGTTGTAATTTTTCACCATTAGCTTAGCATTCTTGACTATTGAGAAATATTTCAAATGCATAGTTAACATAGATTCCCAATTATTTTTATTGTAGCAATGGGATATATCAGATTAATCAATGGCATTAGTGATGACAAATTAAATTAACAATTCCATTGGATATATAGTTGGAGAAACATAGATACCCAATTATTTTGATTGGAAAAAGCATTTTACTACAAGTTATTGAAGAGGAACTAAAGAGCCTCTTGATGAAGGTCAAAGAGGACAGTGCAAAAGCTGGCTTAAAACTCAACATTCAAAAAACTAGGATCATGGCATGTGGTCCCATCACTTCATGGCAAATAGATGGGGAAACAATGGAAACAGTGAGAGACTTTATTTTCTTGGACTCCAAAATCACTGCAGGTGGTGAATGCAGCCATGAAATTAAAAGATGCTTGCTCCTTGGAAGAACATCTGTGACCAACCTAGACAGCATATTAAAAAGCAGAGACATCACTTTGCTGACAAAGGTCTGTATAGTCAAAGCTATGGCTTTTCCTGTAGTCATGTATGGATGTGAGAGTTGGAGCATAAAGAAGGCTGTGTGCTGAAGAACTGATGCTTTTGAACTGTTGTGTTGGACAAGACCCTTGAGAGTCCCTTGGACTGCAAAGAGATAAAACCAGTCAATCCTGAGTATTCACTGGAAGGACTGATGCTGAAGATGAAACTCCAATATTTGGCCACTTGATGCAAAAATTGACTCATTGGAAAAAGTCCTGATGCTGGGAAGGATTGAAGGCAGGAGAAGGGGATGACAGAGGATGAGATGGTTGCATGACATCGCTGACTCAATGGACATGAGTTTGAGCAAGCTTCAGGAGATGGTGAAGCATAGGGAAACCTGACGTGCTGGAGTCCATGGAGTGGCGAAGAATCAGACATCACTCACTGACTGAACAACAACAATAATCCCAAGAGACATAAATTTTCAAAGGATACGTATGAGTAAGTCACTTTCAAATGCAGGTCAATGAAATTGTTAAAATTATAAAATGTGAATCTATAAATATGAATCTAAAAATAAGATCAGACCAACAATTTTTGGCCATTAGTTATGGTATTCAGCCACTTTTTGTGATCTATAACTCATATCAAGATATATGTGCCTGGTTCTAGCTATTGTAAATAGTGCAGCAATGAACAGTGGGATACATATGTCTCTTTCAGTTTTGGCTTCCTCAGGGTTTATGCCTAGGAGTGGGATTGCTGGGTCATATGGTGGTTTTATTCCCAGCTTTTTAAGGAATCTCCATACCTTCTTCCATAGTGGCTGTATCAGTTTCCATTTCCACCAACAGTGCAAGAGTGTTCCCTTTTCTCCACACCCTCTCCTCATTTATTGTTTGTAGACTTTTTGATGATGGCCATTCTGACTGCTGTGGGGTGGTATCTCATTGTAGTTTTGATTTGCATTTCTCTAATAATGAGTGACGTTGAGCATCTGTTCATATGCTTGGTTAGCCGTCTGTATGTATTCTTTGGAGAAGTATCTTTTTAGATTTCTTCCCCACTTTTTGATTGCATTGTTTTCCTGGTATTGAGTTGTATGAATTGCTTATATATTTTGGAAATTAATTCTTTGTCAGTTGTTTCATTTACTATTATTTTCTCCCATTCTGCGGGTTGTCTTTTCACCCTGTTTGTAGTTTCCTTTGTTATGTAAAACGTTTTAAGTTTCATTAGGTCCCACTTGTTTATTTTTGTTTTTATTTCTATTACTCTAGGAGGTGGGTCACAGAAGATCTTGCATTGACTTATGTCATTAAGTGTTCTGCCTGTGTTTTCCTCTAACAGTTTTATAGTTTCTCATTTTACATTTAGGTCTTTAATCCACTTTAAGCAACCTAAGTGTCCATTGACTGATGAATGGATAAAGAAACTGTGATACATATATACAAAGGAATACTACTTAGCCATAAAAAGGAATGTATCTGAGTCAGTTCTAATGAAGTAGACAAACCTAGAGCCTATTATATAGAGTGAAGTAAGTCAGAAAGAGAAACACAAATATTATATACTAATGCACAACAATAAGACAAATAAATGGCTAAGAAATACTATATAGATAAAAATCTAGTTCTAATGTGAGCAAGTTTAATATTCTTTGCTGAGTTCTTCTACAGTGACCTCTTTATCATTTCACATCATCATACTCAATTTTGCGATACATACTTATTTTGATTATTAGGTTGGTGCAAACGTAACTGTAGTTTCAGACTCTGAATTTTAAATCATTATACCTAGGCTCAAATACATGTTTATTGATCAAAATAGAAACTTTTACAATCAACACATTTTTGCCAGCAACAAATAAGTGAAAAGTTGCTGCTGGGAGTAGTGTGCTAAGGCAGGATTTGTGACCTCTGGAGGAGAGGATTTTGATCTGGGACCAGGGACCAGACTCAGCCACTAAAGTATAAGAGAGAGAGAGAAAGCCTCTGACATAAACATCAGAAGGGTCAGAAAGAATGCTCCCTTGCTAGTTTTTAGCAAGGCATTTTGTCTTTTAAGGAGCTTCTTCTAATTAGATAAGAGAAAAACCTCAAGGCTGAGGGACTTTCACCAGGCCTCTCTCCCACAATATGCATTTTTGAGATAGGATGGCAGGAGGTGTGTCATCCCAGGCTGTAAGTAAAACAGTTGACATGAATAGTGGTTTGTTGAGCCCAAGGTTTGAGAAAAGAAAAAAAGGTTAACCTTAGGTGGAACCATTTTGAAGAAAGATTCCAAATCAAATACAGTTTCATTAACATAACAAGAAAAACATTTCCATAAGAAAAATACGTTGGTTAGCTCAAGGCAGAACCAGGTGTCTTTTAATTTTTGTCTGCCACTTGCAGTTTTATTTCCTCCTACTGCTTAGGACCTCTGGCCTTCCTACCTGTTACCCTCTCATAAGTTTGTTTATTCCTGTTGTGTAAAAATCCATGCTTCGGGATTTGACAAACTCATGGAAAGCGTTTTCTGCATCTGGCTGGTTGTGGAAGCATTTTCCCTGCAAAAGTTGTCAAGATGTTTGAAGAAATGGTCATCAGTTGGCGAGAGGTTGGGTGAATATGGCAGGTGAGGCAAAACTTCATAGCCCAATTCATTCAACATTTGATGTGTTGGTTGTGTGATGTCTGGCTGGGTGTTTTCATGGAGAATTGGGCACTTTCTCTTGACCAGTACTAGCTGAAGGTGTTGCAGTTTTCAGTGCATCTCATTGATTTGTTGAGCATGCTTCTCAGATGTAATGGTTTCACAAGGATTCAGAAAGCTGTAGTGAATCAGACAGGCAGCAGATCATCAAACATTGACTATGATCTTTTTTGTGCAAATTTGTACTTTGGAGCTTCTTCTCAGTGCAATCCCTGAGTTGGTCATCACTGATTGTCACATAAAATCCACTTTTTGTTGCACATTACAATCTAATCAAGAAATGGTTCCTTGTTGTGTAGAATAAGAGAAGACACTTCAAAAAGAGGGGGGTTCAGGATTGGGAACACGTGTACACCCATGGCAGGTTCATGTTGATGTATGACAAAACCAATACAATATTGTAAAGTAATTAGCCTCTAATTAAAATAAATAAATTTAAATTATTAAAAAACAACAACAATTTTTTTTAATGTTTGGTCAGATCGTGAGGCACCCACTTATTGAGTTTTTTCACCTTTCCAGTTTGCTTCAAATGCTAAATGACCATAGGAGGGTTGACATTGAGTTCTTTGGCAACCTCTCATGTAGTTGTAAGAGGATCGTCGAAGCTGATCCTCTAAGCTGGTTGTTATCAAGTTCCGATGGCCAGCCATTGCGTTCTTCATCTTCAAGGATCTCACTCCTTGGCAAAACTTCTTGAACCACCACTGCACTGTACATTCGTTAGCAGGCCTGGGCCAAATGTGTTGTTTATGTTGCGAGTTGTCTCCTCTGCTTTACAGCCCATTTTGTACCAAAATAAGAAAATCACTCAAATTTGCTTTTTGTCTAACATCATTTCCCTAGTCTAAAATAAATGCAAAATGAACACAAAGTAATGTCATTAACCAAAAAAAAGTAATAATAATAAAGTGAGAAATGCACATTAAAATGATTTTAGCATAACCACGTTTATTTACAAATATATACCAATATCAAGCAGAAAAATTCAACAGTGTAAAACCTCAGTTACTTTTTGCACCAACCTAAATAGTTAACTTTTAGTGTAAGTTAAATTTTCCTGTTTCAGGTCCTAAGCCCTTTTTCACCTTGGTGTGTCTTGCAACATGTCCATGAATTATTCCATCTTCAATTTAGTAATATATAATATTGTTGAGAATAGACTCCCTATTTGCTCTTTCATTCCCTTACTTTGTGACTTGCTAATGAGTAGCTGATAGCAATTTCCTATTGGTTTTCTTGAACCTTACCTCCTCTTACCAATTGTTTAGTTCCTGACTGTGCTATGAGTCCATATAACATAGACTTATGTTAGAAATGACAGCGGGTTCTTTCTTCAGCAGGGCTCTGCTTCTAGGCTGACCTAGTTTGCCTATCTACTGTCATGCTCCAGGCTCCCCTGGGTTAGGCAGCTATGCAAAGAGTGACAGAAGCCATCCTCACTGCCAACAGCTTAACTTCTGCTGCAGAATCTGGGACCAGCGATTATGTTACTTATCATTTGGTTTCTGAATATGAAGGAAGTCATATTATCATAGAAATGGTTATTCATAAGGGTATATATTTTTCTTAATAGGTTGTACATAATTATTCTGCAGAGAAGGAATGAGGAAGCAGTATAATAGAGACTATAAAATGGAGTGATACCTAGGTTAAAAAATGTGCTCAGATACTCAGTGATCTGTGATGACCTAGAGAGATGGGATGGAGGTGGGTAGTTGGGAAGCTCAAAAGGGAGGGGATATATGTATACATACAGCTGATTCAGTTTGTTGTACAGCAGGAGCTAACACAACACTATAAAGCTATTTTATTTCAATAATAAAAAATAAAATGCTAAAATAAAATAAAACCTCTACCACTAACGCCATAATCCAAGCAAGCCTTCACCTCTCCCCTGGAGACCTGCTTAGCTTCCTAACCCATTGAATTTTTTCAATTTTCCCACAGCTAATCCCTGATAGTTGATCCTCCACAGCTGTTGGGTTAAATCTTCTAAAACTGAAACCTGATAGTGTTACTCCTTTATTCAGTTTCCCATTACTCCTAAAATAAAATACACATTTTGGATGATCTTACACATACGGTGAGAGCATTCATTATTATTATTTTGTTATTATATTTTAGCTTGCAGAGTGTTTAACTTGATAGACGTACCATAAAAATATATGTTCAAATACTTGATGTAGCAGAAATAACTTATTTTAAAAAATGTGCTTGGATAGATTTAAATAAAAATAAAAGACTTTTCATGTCATGAAGTATTAGTATTCTTTGACTTGCATTTTTTTTCCAGAAAGAAATGTGATTATTCTGTACCTCTAGTTAGAAATGTAGTTCATCATAAATACTGATGACATGGGAGTCACTATCTGCCAAGCATCTGCCTAATAAGAAGATTTTGTATCCATTTAGATAATCAGATTATAGTCAATACTAGATCTGATTATATTTATAACCTTGCTGAGTTTTATCTTCCAGGAGAGACTGAAGCAGTAGAACTGAGCGAGTCTGTCCCTGGGTAGTATTTTGATGGTTTCTGTATGTTTTGATATCTGAAACTTTTAAACTCCAAGGACTTGGTCTGGTCAAAGTCTCGAAATAATCAGATTATTAGCCATTGACTGGCTAAGCAAAATGTCTCCAGCACTTTGGTTGGTGTCTGAATGACATTTTACTTATTTACAGTGAGCGATAACTGTAAAATGAAGTTTATTACTCAAAGTCTGCCTGGCCAGCACATTTCTTATCTATTCAGGCTACTTGAGGAAGCAAGTCAGAACCAAAAGTTTGCTTGAGACCAGGTAGAGCCAAAGCAAAAGGAATTTCATGCCAAATTCTTTAATTCAGTTTAGGGATCTATCTGGTTGTAAGGGAAGTCTTACAATGACAATGATATCTGATGCTCCACATTCATTCATAAGACTCATTTAAGATGGTTGAAGACTTTTCCTAATCTTAAGAATAATTTTTCTCAGTGTGATAAGGACCAATATGCTCTTGAACAGTATTAGAGATAATATTTCTATTATCTCTAATAAATATTCTAATATCTCTAATAAACTATTCCCCTCCATTCTCTTTCCTGTGGTTTGCTCTCTCTAATTTCACCTGGTTTCATTACTCAATGGCCCACTTTGCCTGGAGCTATACCTTGGCTGGTATTTGAAGGTAATTCTCAGCCACCCATTTACAAATTATTATTTAAGCTGGTGCATTTATGGTTGACAAAGCATTTCCCTGTTTTATGAGTTAATTTTATAACATCTGTCAGACAGAAATATCACTTCTCTTATTTCCAGACCCTTTTTGGAAAACACCTCATTGTAACTCCCAAATACTGAAAACAAGAGGGAATTCTTTGGAAATGCTCAGGTGGAGGCTGCAAAGATGTTTTAAAAGCTAGAAATTGTTTTCTGACCTGAAGACCTTTGTTCTACATGAGTTGAAGTGGCACTAATTAGCTTTGCAGCATATAATTGTAATCTTTGGGCTATGAGACATGCCTGGCAATAGTTCCAGGTGTTAAACATGGTCAGTTTAGTTCAATTTAACAATTTTTTGACCAGTTCCTCATCAACAGATTTTTGCATGGAATTAACATATAACATTTGTTTGTATAGTACTTAATAGCTTTATTTCATTTTGCACTTACCAACCCCGAGAAACCATTATGCTAGGAGTTCCCCAATTTTATAGTAAAGGAAAAAGAGGTTCAGAAAAATAAATGCTGCATCCAAAATCATATAATCTAGCTAAGGCTTAATTACCCCTTTCAACTGTAACCTTTTCTACCTTGGTAAATATAGAGCATTGTATTTCAGTTTAGAGGAGCAGATTAATAGCTTAACTTTTGGAGGTAGTCAGATATAGATCAGACACTAAATAGATAATACTTGCTACTACCTAAGTGACTTTGGGCACTTTTCTTTTTTAACTTTTATGGGTTCAGTTTTCACATTTATATAATTGGGGAAATATTTTGTTCCTCTCTTACAGGATTTTTGTGGGGATTAAATGAGTTGGGGCATGTAACATGTTGGGCCAAGTGTTTGACAGTTAGTGTTCAACACATTTGCATTTAACTGATACTATAGTGTTGAATCCAGAAGACTTATTCGTATTTCATTTTGGAGACTGAGTCAGCCCTGTGCCATCTGTGGGGTGTTGTTTGATTTAAGGGTTTAGGACTGAATCATGTTTCTCCAAAGATTTGCAGTAAAGCATTATCAATTTTCCTGAGATGTCTAGAAGTGGTACCATCTTGTCTCAAAGTCAGAATTTTTATTCAGTTAGCCAAGATGGTAACCAGGAAAGCATGTTTCTCTTGAAGTTTCTCTATTAATTAGTTAATGATCCCACCAGAACTTTTTAAATAACAATAACATTTATAAATTTGGGAAAACAATTTTCAACGTTGTTTTCACTTCCATCACTAAAAAGAATGAAAGGAAATGAGCTTTTAGTTAGGTATGTGGAATAATTTACCAATGGTCAGTAAAATGAGATAAACTAACAATGCAGGCAGCAGCCTATGGGAGAAAAAGCACAGGAGACCTAAGTTTTTGTCTAGTTAACATCTTTTTCCAGCATGTAACTTGAGCAAACACCTGATCTCTTTAAATCTCAGTATTTTTATCTGTAAAATGTGGATAATTATATCTGAGACTTAAAAGGTTGTTGTGACTATATAATGACATGAAAGAAAAAAAAGTGATTTGTAAACTGTGAAATGTTGCACAAACGGAAGGTGGTGTTATTTTCTGTAATTCACTGAAAACAGAAAGTCTTAGATTACTTGAATGTGCTCTTTCCTGAATTGGAGGAGAACTAATAAACAGCCCTTTGGCTCTATTTTAGTTCAAGGAATATATGTTTTCAGATTAAATCAGGATTGATGGTGTTCAGTTCAGTTCATTTCAATTGCTCAGTCGTATCCGACTCTTTGCGACCCCATGAATCTCAGCACGCCAGGCCTCCCGGTCCATCACCAACTCCCGGAGTTCACTCAGACTCACGTCCATCGAGTCAGTGATGCCATCCAGCCATCTCATCCTCTGTTGTCCCCTTCTCCTTCTGCCCCCAATCCCTCCAGCATCAGAGTCTTTTCCAATGAGTCATCTCTTCACATGAGGTGGCCAAAGTACTAGAGTTTCAGCTTTAGCATCATTCCTTCCAAAGAAACCCCAGGGCTGATCTCCTTCAGAATGGACTGGTTGGATCTCCTTGAAGTCCAAGGGACTGTCAAGAGTCTTCTCCAACACCACAGTTCAAACGCATCAATTCTTCAGTGCTCAGCCTTCTTCACAGTCCAACTCTCACATCCATACATAACCACAGGAAAAGCCATAGCCTTGACTAGACGGACCTTTGTTGCAAAGTAATGTCTCTGCTTAGGTTTTGTCAAATTGAAATTCAGTGGCTCTTTTGGAAAGGCATTAAAAAAGTAACAAGGGAAATTGCTGGAAAACAAAGATATTTTGTATAGAAAGCCTTATCACATTGAGTATATGTTAAGTCTGTAAGGGCTTCCCTGGTGGCTCAGAGGTTAAAGTGTCTGCCTCCAATGCGGGAGACCCAGGTTCAATCTCTGGGTTGGGAAGATCCCCTGGAGAAGGAAATGGCACCCCACTTCAGTATTCTTGCCTGGAGAATCCCAGGGACAGTGGGGCCTGGTGGGCTGCCGTCTATGGGGTCGCACAGAGTTGCACAAAACTGAACAACTTCACTTCTTCTTAAGTATATTCAGTTTAAAGTCAATAATTAAATGATGATGAACACTGTGCTTTGCTAATTAGAACATAATTCTAATAAGGCTGAGGTTATAAGTTTGAATCCTTTTATGGGTCAATTAGCATAATGTCAGTCTTTACCGTAAGTGTTCATGAGGGAACTGACATGTACACCTGTGTTCTTAAGAAGGGTAAAGTGGAGACGAGATGAAATCATGCAGATTTTCAATCGGTATGTATAGAACCATATATTATAATACACCTTCAACTTTTATTTTTTATTTTAGCATACTTATCATTTTTTAATTTTGTAATTGTCTGTACTACCAATTTTGTTTAGCAAACTAGTGTTGTAGTTCACAAATGGTATTCCAAGTTTCCTGAGAGGTGGTGTAGTGACTGGTACATTCTGACCCTCTGTTTGCAAGTGCTTAACTTTACAATTCTTTACTTCAGAATGACCTTGAAAACTATGAACTTCTTATATGTGTTTTTTAGATGGGAAAATGGAGGCATTTCCCCAAGTTTCCTTACTTTCAGGTGAAGGGATTTTGGCCAGTTTTATTAAAAAAAAAAAGGTCAGTAGCACAGCTGGGCTTGAAATACAGAGGTCTTGACTCAAAGATTTATATTTAATTTGCAGTGTTTTGTTTTGTTTTGGTTTATGTATAGTAAGCTTAGTCAGAAGCTAGGAAAATTCATATTATGCTGGGATCTTTAGCAAAACTGATGATTACCACAATTGCATGCCTTTCAGAAGTACTTACACTGGTTATTTGAAATGAGTTATAATTTTGGCTAGTTTTATGAAAAATACCAATCATATATTTTGGTCCATTGGTGTCCACAGACCAACCCCATAAATGTAAGATATTATCATTTTGATCACTTTAAGTGAAGGAATTTGACATATACAAATTCCTTATAAGCAAAGTGCTCTTTTGTTACAAAGAAAGTGATCTTTGGATTGTGATTTGGAAAGTGATGAAAAGATTCCTTGCTCTGAAATTTGTCTCTCTCTGACAAGCCTATTTACAATTCCACCTTTAGTAGTTCAGATCATTTTATATAAAGTAGGAAAGCTCATTTATACTATCATCTACCTTAGTAAGGATTGAGGATCAAGTTTTTTAAGATACTAAGGTAAGATTTCTCCTGAGTACCATCTGGGGTCAGAATACTAAGGGCATTTCAAATTTTGATGAAGGAAGAAAAGAATATGCAATGATGATTTTTGGAGGCCTGTTTTGCGGAGTTTATATGATGGTGGTAGGGATTTATCCTATCAGAATACAGCATAAATAAACTGGACACTCAGAGGGTAGGGAAGAGGGTGAGAGAAAGCTAAGGAAGAGAAAGTGAAAGTGCATCAAAGGGTTTCCCTAGTGGCTCAGTGGTAAAGAATTTACCTGCCAATGTAGGAGACACAGGTTTGATCCCTGGTCCGGGAAGATATCACAGCCATGAAATGGAAAGATGCTTGCTCCTTGGGCATCGTTGAAGAAATGCTATGACAAACCTAGGCAGCATATGAAAAATCAGAGACATCATTTTGGCAACAGAGGTCCATAAAGTCTAACCTATGATTTTTCCAGTAGTCACGTACAGATGTGAGAGTTGGACCATAAAGGTTGAGCACTGAAGAACTGATGTTTTCCAACTGTGGTCCTGGAGAAGACTCTTGAGAGTACCTTGGACTGCAAGATCAAATCTGTCAGTCCTAAATTAATTTGTCACAAAATTAGCCACAACAATCCTGACTATTCATTGGAAGGACTGATGCTGAAGCTGAAGTTTCAATAGTTTGGTCACCTGATGTGAAGAGCCTACTAATTGAAAAAGACCCTGATACTGGGAAAACTGAAAGCAAAAAGAGAAGGAGATGACAGAGGATGAGATGGTTAGCTAGCATCTCTGACTCAATGGACATGAATCTGATTAAACTCTGGGAGATAGTGAAGGACAGGGAGGACTGGTGTTCTGCAGTCCATGGGGTCACAAAGAGTTGGACATGACTTAAAGACTGAACAATCAGAAAACGTTAAAAAAAATACTTATATTAAAAAATAAAGTACATCTGAGATAAGACAGTCATGGTTTTTGTCTATGGTCTTTGTGTACATAGATTTAAAGAACATTAAGTGTGCTGTCAAGAAGCAAACAATTTGAATCCATGTAATTCTTCATTTTTATGTCAACTTTAAAATTTCTCTTTTTGTAAAGGAGGGCTTCAAATCTCTCTAGCTTTGATTCCTTTTTGGTCAAATGGTGATAATATTAATATCATTCTATTTCCCTGAATTGGTACATTAAAAACATGAAATGTAAAGTGCTCAACCAAATACAAGATGTTAAATATTATGTGTAGTTCAGGTTGGAGATTAAGTGTTTAGATTCTGGAACAGACTATCCGAGTTTCAACACTGCCTTTGCCTGTTTTTACGTGTTTGGCATAGGACAACATAAACTTCCTGTATCTCAGTTTTCTCATCTATAAAATAATAATCTCTCTCATAATGTTAATATGAAAATCAAATGAGTTAATATTTGTAATGGGCTTAAAGCCCAGTGCCTTGCATAAATTAAGTGCTGCTGATGCTAAGTCGCTCAGTCGTGTCCAACTTTGTGCGACCCCATAGACGGCAGCCCACCAGGCTCCGCCGTCCCTGGGATTCTCCAGGCAAGAACACTGGAGTGGGTTGCCATTTTCTTCTCCAATGCATGAAAGTGAAAAGTGAAAGGGAAGTCGCTTAGTCATGTCCGACTCTTAGCAACCCCATGGACTGCAGCCCACCAGGCTCCTTTGTCCATGGGATTTTCCAGGCAAGAGTACTGGAGTGGGGTGCCATTGCCTTCTCCAAAATTAAGTGCAACAGTCAATATTACAATACAACAGAGTTTTAACTGTTGTTATGTGTATGCTGGCACAAAACTGAATGCTGACATAAGTGTGTGGGACTTAGTTACCTGGAAAAATTTTAAAATCCTATGTAAATGCTTCAAGCAATATAATTCTGTGTTTACAAATAATATTTAAATTTTACGCTATTAGTAAAATTGTGTTGATTTAGCAGTTATATGTGAACATCTTTCAGAAGCTTGCTTCTTTTTATATTTGAAAAATGAAACTACTGTCATTACTGCTGATTTAGGTAATTTTTATAGAGTATTGGTCTTGATCATGTTTTTATCTTAAATGAAAGATTTTCAATCCTGACTAACATTCGAAGTAAATGGGCCCCCCTAGTTGCATTGGAAAATTAAGGGGTGGTACTCAGCATTGGTATTTTTAAAAAGCTCCCCAGGGGAATTTAATGTGTAGGCAAAGTTGAAAATTGTTGGCCTGTTTCTTGTTGTTCAGTTGCTCAGTTGTGTCCGACTCTTTGAGACCCCAGTGACTGCAGCATGCCAGGCTTCCCTGTCCTTCACTAACTCCTGGAGTTTGCTCAAACTTATGCCCATTAGTCGATGATGCCATCCAATCATCTCATCCTCTGTCGCCTCATTCTCCTCTTGCCCTCAATCTTTCCCAGCATCAGGGTCTTTTCCAATGAATTAGCTCTTCACATGTTGCCTCGGGCAATAGTAATTAAATACATATCTATATCATTTAGTTTCTGCCATTAAAATATAATTTTTCTCATATTTAAGTAAATAAGATAACATGGCTATTTCTGGTTATTTCTTTAAAGGAAGATCTATTGTTTCCATTAATTTTCTAGCTTGTGGATATGTATTATAAAGCAAAAATGAGAAGTTTATTTGCTTTTAAATTATCTGTGGATTTTTGTTTTTGGTATGATAAATGCTATATGTTTATAGATGTATATAGAATATATATATTTATAAATGTATATAGAATCACATCATATTAAAGGTGAGAGGGGCCTGCAAGGCATCTAGTAGAAAGATTGTACTCTTTGAAGCAAATCCTGGCTTGTGGTGTCTCATTCATTTTCAAGTTTTATGATCTTGGGGTATTTAATCAATTTGAACCATAACTTCATCTCTGTAGAGTTGAGATGAATGTGTATTTTGTATGATGTTGACTCCTTTTCATGTGACACACAGACACAATCTTGACACACACAATTTTCATTCCCTGCCTCCTGCCTGATCTGCATACTGTCTGGTGCGGATGTGTAGAGCAGGGATTGTGTGGGAGCTTCTGCAGGGCTGTCTGAGCTTGCAGGGCCAGTTGCTGAGAACTTCTTCCTTCTGCCATTCATGGATCATTTCTCTGGCTCTGTTTGGACTATTTCATGGCTGGCTGTTTGGATGCCATGACTTTTCATGAGCATAACATTTAGTATGTGGGGGTCTGTCACTGCTAACTAACTAGAGTGAAACTGTTAATGAGACTAGAGATGAAGATGGCTTTTTGTTGCCACATGGCAGAAGCTTTTGTGTACTTTGTCTTTGAGCCCTTGACAGTACATGTGCAGGACACAGATGGCTGCCTTCTCTTCCCAGCTATCTTCCTATGCATTGTTTCTTTGTGTTGAGTAGGGGCATTAAGAAGCCGCTATCTCAATGTTAGTTTAGGGGAAGGAGAGAAAAATTATATACCTCTTTGACTTTCTTTTCTGTGATAGGGACAGTAGATTTTGTCTCATTCCCAACCCTTGTCTCTTTGATATTGTAGCATGTAACTATAAAAGTATTTAGACCATCTAACTCTCCTGTCACACATTCTTTATGTCCAAGGAAGGGGGTTCATGGATTGCTTCTTATTAGTTATATACAGCATGATGCTTGAGGTCCTGATCTTATCTGTGGTGCATCAGTGTCCTAAAGCCTAGGCCTGGCTTTATGTCTATTTTCAATCTCACTTTTGAGAATTCTGCTTTTGTCACCATCTCTCTGCACTGATCTGAAGGTTTTGTTGGAAATATTTGTAAATTCAGCTTCCATTTTCCTATTTTCCTCTATTGTGATAGGTACCATCTTCTCATTATTAGTCTTAGTAGTAAGTCTATTGATATTTTTAGGTGATGAGAATCTTAAAACTTTACACTTGTGGGGTGGGTGTTCTAAGAAACTTTGTGCTCCTCCACTAGATTTTGAGACTCTTGAGGGTAGGAACCATGTTTTTCAGCTGAGCAGAGTCATAACTATCATTTAGTTAGCACCTGTTATGCACCAGAGACTTTGATTTATTTCAATTAATTACCATAAAAATAATATATTCATGAGAAATCATTTCAGATAGCCTAAGTAAACTGTCCAAGGTCATCTAGTTTGTGAGTCAGAGTTGGATTTTGACTTAGTTTGATCTTAAATCCTCTTTTCTAAATTATCTTTCCAAACTCCTTCTTAAAGGAAAGGAAAGTCACTCAGTAGTGTCAAACTCTAGAATACCAGAGTGGGTAGCCGTTTCCTTGTCCAGGGGTTCTTCCCAACTGAGAGATTGAACCCAGGTCTCCTGCATTGCATGCGGATTCTTTACCAGCTGAGCCACCAGGGAAGCCCAAAGGAAAGGATGGATACAGGTAACAGGAATGGGATTTTGGCCTGTAGATGGTTGATGAAACTGGTTTGGAGTTGCATTCTTAAAGAAAAGGAAAGGAGATCCATAGATCTTCAGAGCCCTTGCTTTTCCCACTAATCTACACTGACTTGCATTACTGGCATACATGGACATTTAGCAAATGTCCTTCAGCTTTGAAGGCAGAAGTCATGCCTCCCATGTTCATGTCTTCACTTTGTGCTTCTTAATTCATGTCAGAGAGACTCAAATTATGTGATGATGTCTCAGAAATAGGCAAACTCTGAAGAAAATTGGAGTGAATCCATGATTATAATCCATGGTGAAGAGTCAGGGCTGCATTGAAGTCACCCTTGACTTACTGAAGATCCAAGGATCTTTGCTCATAGTTCAGACCACCAGAATGTGCCCACTGGATTTGGCAAGTGATAGAAAGTATATAAATCTTTATGAAGTTGAAGCTTTGTTGAATGTGCCCAGAGAACATTTTCCATTTAATGTATTTGGAAACTCTAAATATAATTCCTTTTGGGGAGTAAAAGTAATTGCTTTAGAAAAGAAAAAAAAAAAGTCAGTTCTTTAAAAGGCTTAACTTCTTTCATGAACATTTGCTTTTTAATGACTGGGAAATTCCTTTATAGGAAAAAAATGACCTTTGGCAAAAGTTAGGTCATTCTGGTCTTAACTGTCCCTATGTACTCTTGTTCTTGCTTTATGTTCCAGGTTTTGTCACTATAGGTTATTGGAAGGATAATCCCTCTGTGGATATTCACTGCTTTTAGAGCACATTCCCAAAGTGAAAGTTATCTTAGCTCAGAAACTGCCAAACCAGTACAAGAGACTCAGATCACAGAAGTTCTAAGCCAGTGACTGATAATGATTTGCTTTAGGTTGGCCATGAGTTGGGTTTTTAAAACATACTTTTCATGTGCATTAGGATTGCTGTGTCTGTTTCACTCTCTTCAGATTTTTCAAGAGCCTCTTTGCTTGGGTCAGGAATAATTTATCTTTCCTAGGTGTGTTATTCTGCTTTGATTCTGTTCTGTTGAACAGAAACATCTATACGAGTTTGAGGCCTCATAAACATCTTGTCCCAGTATAAATGAAAAACAGGTTGAAAGCAATTACCCTGTACCTCTTTCCCTGAACACTTGGAGGCAGATTCTTCCTGAAATTAATTTCTGAAATGGCTTGACTAAAGTGAAGACTATGTCTGAATTCTTAGATTTGCTCAATGAAGATGTTCTTCTAAATGGTAGTGTAGAATAGTTCTCAGTGGTTGCTCTTGATTTAATTGAAACTCACTTTTCTCAAGCTTTTTAAAAAAACTTCTCCATGTAACCTTATACAAGCTAAAATCCCATTCCTGTTTTCTGTATCTGTCCTTTCTTTTAAGAAGGAGCTTGGAAAGATGATTTATAAAAGAGGATTTAAACTCAAACTGAGTCAAAATCCAACTCTGACTAACAAACTAGATGACCTTGGACAGTTTACTTAGGCTATCTGAAATGATTTCTCATGAATATATTATTTTTATGGTAATTAATTGAAATAAAGTCTCTGGTACATATTAGGTGCTAAATAAATGGTAGTTATGACTCGGTTCAGATGAAAACATGGTTCCTACCCTCAAGAGTCTCAAAATCTAGTGGAGGGGCACAAAGTTTATCTTAGAACACCCACCCCACAAATGTAATGTTTTAAGATTCTCATCACCTAAAAATATCAATAGACTTACCACTAAGACTAATAATGAGAAGATGGTACCTATCACAATAGAGGAAAATAGGAAAATGGAAGCTGAATTTACAAATATTTCCAACAAAACCTTCAGATCAGTGCAGAGAGATGGTGACAAAAGCAGAATTCTCAAAAGTGAGATTGAAAATAGACATAAAGCCAGGCCTAGGCTTTAGGACACTGATGCACCACAGATAAGATCAGGACCTCAAGCATCATGCTGTATATAACTAACAAGAAGCAATCCATGAACCCCCTTCCTGGGACATAAAAAATGTGTGACAGGAGAGTTAGATGGTCTAAATACTTCTGTAGCTACATGCCACAGTATCGGAGAGACAGGGTTGGGAATGAGACAAAATCCACTGTCCCTATCACAGAAAAGAAAGTCAAAGAGGTCTGTAATTTTTCCCTCCTTCCCCAAAACTAAGATAACCATTTTCTACAAAGGAAGTTGTTGAAACTTTTGAGTATTAGGTAGGGAGATTTTTACATATCTACTGGACATTTTCATAGGGAGGTAGACATGGAAGAAGTTCAGCAGAACCCTGACAAAAAACTGTGTAGACTCCTTTAAATCATATACCTTAAAAATAATCAGTTTCAAGGATTCGAGATGAGAAATAAACAGATATATATTAACTGCTTCTTAGTACCAGCATTGTGCTATATCCTGCAGATTGCCTTTTTTAGATTTACCTTGGTTTGTGTAGTTAATTAGTGGCAGCCCACGAGATTACCAAACTACCATGCTGCCCTCATATCTTGAAGGATCTGGGTTAGAGTAGTTTTGCTGTGTTGTTCAGTCAAGTTGTGTCTGGCTCTTTATAACCCCATGGACTGCAGGATGCCGAGCTTCTGTGTCCTTCACTATATCCCTGAGTTTGCTCAAACTCATGTCCATTAAATCTGTGATGCCATCCAACCATCTTCATCCTCAATCGTCCCCTTCTCCTCCTGCCTTCAATCTTTCCCAGCATCAGGGTCTTTTCCAATGAGTCAGCTCTTAGCATCAAGTGGCCAAAGTATTGGAGCTTCAGCTTTAGCATCATCCCTTCCAGTGAATATTCAGGGTTGATTTCCTTTAGGATTGACTGGCTGGATCTCCTTGCAGTTCAAGGGACTCTCAGAGACTTCTCCAGGATCACAGTTTAAAACATCAATTCTTCAGCACTTGGCCTTCTTTATGGTCCAACTCTCACATCCATACATGACTACTGGAAAAACCATAGATTTAACTAGATAGACCTTTGTTGGCAAAGTGATGTCTCTGCTTTTTAATACACTGTCTAGGCTTGTCATAGCTTTTCTTCCAAGGAGCTAATTAGTGGCAGCCCATAAGATTACCACACTACCATGCTGCCCTCATATCTTGAAGGATCTGTGTTAGAGTCGTTTTTTTGTGTTGTCCAGTCACTAAGTTGTGTCTGACTCTTTGCAGCCCCAAGGACTGCAGGATGCCAAGCCTCCATGTCCTTCACTATCTCCATGCTAATTTTTAATTCTTTTAATTTTGTGGCTGCAGTCACCATCTGCCATGATTTTGGAGTCCAAGAAAATATAAAATTCATCCATGGCTATAATGGCTCAGTGTTTTGATAAGCTTTTTTTCCTGCTTGACTGATTAGAGGTTTTTATTATTTAACAAATTCACTCTCTTGTCACTGAGAATTTGGTTCTTATAATTTGTTAATAAAATCTGTGCTTTAAGGTTTTTATTTCACTCATGCCTCCGTGGGCCTGAGACTCCCAAGTTGAAGCTTCATTGCCTAAATACGTCTTGGAATAATTCTTGGTCTGAGTTTAGGAAACTGTGTTCAGCTGTTGTGAAGAGGAGGGGATTATAAAATTCAGTCATGAGCTGCTTAGTTATTTTCTGCAGATCCTCTTTCTTGCCCCCAAACACTGTGGCCCCTCCAGGAGGCTCTGGAACCATGGCTTGAGATCTCTTGAGAAAATCAGGCTTGACCTGGGTATTACTCTTTTTCAGAACACCCTTTCTTCACTGTCCCCCTGCCCAATGTCAAGGTTTATTGTAGGTACTCAATGAGTATTTCTTTGAACTTAATAGCTGGTACAAAAGCTTTGGGGAAAATATGGCTGAAGAATGCCATCATACTTGGAATTGGGAAATTCAGAGTAATTATTGAGTGTCTCATGTTCTTATGGGGCAAATACATGGCAAAATTCACAATGAGTTGATATTGTAAAGCAAAAATTTTTATGAGATGATTCAGAAGCTACATATCTGCTTATGATACTCAGAATGGGGATGACACTGATTTGCTGATAATGTATTATTATTATTCTGTAGCCCCAGATGATACAGCAGACTCTCAAGAGGACACTGCAATATTATGAGCACCAAGTTACAGGGTAAGGAAAAATGGATTTTGGTTTTTATTGGGAACAAGTTAAAGATAATTCCTACATAGAGAACAGAGTTGTGGTTGCTAAGGGAGAGAGGGTTGGGGGAAGGATGGAGTGGGAGGTTGGTGTTAGGAGATGTAAACTATTATATATAGAATGGATAAACAACAAGGCCCTAATGTATCAAACAGGGAACTATATTTAATATCTTGTTATAAATCATAAAAATAATATATATATATATAAAGGATGTATATATGTGTAACTGAATCACTTTTCTGTATAGTAGAAATTAACACATTATAAATTACTATAACTAAATTAAAAAAGAATAATTACTCAAATGTAGTAGTGGAACATGTGGTTTTCTGCCACCCAAGTCAACCTTATTGCATAGTGGTTATGCTTAGTGTGGAGTGGGGGCTCATGGGGTCCTGTGTTTATTGGGATTATTTCTGTCAAAGGATTATTTGTGTTGAATCCTTTTAAATAAAATCCCTTTTGCTATTGCTTTCCTTTTTTTTCGTTCTGTGCTCTTGCCTTCTCATTCTCATTCATCAAATTTCATATTTTGCCTTTGCAATATGGTAAGGCTTTAAAAGGAAATTTTAGGATTCTTCAGTCAAGGATTTAATCAAAATCACTATAAGCTTAGTATAGTTGAGTGAGAAGTATTTGTTTTGTTTAGTTAGAGACCTGAGCTACAGAGTTTCCTTTATTTATTCCTCTCTTTTTGAAGTAAGAAGATGTGTAAAGATGTGTAAAGATGGTATAAAGTAAGAAGATTTAAGGTCATGAGACAGGAATTCAAGGTCTCACTAGGACATAGAACTTAAAAGTAACTTTATCTGTTTTAAAGGGTGATGATGATGATGATAACTAAATCAAGGATTATTTGTCAGTATTAAATGAGGTAATTTTAATGAAAGTATTTTGTAAGCAGAAACCTCCAAATAAATTTAAGGTGTATCTTTGATTGGCTATGGCAGCAAGCAGTTGGCAAATCCAAAAGCCTAAATTTACTTTCTGATGTAGTCTAGCTATTTAAATTAAATGTACAATGTACCACAGCTATTTATCTTTGTAGGGGTTTAAGAACTTCTGAACTGGACATGGAACAACAGGCTGGTTCCAAATAGGAAAAGGAGTATGTCAAGGCTATATATTGTCACCTTGCTTATTTAACTTATATGCAGAGTACATCATGAGAAACGCTGGACTGGAAGAAACACAAGCTGGAATCAAGCTTGCCAGGAGATGTATCAATAACCTCAGATATGCAGATGACACCACCCTTATGGCAGAAAGTGAAGAGGAACTAAAAAGCCTCTTGATGAAAGTAAAAGAGGAGAGTGAAAAAGTTGGCTTAAAGCTCAACATTCAGAAATCGAAGATCATGGCATCCGGTCCCATCACTCCATGGGAAATAGATGGGGAAACAGTGGAGACAGTGTCAGACTTTATTTTTTTGGGCTCCAAAATCACTGCAGATGGTGATTGCAGCCATGAAATTAAAAGACGCTTACTCCTGGAAGGAAAGTTATGACCAACCTAGATAGCATATTCAAAAGCAGAGACATTACTTTGCCGACTATGGTCCATCTAGTCAAGGCTATGGTTTTTCCAGTAGTCATGTATGGATGTGAGAGTTGGACTGTGAAGAAGGCTGAGCACTGAAGAATTGATGCTTTTGAACTGTGATGTTGGAGAAGACTCTTGAGAGTCCCTTGGACTGCAAGGAGATCCAACCAGTCCATTCTGAAGGAGATCGGCCCTGGGATTTCTTTGGAAGGAATGATGCTAAAGCTGAAACTCCAGTACTTTGGCCATCTCATGCGAAGAGTTGACTCATTGGAAAAGACTTTGATGCTGGGAGGGATTGGGGGCAGGAGAAGAAGGGGACGACTGAGGATGAGATGGCTGGATGGCATCACTGACTTAATGGACGTGAGTCTGAGTGAACTCTGGGAGTTGGTGATGGACAGGGAGGCCTGGTGTGTTGCGATTCATGGGGTCGCAAAGAGTCAGACACGACTGAGCAACTGAACTGAACTGAGGAGTCAAGATTCAAATCCTGGTACCTCTTGAAAGGCTATAACCCTATGGGTCATAGCCATTACCATAGGGATCAAGAACATATTTTTGGCTATTATGATGTACTGTATTTTTTTTTTCTACAAAATAGAAGGGAGGAAAGCATAATGGAAAAATAATCTCAGTATCTAGTATAATGCCATAAGTGCTTGATTAGTATATTAAGTATCATTTCAAAGGAAAGTGCCCTGAAACTTTGTCATATCAATCCTCAAGACTGCAGTACTAGGGAAAACATTACTTAAACTCATGAATGGCTTTTAATTTGAGGCTAATGTCTAAATGCTTTATTTTAAGGGAGATAAATAATGCAAATTAATCTCTTCCCATGTACTCTAAAATAAAGCAATCATTCTCCTTTGATTTGCTGCTTTCAAAGTGTGGTGTTTGGATTAAATTAGTCAATGTATTTAGAATAGTTCCTGGTGCATGATGAGCACCACATGCTTGTTTACTCTTATATTTATTATCATTATATTTTTTAATATTTTAATGACAGTATCAGTAATGCAACTTGACATTTGGGATCTTAGTTTCCTGAACAGGGATTGAACTCATGTCCCCTGCAGCAGAAGTGCAGAGTCCTAACCACTGGAACATCAGGGAATTCCCCATATTTATTGTCATTAAATTTTTTAATATTGTAATGACCATACACCAAAATGAATAACACCAAAAAAAAAAAAAAATGAAGTCCATGTCCTTTTCATCATAGGGGACTAGAATGCAAAAGTAGGAAGTCAAGAGATACCTAAATAACTGGCAAGTTTGGCCTTGGAATACAAAATGAAGCAGGGCAACAGCTAGCAGAGTTTTGCTAAGAGAATGTGCTGGTCATAGCAAACACCCTCTTAGAACAATGCAAGAGAAATCAGATAAGAGATAATCAGAAATATAATATAATTAGATATAAATTCTGATATAAATATAATCAGAAAGAGTTATATTCTTTGCAATTGAAGGTGAAGAACTTATATGCAGTAAGCAAAAAAAAAAAAAAGACCAGGAGCTGATTGTGGCTCAAATCATGAACTCATTTCAAAATTCAGACTTAAATGGAAGAAAGTAGTGAAAACGACTAGGCCATTCAGATAGGGCCTAAATCAAATTCCTTAGGATTATGCAGTGGAAGTGACAAATAGATTCAAGGGATTAGATCTGATAGACAGAGTGCCTGAAGAACTGTGGACAGAGGTTTGTAACATTGTACAGAAGGCAGTGATCAAAACCATTCCCAAGAAAAACAAATGCAGCAAGGCAAAATGGTTGTCTGAATAGACCTTACAAATAACTGAGAAAAGAAGAGAAGTGAGAAGCAAAGGAGAAAAGGAAAAATATACCCATATGAATGCAGAGTTCCAAAGAAGAGCAAGGAGAGATAAGAAAGTCTTCTTAAGTGAACAATGCAAAGAAATAGAGGAAAAAAATAGAATGGGAAAGACTAGATATCTCTTCAAGAAAATTAAAGATACCAAGGGAACATTTCATGTAAAGATGGGCTCAGTAAAGGACAGAAATGGTATGGACCTAATAGAAGAAGAAGATATTAAGAAATGGCAAAATACACAGAAGAAATATACAAATAAGATCTTAATGATGCAGATAACCATGATGGTGTGGTAACATACCTAGAGCCAGACATCTTGGAGTGCAAAGTGAAGTGGGCCTTAGGAAGCATCACTATGAACAAAGCAAGAAGAGGTGATGGAATTCCAGCTGAGCTATTTCAAATCCTAAAAGATGATGCTGTTAAAGTCCTGCACTCAATATGCCAGCAAATTTGGAAAACTCAGCAGTGGTCAAGGACTGGAAAAGGTCAGTTTTCATTCCATTGCACAGAATGGCAATGTCAAAGAATGTGCAAACTGCTGCACAATTGCATTCATTTTACATGCCAGCAAAGTAATGCTCAAAATTTTCCAAGCCAGGCTTCAAAAGTATGTGAACTGACTTCAACAGTACATGAACCAAGAACTCCCAGATGTTCAAGCTGGATTTCGAAAAGGTAGAGGAACTAGCGATCAAATTGCCAGCATGCACTGGATCATAGAATAAGCAAGAGAATTCTGGAAAAACATCCACCTCTGCTTCATTGACTATGAAAAACTTTTGACTGTGTGGATCACAACAAACTGTAGAAAATTCTTCAAGTGATGGGAATACCAGACCTTACCTGCCTCCTGTGAAACCTGTATGCAGGTCAAGAAGCAGCAGTTAGAACTAGACACGGAAGAACAAACTGGTTCCAAACTGGTTCTAAATTGGAAACTGGTTCCAATTTTGTTCAAATGCAAAATGTCGGGCTGGATGAAGCAGAAGGTGGAATCAAGACTGCTAGGAGAAATATCAATAACTCAGATATGCAGATGACATCACCCTTGTGGCAGATACAGAAGAGCCTCTTGATGAAGATGAAAGAGGAGCATATAAAAGCTGGCTTAAAACTCAACATTCAAAACCTGAAGATTATGGCATCTAGTCCCATCTTTTGTTGGCAAATAGACAGGAAAACAATGGAAATAGTGACAGACTTTGTTTTCTTGGGCTCCAAAACGACTGCAGATGGTGACGGTAGCCATGAAATTAAAAGATGCTTGCTCCTTGGAAGAAAAGCTATGACAAACCTAGACAGTGTATTAAAAAGCAGAGACATTACTTTTCTGACAAAGGTTCGTCTAGCCAAAACTATGGATGTGAGAGTTGGACCATAAAGAAGGTTGAGTGCAAAACAATTGATGCTTTTGAACTGTGGTGTTGGAGAAGACTCTTGAGAGTCCATTGGGCAGCAAGGAGATCAAACCAGTCAATCCTAAAGGAAATCAGTCCTGAATATTCATTGGAAGGACTGATTCTGAAGTTGAAGCTCCAGTACTTTGGCCACCTGATGGTAAGAGCTGACTCACTGGAAAAACCCTGATGCTAGATGACTGCAGGAGGAGGGGATGACAGTACAAGATGGTTGGATGGGATCACCCAATGGGCATGAGTCTGAGGAAACTCTGGGAGGTGGTGAAGGATAGGGAAGCCTGGCGTGCTGCAGTGCATGGGTTCGGTTCAAAGAGTCGGACATGACTGAGCAACTGAACAACAACCACCACCACCAGTCATGAAATGCAAGTTATGTTCTGAAATTATGAAGTTATCAAGTAATAACTGATGAAGTAGTCTTATTTGTGAACTAAACTATGTCTTTGTGGAAAGTTGGAGTGGGAATCTTAAAAATATGATAAAAATAACTAAACTGTATTTCTATAATCAGCAAAAAATTATTTTTTCTATTAGTAGGATGGAGTTCTATTTTATCTAAATAACTCCCTCAACTATCCCTTCAATCTGTGTATTGCCTAAATGGTCTTTCCCTAGTTCTGTTTGGTGCAGCCACAGTATTTAAAAAAACAGACAGGGTATAGGACTTCCATATAAAGGATATATTAATGTCCTACTGGTTCTAAGACCTAGTAGCATATTTTTGCTTAAGTGTTGGCTACCCTCTGAGAATTTGAAGTACCCTTACTCACTATCTTTTTTGGTGTGTGCTCGTACTGCTGAAGACAAAAGGGTCATGATTTCCTTGTCTAGTACCCTCTTTGCCTTTTTTTATTTAATTTTTTTCTTTTATATTGGGGTATAGCTGAATAACAATATTGTGATAGTTTCAGGTGGATAGCAGAGGGACTCAGCCATAGATAAGTATGTATCCATTTTCGCCCAACTATCCCTCCTCCCATCCTACCCCTTTTGGGAACCATACATTTGTTCTCAAAGTGTGTTTTGTAAATAAGTTCATTTGTATTGTTTTTTCTGAGGTTTCACATAAAAGAGATGTCATAGATATATTTCTCCTTCTCTATCTGACTTACTTCACTCAATGTGATAATCAAGGTACACCCATGTTGCATTATTTCATTCTTTTTAATGGCTGAGTAATATTCCATTGTGTACATGTGCTACATCTTCTTTATCTGTTCCTCTCTCAGTGGATTTCTAGGTTTCTTCCATGTAATCATTTATCACCATTTGCTGACACCCTATTGTAAACAGTGCTGCAGTGAATATTGGGGTGCTTGTACCCTTTTGGACTATGTTTATCCCAGGAGTGGGATTACAAGGTCATATGGTAGCTGTATTTTCAGTTTCTTAAGGAACCTCCATACTGTTCTCCATAGTGGCTGTACCAGTTTACAGTCAGTGTGTAAGGGAGAGTTCCCTTCTTTCTGTACCCTCTCTGGTAATTATTGTTTGTAAATTTTTTTGATGACAGCTGTTTTGACTGTGGAAAGGTGATATCCCATTGTAGTTTTGATTTATATTTCTCTAATAATTAGTGATGTTGAGCATCTTTTCATGGGCCTCTTTGCCATCTGTATGTCTTCTTTGAGTTATGCCCCTTTAGGTCTTCCACTAGATATTTTTTTGATATTGAGCTCCATAAGCTGTTTGTGTATTTTGGAGATTAATCCTTTGACTGTTGTTTCATTTGCAAATATTTTCTCCCATTCTGTGTTGTCTTTTTGTCTTGTTCATGATTTTCTTTGCTGTGCAAAAGATTTTACATTTAATTAGTTCCCAATTGTCTATTTTTGTTTTCATTTTCATTATTTCAGGAGGTGGGTTAAAAAAAGATCTTGCTCTGGTTTATGTCAAAGAGTGTTTTCTCTATGTTTACCTCTAAGAGTTTTATAGTGTCCAATCTTAATTTATGTCTTTAATCCATTTTGAGCTTATTTTTGTGCATGGTGTTAGGTAGTGTTCTAATTTCATCATTTTACATCTTGCTGTCCAGATTTCCCAGCACCACTTACTCCAGAGGCTGTCTTTTCTTCACTGTGTATTCTTGTCACCTTTGTCATAGATTAGGTGACCATAGGTGTATGGGTTTATCTTTGGGCTTTCTATCCTGTACCATTGGTTTATATTTCTGTTTTTATGCCAGTATCATACAGCTTTGATTACTGCAGCTTTTCAGCATAGTTTGAAGACAGGGAAGCTGATTCGTTCAGCTCCATTTTTCTTTTTCAAGATTACTTTGACTATTCTGGGCCTTTTGTGTTTCCATGTAAATTGTTAATTTTTTTTGTTCTAATTATGTGAAGAATGCCATTGGCAGTTTGATAGGAATTGCATTGATTCTGTAGATTGCTTTGGGTATTATATTCATTCTTCCAATTCAGGAACACTGTATTTTTTTCATCTGTTTGTGTTCTCTTTGGTCTCTTTCATCTGTGTTTTATAGTTTTCTGAGTACAGGTCTTTTGCTTCCTTAGGTAGATTTATCCCTAAAAGTGAAAAGTGAAGTGTTAGTCCGTCAGTCATGTCCATGGACTGTAGTCTGCCAGGCTCCTCTCTCCATGAAATTCTCCAGGCAAGAGTATATTCATTCCTTTCTGCATGGGGTCTTCCTGACCCAGAGATTGAATCTGGGTCTCCTGCACTGCCGGCAGAGTCTTTTTCATCTGAACCACCAGGGAAGCCCTAGCTTCATCCCATTGCAACAACAAAAAAAATAAGATTTATTTCTAGGTATTTTTTGTTGTTGTTGCAATGGGAAATAGAATTTTTTTTCTCTTTTGTTGTTAGTGTGTTGGAATGCCAGAGATTTCTGTGGTTTAATTTTGTATAGTGCAACTTAATCAAATTCACTGGTTAGGGCCAGTAGATTTTTGGTAGAATCTTTGGGATTTTCTATGTATAGTAACATATTGTCTGCAAACATGATGGTTATATGTCTTCCTTTCCAATTCGTATTCCTTTCATTTATTTTACTACTCTGATTGCTGTGGTGAGGACTTCTAAAACTATATTGAATAAGAGTAATAAGAGTGGTCATCCTTGTCTTATTCCTAATCTTAGGGGAAATCCTTTCTGTTTTTCACAATTGAGTATGATATTTACTGTCAGTTTGTTGTGTATGGCCTTTATTATGTTAAGGGGTGTTCCCTCTATGCCCATTTTCTGGAGAGTTTTTATTATAAATGGGTGTTGAATTTTTAAAGCTTTTTCTGCATCTATTATGATTATCATATGATGTTTTATTCTTTATTTGGTAACATGCTGCATCACATTGATTGATTTTTGTATATTGAAGAATTCTTGCATTTCGGGACAAATCCAACTTGATCATGGTGTGTAATCCTTTTAATGTGTTGTCGGATTCTATTTACTAGTATTTTGTTGAGGATTTTTGGCTCCATGTTCACCATTGATATTAATCTATAATTTTCTTTTTTTCTAATATCCTCATCTGATTTTGGTAACAGGGTGATGGTGGCCTTGTAGAATGAATTTGGGAGTGTTCCTCCCTCTGCAGTTTTCTGGAAAAGTTTTAGAAGGATCAGTGTTAACTCTTCTCTAAATGTTTGATAGAATTCACCTTTGAAGCCATCTGGTCCTGCAATTTTGTTTGTTGGAAGATTTTTTTATTTACAGTTTCAATTTCATTACTTGTAATTAGTCTGCTTACACTTTCTGATTCTTTCTGAGTCAGTCTTGGAAGGTTGTACTTTTCGAAGAATTTGTCCATTTGTTTCAGGTTATCCATTTTATTGGTGTATCATTGCTTATAGTAGTCTCATGATCCTTTGTATTTCTACAGTGTCAGTTGTAATTTCTCCTTATTCATTTCTAATTGTATTAGTTTGTGTCCTCTCCCCCCCCCTTTTTTTCTTGAGGATTTGGGCTAAAGTTCTATGATTTATCTTCTCAAAGAGCCAACTTTTGCCTTTATTGGTCTTTGCTATTGTTTTCTTCTTTTTTATTTCATTTATTTCTGCTCTAATATTTATGCTTTAATTCTATTGACTTTGGGTTTTGTTTGTTCTTTTTTCTCTAGTTGATAATTTAGGTGTAATGTTAGATTGTTTATTTGAGACTTTTTTGTTTCTTGAGGTGACAGTGAATGGCTATAAACTACTTTTAGAACTGCTTCTGAGGCATCCAGTACGTTTTGATTCGTTGTGTTTTCTTTACCATTTGTTTCTATATATTTACTATTTCTTTAATTTTTGTATTGATCACTTGGTTATTTAGCAGTGCACTTTTTAGTCTCCATGTGTTTTATTTTTTTTTTAACAACTTTTTTTCCTATGTTCGAATTCTAGCCTCGTAGCATTATGGTTCAGAGACGGCAATGGCACCCCACTCCAGTACTCTTGCCTGGAAAATCCCATGGACAGAGGAGCCTGGTGGGCTGTAGTCCATGGGGTCGCTAAGAGTTGGACACAACTGAGCAACTTCACTTTCACTTTTCACGTTCATGTATTGGAGAAGGAAATGGCAACCCACTCCCGTGTTCTTGCTTGGAGAATTGCAGGGACAGGGGAGCCTGGTGGGCTGCCGTCTATGGGGTCGCACAGAGTCAGACGTGACTGAATCGACTTAGCAGCAGTAGCAGCATTATGGTTGGAAAATATACTTGATAATCTTCAATTTCCTTAATTTTTCCTAGGCTTGATATGTGACCCAAGATTTATTCTATCCTGGAGCATGTTCCATGTGTACTTGAGAAGAAAGTGTATTTTGCCACTTTTGGGTGGAATAACTTATAAATATCAATTGAATCTATTTGGTCTATTGTGTCATTTGATGCTTGTGTTTCCTTATTTATTTTCTGTCTGGATATCTGTTGATTGGTGTAAGTGGAATATTAAAGCCCTCCACTGTTCTCCTGTTAAAGTCCATTTTTCCTTTGATGATTGTTACCATTTGCTTAAGTATTGAGGTGCTTTTATGTTAATTACATACATAGCTACAGTTGTTACATATTCTTGAATTAATCCCTAGATTGTTGTGTAGTACCATTCCTTATCCATTGAAACAGTTTTTATTTTAAAGTATGTTTTGGCTGATATGAGAATTGCTACTCCAATTTTCTTTTGATTTCCATTTGCGTGGAATATCTTTTTCCATCACCTCACTTTCAGTCTGAATGTGTCCCTAGATCTTATAGTAGATCTCTGGTAGGCAGCATATCCCCTTCATGAATCTCAGCTTTGTTGCTATGAAGGGTCTTTGTAGCTCAGTGAAATGAATCAAGGTAAACAGATGTGGTCAAGCAGGAGATGGTAAGATTGAACATAGACATGTTAGGAATCAGTGAACTAAAATGGTAGGAATGGGAGAATTTAAATCAGATGACCATTATATCTACTACTGCAGGCAAGAATCCCTTAGAAGAAATGGAGTAGCCTTCATAATCAACAAAAGAGTCTGAAATGCAGTGCTTGTTTTTAATCTAAAAAATGAGAGTAATCTCGGTTCAATTCCAAGGCAAATCATTCAACATCACAATAATCCAAGTCTGTGTCCTAACCACTGATATCAAAGAAGCTGAAGTTGCCCAGGTCTTTGAAGACCTACAACACCTTCTAGAACTAATATCAAGAAGTGAAGTCCTTTTCATCATAGGGGACTGGAATGCTCAAGTAGGGAGTCAGGAGATACTTGAAGTAACAGGCAAGTTTGGCCTTGGTGTACAAAATTAAGCAGGACAAAGGCTAACAGAGTTTGCTCAAGAGAATATGCTGGTCATAGCAAATACCCTTTTCCAACAACTCAAGAGGTGACTCTATACATGGATATCACCAGATGGTCAATACCCAAATCAGACTGATTATGTTCTTTGCAGACAAAGATGAATAAGCTTTATACAATCTGTAAAAACAAAGTCCTGAGATGACTGTGGCTTAGATCATGAGCTCCCTATTTCAAAATCCAGGCTTAAATTGAAGAATGTAGGAAAACCCACTAGGCCATTCAGGTATGATCTAAATCAAACCCCTTATGATTATACAGTGAAAGTGACAAATAGATTCAAGAGATTAGATCAGGTAGACAGAGTGCCTAAAGCATTGTGGTCAGAAGTGTATAACATTGTATAGGAAGCAGTGGCCAAAACCATCTGAAAGAAAAAAAAATACAAGAAAGCAAAGTTGTTGTCTGAGGAGGTTTACAAATAGCTGAAGAAAGAAGAGAAGAGAAAGGCAAGAGAGAAAGGGAAAGATATATCCAGCTGAGTGCAGAGTTCCAGAGAATAGTAAGGGGAGATAAAAACACTTTCTTAAATGAACAATGCAAAGAAATAGACAAAAACAATAGAATGGAAAATACTAGAAATATTTTCAAGAAAATTGGAGATACCAAGGGAATATTTCTTGCAAGTATGGGCATGATAAAGGACAGAAACGGTAAGGACCTAACAGAAGCAAAAGAGATTAAGAAGAGGTGACAAGAATACATAGTAAGACTACACAAGGAAAGTCTTAACGTCCTGGATAACCACAATGATGTGGTCACTCACCTAGAGCCAGCCACGCTGGAGTGTGAAGTCAAGTGGGCCTTAGGAAGCTTTACTGTGAACAAAGCTAGTGGAAGTGGTGGAATTCCAGCTAAGGTATTTAAAGTCCTAAAATATGATGTTGTTAAAGTGCTGCAGTCAATATGTAAGCAAGTTTGGAAACCTCAGCAGTGGCCACAGAACTGGAGATGGTTAGTTTTCATTTCAATACCAAAGAAGGGCAATGCCAGAGAATGTTCAAACTGCTATACAATTTCACCTGTTTCACATACTAGAAGGTTATGCTCAAAATCCTTCAGTTAGGCTTCAGTAGTACATGAACTGAGAACTTCTGGGTGTTCTAGCTGGATTTAGGAAAGGCAGAGGAACCAGAGATCAGATTGCCAACATTCGTTAGATCATGGGGAAAGCAAAGGAGTTCCAGAAAAACATCTACTGCTGTTTCATTGACTGTACACAAGTCTTTGTGTGGATCACAACAAACTGTGAGAAATTCTTAAAGTGGTAGAAATACCCAACCACCTTACCTGTCTCCCGAGAAACCTGTATGCAGTCAAGAAGAAACAGTTAAAACTGAACATAGAACAATTGACTGGTTCAAAATTGGGAGAGGACTATGACAAGGCCATGTATTGTCACCCTGCTTATTTAACTTATATGCAGAGACCATCATGCAAAATTCTGTGCTGGATGAATCACAAGCTGGAATCAAGGTTGCTGGGAGAACAACCTCAGATATGTGAATGATACCACTCTAATGGGGCAGAAAATGAAGAGGAACTGAAGAGTCTCTTGATGAGTGTGAAAGAGGAGAATGAAAAAGCTGACTTGAAATTCAACATTAAAAATACTAAGATCATGGCATTTGGTCCCATCACTTTATGGCAAATAAAAGGGGAAAAATGGAAGCAGTGGGAGATTTTATTTTGTTGGGCTCCAAAATCACTGTTTATGGTGACTGTAGCCATGAAATTAAAAGATGCTTGTTCCTTTGAAGGAAAGCTCTGACAAACCTAGACAGCATATTAAAAAGCAGAGACATCACTTTGCCATCAAAGGTCTGTCTAGTCAAAGCTATTGTTTTTCCAGTAGTCATGTATGGATGTGAGAATTGGACCTTAAAAAAGATTGCATACTGAAGGATTGATATGTTCAAATTGTGGTGCTGGAGAAGTCTCTTGAGAATACCTTGGACTACAAGGAGATCAAACCAGTAAAAACTAAATTAAATCAACCCTAAATATTCTTTGGAAGCTGAAGTTCCCAAACTTTTGCCACCTAATGCAAAGAGCCAGCTAATTGGAAAATACTGTGATGCTGGGAAAGATTAAAGGCAAAAGGAAAATGGGATGGCAGAGGATGAGAAGGTTAGTAAGCATCACTGATTCAATGCACATGGATTTGCCCAAGTTCTGGGAGATATTGGAAGACAGGAATATCTGGTGCGCTGCTTTCCATGTAGTCACAAAGAGGTGGACATGACTTAATGAATGAACAACAACAACATTTTGCTGACAAATGTTCATATAGTCAAAGCTATGGTTTTTCTGATAGTCATGTAAGTTGTGAGAACTGGTCCTTAAAGAAGATTGAGTGCCAAAGAACTGATGCTTTCAAATTGTGGAAAAGACTCTTGAGAGTCATTTAGGGATACTGGCATGCTATAATACATGGAATGGCAAAAAGTTGGACATGACTTAATGATTGACCACCACCAACAACAAGGCAGCATATACACAGGTCTTGCTTTTCTATCTGTTCAGCCAGTCTGTGTCTGTTGGTTGGGGCTTTTAAAATTTTTTTTGAATTTTTAAAAATTAATTAAATTTTTTTTTTGCCTTACAGTTAAGGTAATTATGATGTGTATGTTCCTATTGCCATTTTCTTAATTGTTTTGGGTTTGTTTTTGTGGTTTATTTGCTTCTGTTGTGTTTCCTTCCTAGAGAAGTTCTTTAGTATTTGTTGTAAAGCTGGTTTGCTGATGCTGAATTCTCTTAACTTTTGCTTGTCTGTAAAGTTTTTTATTTCTCCATCAAATCTGGGTGAGATCATTGCTGGGTAGAGCAATCTTGATTGTAGATTTTTCCCTTTCCTCACTTTAAATTTATTCTGTCACTCCCTTCTGGCCTGCAGGTTTTTTTCTGAAAAGTCAACTGATAGCCTTATGGGGATTCCCTTGTATTTGTTTTTTGCTTTTCCCTTCATGCTTTTAATATTTTTCCTTTGCATTTGGTTTTTGTTAGCTTGATTAATATGTGTCTTGTGTTTCTCCTAGTGTTTCTCCTGTATGGGACTCTATGTACTTCCTGTTCTTTGGTGGTAGTTCCTTTCCCATATTAGTGAACTTTTTTATAATCTCTTCAAATATTATCTCCAACCCTTTTCCTTCTTCTTCTGTACCTCTATAATTCAAATGTTGCCGTGTTTAGTATCGTTGCAGAATTCTCTGAGATTGTTCTCAATTCTTTACATTCTTTTTTTCTTTTTCTTGCTCCTCGGCCATTATTTACATCATTCTATCTTCCAGCTCAGTTATTGGTTCTTCTGCCTCAGTTATTCTGTCCTTGATTCCTTCTAGAGTGTTTTTAATTTCAGTTATTGAGTTGTTTGTCACTGTTTGTTTTTTTTTCTTTAGTTCTTCCAGATCCTTGTTAAATGCTTCTTGCAGTTTATCCATTTTATTTTCAAGGTTTTTACTTAAACTTTATTTTGAATTTGTTTGCTATCATTACTCTAAATACTTTTTGAGATAGATTTCCTATTTCCTATTCATTTATTTGGTATTGTAGGCTTTTACCTTGCTTTTCCATCTGTTACAGATTTTTTTTGTTGCCTCTTCGGTTTTTGATGGGAGGGACTGTTTCCCAAGTGTTTGACCTCAGGTTTCCAGCAATGGGATGTGCAGACTGTTGGGTAGAGCTGGGTCTTGGTGTTGAGATATGGACCTCTGGGATACTTCACTTTGACTCATATTTCCTGGAGCTTGACTTCATCTGTTACTCCAGTACTTTGGACTAATGTCTCCTACAATAGGAGCTCAAGCCTGATCTCTGGCCTGTGAGCTGGGATCCTGCTAGGTGCAGAGTGCAGCAACACCAGCAATAACAAAAGAAACAGAACAATAATAAACAAGAAAAAAAATACTTTTAGGAAACTAACAAATGTATTAGAAAAAATTAAGAAACTATATGAAACAAACAGTGGAGGATAAAACTGAACTCCACTAGCAAAGAAGAAAGAGGATAGTAGTATTTAAAAAATAAAAGGGAGCAGAACAAAAACAAAGAATAAAAAATAAGATGTATTCAGAAAACTAGCAGATAAATTAGAAAAAATAAGACAGCTTATGAAACAACCACTGAAGGATGAAAGTAAACTCCACTAGCAAAAAATAAACCCCTCCCACCAAAAGAAAAGAAGGAAGAAAAAACCTTGTCTTTTGAGGGCTGGGGTTTAAGTGGGGAAGGGTTTAGGTGATGACTGGATTTAGGTGGTGTCAAAGTCTTGGTTCTTATTCCATGCCCCAGAAAAGGCCCTGGGTGAAGACAGGTGGTGAACTCGGGCTCAGCCTAGTCAGTGGGGCCTTCAGGATGCCTCTGGCTTCAGGGCATGGAGGGCCAGGCCTGGGGCCTCAGGAGCCTCCTCAGTGCCAAGGGTGGGGAAATACATGGCAGTTTCCCTGCTCTTTGAAAGCAGAAGGACCATCCCCCAGCTGACTTGGCTCCTTCACACCCTGACACCACCTAAACCTGACCAGTTCCTCTACTCATGCACACAGGAGCTACATGGGTGGAGGGGGCTCTGAAGGATGGAGGGGCCCTGGAAGGCTGAGGGGATCAAGGGGAACCTGTGTGGCAGAGTGGGCCCTGGAGTGTGGAGGTGGCCTTTAAGTGTGGAGGGGCCCTGGAAGGCTGAGGGGCCCTGAAGGGCACGATCCCAGCCTGGAGCCTTAAGAGGCTCCTTGGGACTGAGTGGTTACACACAGGTACCAAGGAGCCTCCCAAGGGTATCCCGGGGGACTCTCCCCCAGCTAGTTTGGCTCCTTCTCCTTCCCTGCTCACTCTCATGCCCAAAAGACTTACTAGGGCAAAGAGTGCTCCAGAGGTTGGAGGACCAGGCTCAGGGCCTCAAAAGACTTCCCAGGGATAAGTGGGTGGGGGACCATCAAGAGTGTTCTCCCCAGTTCTCCTACTCTGAGGGTCTTTCCTCCTCCCCACTGATCTGGAAGCAAGCATGCCTCTTCTGATGCTGGAACCACTGCCCTTTACTCCTTCAGCCACCCCTCACCTGTGCCAGACCTGTTGAGCCTCCACTTATCTCCCTGCCCCTTGCTCCCCCCTGCATCCTACCTGGTTGCTCAGGGGTTCCTCCCATCTCTCTGGTTGTTTGAGGTCCCCCACCAGAGTTTGGTGAGTGTCCTAGATGTGAGGAGACAGGAACTCCCTGTCTTCTCTCTCTGCCATCTTGATTTTACCTCCAGGAGTTTTTAAATCTCAGTTTCAATTTCAGTTTTTGTGATTGGTCTGTTTATAGTTTCTATTTCTTCCTAATTCAGTCTTGGGAGACTACCTTTCTAAGAATTTGTCCATTTCTTCCAGGTTGTCCATTTTATTAGCATACAGTTGCTTGTAGTAGTCTCTTATGATCCTTTGTATTTCTATGCTGTTGGTTGTAACTATTTTTTTTTCATTTTTCATTTTAGTGATTTGAATTCCTTTCCCTTTTTTTCTTGATAAGTCAGGCTAAAGGTTTATCACTTTTGTTTATGTTTTCAGAGAACCAGCTTTTAGTTTCATTGATCTTTGCTATTATTTCCTTTGTCTCTGTTTCATTTGTTTGTGTTCTGATCTTTGTTTTCTTTCCTTCTACTAATTTTAGATTTTATTTGTTCTTTCTCCAGTTGTTTTTGGGGTAAGGTTAGATTGTTTATTTGAGATTTTCCTTGTTTCTTGAGGTGAGGTTTTATTGCTGTAAACTTCCCTTTTAAAAGTGATTTTGCTGCATCCCATAGGTTTCAGATTATTATACTTTCATTTTTATTTCTCTGTAGTAATTTTTTGACTTCCTGTTTGATTTCTTCAGTGATATATTGGTTATTTAGTAGTGTATTTTAGCCTCCATTCATTTGTGTTTTTATAGTTTTTTCTCATAGTTTATTTCTAATCTTATAGTATTATGATCAGAAAAGATGCTTGATATGATCCCAATTTTCTTAAATTTACATAGGCTGGCCTTGTGGTTGATCTTGGAGAATATTCTATGTGCACTTGAGAACAATGTGCACTGTGCTAGTTTTGGATGGAATGCTCTATAAATCTGATCTAATGTGTTATTTAAGGCTATGTTTCCTTCTTAATTTTCTGTCTGGGAGATCCATTGACAAAGATGGGGGTGTTAAAGTTCCCCACTGTTATTAGGTTACTGTTGATTTCTCCCTTTGTGGTTATTAGTGTTTGTTTTACATATTGAGACTGAGGTGCTACTCTAATGGGTGCATAAGTGTTGACAATTGTTATGACTTTTTCCTGGATTAATCTTTTGATCATCATATAGTGTCCTTCCTTGCCTCTTGTTATATTCTTATTTTAAAATCTATTTTGTCTAATATGAGAATTGCTACTCTAGTTTTCTTTTGATTTCCAGGTGCACGGAATATCCTTTTCCATCCCTCCACTTTCAGTCTATATGTGTCCCTAAGTCTGAGGTGGGTCTCCTGACTAGAGGACTTCCTTTAACATTTGTTGTAAAGCTGATTTGGTGATGCTGAATTCTCTTAACTTTTGCTTGTCTTTAAAGTTTTTGCTTTCTCCTCAAATCTGAATGACAGCCTCACTGGGTAGATTATTTTTGGTTGTATGTTCTTTCACTTTAAATATATTGTGCCATCCCTTTCTGCCTTACTGAGTTTATGCTGAGAAATCAGCTGATAACTTTATGGGAATTTCCCTATATTGTTTTTCTTAATATTTTATCTGTTTTTACTCTTAACATTTTATCTTTAATTTTTGTCAATTTGATTACTAGGTTTCTTGGCCTGTTCTTGCTTGTTTTTATTCTGCCTAGGACTCAGTGAGCTTCCTGGACTTTGTTGACTGTTTTTTCTCCGTGTTATGGACATTTTTGCTATATTTTTTGAAATATTGTCTCAGGTCTTTTCTCTTTCTCTTCTCCTTCTTGGACCATTATAATGCGAAATTTGGTGTGTTTAATGTTGTCTCAAAGATCTCTAGGTTTTTTTTCTTTATTCTGTATTGTGGCAGAGATTTACACCATTCTGTCTTCCAGGTCACGTATCCATTCTTCTGCGTCATTGATTCCACTATTGATTCCTTCTAGTTTTTCTTTTCTTTTCTTTTTTTTTTCTGTTTCTGTATTATCCATCCCTGTTTGTTTATAATTCTTCTAAATGCTTATTAAGCATTTCTTGCATTTTCTCAATCTTTCCCTCCATTTTTTTTTCAGAGATGCTGGATCATTTTTACTGTCATTATTCTGAAATTCTTTTTCTGGAAGTTTGCCTATCTCCTCTTCATTTAGTTATTTTTCTGGTGTTTTGCCTTATTCCTTCTTCTGGGACATAATCTTTTGCCTTTTGATTTTGTATAACTTTCTTTTATTGTGGTTTTTGTTCTGGAGTCTGAAGGATTGTAGTTCTTCTTGGTTCTTCTGTCTTACCTTTAGTGGATGAAATTATCTCAGAGGCTTGTGCAAGCTTCTTGATGAGAGGAACTGTCTCTTTGTTTTTAGAGTCCATCTTTCTGCTTTCAGGTTCCTTTAGCCATAGGAAAATGGAGAGCATCTGTGATCACTAACACTTAAGTTTAACATGTATTTACTCATATGTGTTGTTCCTCTTTATGAAACGTAGTTGTAACTCCATGAAAAGAAATGTGTTTTTTCCAGTTTAAGGGATATCAGGCAATTGAGAGTAAATGCTGGCAAATTTATTTTACGTTTCTAGGGGAGGTGAAGGTGCTTTTCCTAATCTTTTTCTCCAAAATTTTAAACTTTTTATTTTGTATTGGGGTATAGCTGATTAACAATGTTATGGTACTTTCAGGTGAACAGTGAAGGGACTCAGTCATATACATACATGCATCCGTTCTCCACCAAATGCCACTCTCATCTAGGCTGGCACGTAACATTGAACAGAGTTCCATGTGCTATACATTAGGTCTTTGTTGGTTATCTGGTAAATATAGCAGTATGTACTTGACCTTCCCAAAGTCCCTAACTATCCCTTCCCTCTGGCAACTATAAGTGTGTTTTCTAAGTCTATGAGTCTCTTTCTGTTTTATAAGTAAGTTCATTTCGTATCATTTCTTTGTAGATTCCACATATAAGGGATGTTACGTGATATTTCTCCTCTGTCTGACATACTTCACTCAGTATGACACTGTAGGTCCATCCATGTTGCTGCAGATGGAATTATTTCCTTCTTTTTAATGACTGAGTAATATTCCATTAAATGTATATACCACTTCTTCTTTATCCATTACTCTCTTAGTGGACACTTAGGTTTCTTCCATGTCTTGGATATTGTCAACAGTTGTGTAATGAACATTGGGGTGCATGTATTCTTTTGGATCATGTTTTTATCCAGATCTATGCCCAGGAGTGGGATTGCAGGGTCATATGTTAGCTCTACTTTTACTTTCTTAAGGAATCTCCTTGCTGTCCTCCATAGAGACTGTATCAATTTACATTTCCATCAACAGTGTAGGAGGGTTTCCTTCTCTGCACACCCTATCAGGCATTTGTTGTTTGTGAGTGTTTTTTTTTTGATGATAGTCATTCTAACCATTGTGAGGTAATATCTCATTGTAGTTTTAATTTGCATTTCTCTAATAACTAGTGTGAAAGTGAAAGTGGAGAGTGAAAAAGTTGGCTTAAAGCTCAACATTCAGAAAACGAAGATCATGGCATCCGGTCCCATCACTTCATGGGAAATAGATGGGGAAACAGTGGAAACAGTGTCAGACTTCATTTTTTGGGCTCTAAAATCACTGCAGATGGTGATTGCAGCCATGAAATTAAAAGACGCTTACTCCTTGGAAGAAAAGTTATGACCAACCTAGATAGTTTATTCAAAAGCAGAGACATTACTTTGCCAACTAAAGTTGGTCTAGGAGAAGGCAATGGCATCCCACTCCAGTACTCTTGCCTGGAAAATCCCATGGACGGTGGAGCCTGGTGGGCTGCAGTCCGTGGGGTCGCTAAGAGTCAGACACAACTGAGTGACTTCAATTTCACTTTTTACTTTCATTCACTGGAGAAGGAAATGGCAACCCGCTCCAGTGTTCTTGCCTGGAGAATCCCAGGGACGGCGAAACCTGGTGGGCTGCCATCCATGGGGTCGCACAGAATTGGACACGACTGAAGCGACTTAGCAGCAGCAGCAGCAGCAGAAGTGAAGGCTATGGTTTTTCCTGTGGTCATGTATGGATGTGAGAGTTGGACTGTGAAGAAGGCTGAGCGCCGAAGAATTGATGCTTCTGAGTTGTGGTGTTGGAGAAGACTCTTGAGAGTTCCTTGGACTGCAAGGAGATCCAACCAGTCCATTCTGAAGGAGATCAGCCCTGGGATTTCCTTGGAAGGAATGATGCTGAAGTTGAAACTCCAGTACTTTGGCCACCTCATGCGAAGAGTTGACTCATTGGAAAAGACTCTGATGTTGGGAGGGATTGGGGGCAGGAGGAAAAGGGGACAACAGAGGAGGAGATGGCTGGATGGCATCACGGACTCAATGGATGTAAGTCTGAGTGAACTCCGGGAGTTGGTGATGGACAGGGAGGCCTGGCGTGCTGCGATTCACGGGGTCGCAAAGAGTCAGACACGACTGAGCGACTGAACTGAACTGATTTGAATAACTAGTGTGAAAGCCACTAGGTCATGTCTGACTCTTTGTGAACCTGTGGACTGTAGTCTGCCAGGGTCCCGTGTCCATGGAATTCTCCAGGCAAGTATACTGGAGTGGGTGGCCATTCAGTTCTATTGCAGGCAGATTCTTTACCATCTGAGTCAACAGAGAAGCCTTAATAACAAATGATGTTGAACATCTTTTCATGTGCCTATTGACCATCTGTATGTCTTCTGGAGAAATGTCTATTCAGGTCTTCTGCCCATTTTTTGAATGGGTTGTTTGCTTTGATGCTATTAAGCATCATAAGCTGTTTGTAAATTTTGGAGACCTGTCCCTTATTGGTCAAATAATTTGCAAAGATTTTCTCCCAATCTGTGGGTTGTCTTTTTGCTTTGTTTATTGTTTCCTTTGCTGTGCAAAAGCTTTTGAGTTTAAGTAGGTCCTCTGTTTATTTTTGCTTTTATTTCCATTATTCTGGGAGGTGGATAGAAAAAGATATAGTTGTGAGTTTTGTTAGAGAGTGTTCTACCTATGTTTTCCTCTAGGAGTTTAATAGTGTCTGGTCTCACATTTAGGTCTTTAATCCATTTTGAGCTTATTTTTGTGTATGGGGTTAAGGAATGATCTAATTTCATTTTTTTACATGTGCTTGTCCAGTTTTCCCAGCACTGTTTGTTGAAGAGACTGTCTTTCCAACATTGTGTAGTCTTGCCTCCTTTGTCATAGTATAGTTGACCATAGGTGCATGGGCTTATTTCTGGGCTTTCTATCCTGTCCTGTTGATTTGTATATCTGTTTTTGTGCTAGGGCCATGCTACTTTGATAACTGTAGTTATCAAAGGATAACTGATTCCTCCAGCTCTATTTTTCTTTTTCAGGATTGCTTTGAATATTCTGGGTCTTTTGTGTACCCATACAAATTTTGAGATTTTTTTTTTTGTTCTGAAAGTGAAAGTGTTAGCTGCTAACACAAAGAGTTGTGTTTGACTCTTTGCGATCCCACGGACTGTAGCCCACCAGGCTCCTCTGTCCATTGCTTGAAATTCTCCAAGCAAGAATACTGGATACTATTGGTAATTTGATTGGGATTGCACTGAATCTGTAGATTGCCATGGGTAGTATAGGTATTTTGACAATATTTATTATTTCAATCCAAAAATATAGTATATCTTTCCATCTGTTTGTGACTTCTTCAGTTTCTTGCATCAGCATCATTATAGTTTTTGGAGTACAAGTCTTTTGTCTGATTAGGTCAGTTTATTCCTAGATATTTTATTCTTTTTGATGTAGTGGTAAATGGAATTGCTTCTTGAATGCCTCTTTCTGATCTTTTGTTGTTAGTCTATAGAAATGCGACTGATTTCTGTGTGTTCATTTTGTAACCTACAGCTTTACCAAATTCATTGATGAGTTCTAGTAGTTTTCTGGTAGCATCTTCAGGATCTTCTATGTATACTAAAATGTCATCCGCAAACAGTGACAGTTTAACTTCTTCTTTTCCAATCTGTATTCCTCTTACTTCTTTTTCTTCTCTCATTGCTGTAGCTAGGACTTCCAAAACTATGTTGAATAAAAGAAGTGAGATTGGACATCCTTAACTTGTTCCTGATATTAGAGGGATTGCTTTCAGCTTTTCACCATTGAGTATGTAGGTGTAGGCTAGCTGTAGATTTGTGGTATATAGCCTTTATTATGTTGAGGTTTATGCCCTCAACCCGATTTCTGGAGAGTTATCATAAATGGGTGCTGAATTTGGTCAAAAGCTTTTTATGCATCGTTGAGATCACCGTATGGCTTTTATTCTTCAGTTTGTTAATGGGTGTATTACATGGATTAGCTTGTGGATGTTGAAATATTCTTGTATCCCTGGGTTAAATCCCACTTGATCATGGTGTCTGAGCTTTTAAATGTACTGTTGAATATGAATTGCTAGTATTTTGCTGAGGATTTTTACATCTATGTTCATCAGTTTTATTGGCCTGTAAATTTTTTTTAGTGGTGTCTTTGTTTGGTTTTGGCATCAGGATGATGGTGGCCTCATAAAATAAGTTGGCAAGCTTTCCTTCCACTGCAGGTTTTTTGGAACAATTTCAGAAGGGTCAGTGTTCCCTCTTATCTAAATATTTGATAAAATTTGCCTGTGAAGCCATCAGGTCCTGGAATTTTGTTTTGGGGGAGGTTTTTAATCACAGTTTCAATTTCAGTGCTTGTGATTGGTCTGTTCATATTTTCTGTTTCTTCCTGGTTCAGTCTAAGGAGACAATACATTTCTAAGAATTGCTTATTTCTTCCAGGTTGTCCATTTTATTGGCATACAGTTGTTCATAGTAGTCTCTTGTAATCTTTTGTATTGCTGTGGAGTCAATTGTAACCTCTCCATTTTTATTTCCAATTTTACTGATTTGTGTCCTCTCCCTTTTTTTTCTTTTATTTATTTATTATTTTACTTTACAGTTCTGTATTGGTTTTGCCATACATTGACATGAATCCACCATGGGTAACTAAAGGTTTATCAGTTTTGTTTATTTTTTCAAAGAACCAGCTTTTAGTTTCATTGATTTTATGATTGTTTACTTTGTCTCTATTTCATTTATTTTCTCTGATCTTTATGATTTCTTTCTTTCTGCTGATTTAAAATTTTATTTTTGTTCTTTTTCTAATTGTTTCAGATTTAAGGTTAGGTTGTTTATTTGAAAATTTTCTTGTTTCTTGCCATAAGATTGTATTGCTATAAACTTCCCTCTCAGTACTACTTTGGCTGCATCTGATAAGTTTTGGATGTTGTGTTTTCATTTTCTTTTTTCTCTAGGGATTTTTAAATTCTTATTTGATTTCTTCAGTGATCCAATGGTTGTTTAGTAGTGTATCATTTAGTCAGCATGTGTTTGTGTTTAATCTTAGAGTTTTTTTTTTAGTGTATTTCTAATCTCATAGTATTGTGATCAGAAAAAATGCTTGATATAATTTCAGTTTTCTTAAAATTGCATAGGCTGGCCGTATGGCCCAGCATGTGGTCAGTCCTGGAGAATGTTCCATGTGCACTTGAGAGGAATATGTAGTCTTCTGCTTTTGGATGGAGTGTTCTATACATATCAACTAAGTCCAACTTGTCTAAAGTGTCACTTAAGGCCTGTGTTTCGTTGTTGATTTTCTGCCTGGATGATCAGTCCATTCAGGAATGTGGGGTATTAAAGTCTTTCACTGGTACTGTGTTACTGTTGATTTCTACCTTTATGTTTGTTTGTATTTCCTTGCATATTGAGGTGCTCCTATGTTGGGTGCATGCATATTTAGAATTGTTATATCTTCTCTTGAATTGAACCTTTGATCATTATATAATGTCCTTTGTCTCTTATAACAGTTTTTGTTTTAAAGTCTATTTTGTCTGGTGTGAGTATTGTTACTTTAGCCTTCTTATGATTTACATTTACATGAAATACCTTCTCCCATACTGTTATTTTTAGTCTATAAGTGTCCATAGGTCTGAGGTGGTTCTCTGGTAGACAACATATATATGGGTCTTGTTTTTATATCCATCCAGCCAATCTATGTCTTTTGGTTGGTGCATTTAATCCATTTATATTTAAGGAAATTATTGATATGTATGATCCTATTACAATTTTGTCAATTGTTTTGGGTTTATTGTTTGTAGAACTTTTTCTTCTTTTGTGTTTACTGCGTACAGAAGTTCCTTTAACATTTATTGTAAAACTGTTTTAGTGGTGCTGAATTAATTTCTGTATGTCTGCAAAGCTTTTATTTCTCCATCAAATCTTATTAAGAGTCTTACTTGGTAGACTAGTCTTGGTTGTAGTTTCTTCCCTTTCATCACTTGGAGTATATCATGCCATTCCCTTCTGGCTTGTAGACTTTCCATTAAGAAATCAGCTTGAGATAACCACCTGGGATTTCTCTTGTGTGTTATTTGTCTTTTTCTCTTGTTGCTTTTAATACTCTATCTTTGTCTTTATTTAATTTTTGTCACTTTGATTACTATGTGTTTTGCTGTGTTCCTCGGGTTTTTCCTGCTTGGAACTCTCTGCCCTTCCTTGAATTGGTTAACTATTTCTTTTCTCATGTTGGGGGAGTTTTCAACTATTATCTCTTCAATTATTTTCTCACGTTCTTTCTCTCTATCTTTTCCTCTGGGACCTTTATAATGTGAATGTTGGTGTGTTTAATGTCCCAGAGTTCTCTTAGGCTGTCTTCATTTCTTTTCACACTCATTTTATATATTCTGTTTTGTAGCAGTGATTTCCACCGTTCTGTCCTCCAGGTCCATTATCCATTATTCTGCTTCAGTTATTCTGCTTTTGATTCCTTGGACAGAGAAGGCAATGGCACCCCACTCCAGAACTCTTGCCTGGCAAATCCTATGGACAGAGGAGCCTGGTGGGCTGCAGCCCATGGGGGTCACTAGGAGTCGGACACGACTGAGCGACTTCACTTTCACTTTTGACTTTCATGCATTGGAGAAGGAAATGGCAACCCATTCCAGTGTTCTTGCCTGGAGAATCCCAGGGACGGGGGAGCCTGGTGGGCTGCCGTCTTTGGGGTCGCACAGAGTCGGACACGACTAAAGCAACTTAGCAGTAGCAGCAGTGTTGAAGAAAGTAGGGAAAACCTCTAGACCATTCAGGTATGATGTAAATCAAATCCCTTATGATTATACAGTGGAAATGAGAAATAGATTTAAGGGATTAGATCTGATAGAGTGCCTGATGAACTATGGATGGAAGTTCATGACATTGCACAGGAGACAGGGATCAAGACCATCCGCATGGAAAAGAAATGCAAAAAGCAAAATAGCTGTCTGAGGAGGCCTTATAAATAGCTGTGAAAAGAAGAGAAGTGAAAAGCAAAGGAGAAAATGAAAGATATTCCCATTTGAATGCAGCGTTCCAAAGAATAGCAAGGCGAGATAAGAAAGCCTTCCTCAGTGATCAATGCAAAGAAATAGAGGAAAACAATAGAATGGGAAAGACTAGAGACCTCTTCAAGAAAATTAGAGATACCAAGGGAACATTTCATGTAAAGATGGGCTTGATAAAGGACAGAAATGATATGGACATAACAGAAACAGAAGATATTAAGAAGAGGTGGCAAGAATACACAGAAGAACTGTACAAAAAAAGAGCTTCATGACCCAGATAATCATGATGGCTTGATCACTCACCTAGAGCCAGACATCTTGGAATGTGAAGTCAAGCAGGCCTTAGAAAGCATCACTAGGAACAAAACTAGTAGAGGTGATGGAATTCCAGTTGAGCTATTTCAAATCCTGAAAGATAATGTTGTAAAAGTACTGCACTCAATATGCCAGCAAATTTGGAAAACTCAGCAGTGGCCACAGGACTGGAAGAGGTCAGTTTTCATTCCAATCCCAAAGAAAGGCAATGCCAAAGAATGCTCAAACTCTCTCCCAATTGCATTCATCTTACATGCTAGTAAAGTAATGCTCAAAATTCTCGAAGCCAGGCTTCAGCAATATGTGAACCGTGAACTTCCAGACTTTCAAGCTGGTTTTAGAAAAGGCAGAGGAACCAGAGATCAAATTGCCAACATCTGCTGGATCATCAAAAAAGCAAGAGAGTTCCAGAAAAACATCTATTTATGCTTTATTGACTATGCCAAAGCCTTTGACTGTGTGGATCACAATAAACTGTGGCAAATTCTTCAAGAGATGGGAATACCAGACCACCTGACCTGCCTCTTGAGAAACCTATATGCAGGTCAGGAAGCAACAGTTAGAACTGGACATGGAACAACAGACTGGTTCCAAATAGGGAAAAGAGTACATCAAAGCTGTATACTGTCACCCTGCTTATTTAACTTCTATGCAGAGTACATCATGAGAAACGCTGGGTGGAAGAAACACAAGCTGGAATCAAGATTGCTGGGAAAAATATCAATAACCTCAGATATGCAGATGACACCACCCTTATGGCAGAAAGTGAAGAGGAACTCAAAAGCCTCTTGATGAAAGTGAAAGAGGAGAGTGAAAAGTTGGCTTAAAGCTCAACATTCAGAAAACGAAGATCCTGGCATCTGGTCCCATCACTTCATGGGAAATAGATGGGGAAACAGTGGAAACAGTGTCAGACTTTATTTTGTTTGGGCTCCAGAATCACTGGAGATGGTCACTGCAGCCATGAAATTAAAAGACGTTTACTCCTTGGGAGGAAAGTTATGTCCAACCTAGACAGCATATTAAAAAGAAGAGGTATTACTTTGCCAACAAATGTCCTTCTAGTCAAGGCTATTGTTTTTCCAGTGGTCATGTATAGATGTGAGAGTTGGACTGTGAGGAAAGCTGAGCACTGAAGAATTGATGCTTTTGAACTGTGGTGTTGGAGAAGACTCTTGAGAGTCCCTTGGACTGCAAGGAGATCCAACCTGTCCATCCTAAGGGAGATCAGTCCTGGATGTTCATTGGAAGGACTGATGCTAAAGCCGAAACTCCAATACTTTGGCCACTTCATGCGAAGTGTTGACTCATTGGAAAAGACCATGATGCTGGGAGGGATTGGGGGCAGGAGGAGAAGGGGATGACAGAGGATGAGATGGCTGGATGGCATCACTGACTTGATGGACATGAGTTTGAGTAGACTCCGAGAGTTGGTGATGGACAGGGAGACCTGGCGTGCTGTGATTCATGGGGTTGCAAAAAGTCGGAAACAACTGAGTGACTGAACCAAACTGAACTGAAGTTATTGTTTATCTCTGTTTCTTTGTTCTTTAGAAATGTTTGGTAAACTTTTTTTGCATATTCTCCACTCTTTTATAGAGATCCTAGATCATGTTCACTATCATTAATCTGAATACTTTTTCTGGAAAGTTGCCCATCTCCACTTCATTTAGTTGTTTTTCTGGGGATTTATCTTTTTCCTTCGTCTGGGACATAATTCTATTTCTTTTCATTTTGGTTAGCTTTCTGTGATTGTGGTATTAGTTCTTCAGACTGTGGGCTTGTCTTGTTTCTTCTGTCTGCCCTCTGGTGGATGAGGATAAAGGGCTTGTGCAAGCTTCCTGATGGAGGGTTGGGTGTGGGGAAAACAGGGTCATTCTCTGGTGGGCAGGGCCTTGGTCAATAAAGCTTTAATCCTATTGTCTTCTGATAGGTGGGTTTAGTTAGTTGTTTGACCTGAGGCCACCCAGTTCTGGATTCTGGAGGCTTTATGGTAGGGCTAATGGCAACCTCCATGAGGACTTATGACACGATGCATCTCCCAGGACTGCTGCTACCAGTGCCCCTGTCCCCATGGCAGGCCACTTCTGACCCATGCCTTTGCAGAAGGTCCTCAAACACTCACAGGTTGATCTGACTCAGTCTCCAGTTGTATCACTGTTCCTTTCCCCTGGGTCCTAGTGCACACAGGGTTTTGTTTGTGCCCTCCAAGAGTAGAGTTTCTATTTCCCCCAGTCCTGTACAAGTCCTGTAATCAAATCCTACTAGTCTTCAAAGTCAGATTCCCTGAGGATTGGGGATCTGTTTGCCAGATCCCCAGGCTGGGAAGCCTGATATGAGGCATAGAACCTTCACAACAGTGGGAGAACTTCCTTGGTATTATTGTTCTTGAGATTGCTGGTCACCCACTTGGCAAACGTAGGGTTTGATTTTATTGTGTTTGCATTCCTTCTACCATCTGATTGTGGCTTCCTCTTTAACTTTGGATATGGAATATCTTTGTGTGTGTGTTGTGGGGGCAGGGGGGGTTCTAGCATTCTCCTGTCAATGTTTGTTAAACAGCTATTTTGGTGCTCTTGCAGAAGAAGATGAGCACACATCCTTCTATTCCATTGTCTTGAACCAATCTCCCTCCCTAATTTCTGAAATTGTGCTTTGCCTAAAGCTAGTCTAGGCAGCTGAAGTAATTCAGTTTTTAGGTGCCTTGGATTGGGATGAGGAATCAAAGTGGATAACAGAGAGTAGGAGCTAGCCATTTTCTTTTTAATTTTTAGTTCAGTCTCTAACTGCTAACCTTCCTATCCTTCTTTTTCTCTGTTTTGGTATTCTGCCTTTGGATCTGTGCTATTTATCAGAGCTCTAGGATTGTATCATCTTGCTCCTCAATGAATTTTTAAAATACCAGTAGCCCATAGGAACTCTCTAAGGCTTTTTTAGTCTGTGAGACCTAGACTTGAATGCAGTGAGCAGCTGTTCAAAGGATCAGACAGATGGAGGATTGGGAGGGAATTGCTGATGGAGGCTCTTGTTAGGAAGTAAAATAACCTCTCAGTACTTCAGTGACTTTATCTTTAAACATTTCTTCTATGCCTTAACTTATTCATTCATTGGTTCATTTATTTATTCATAGACATCATTCAAGTTGGGAGAATAACTGCTTAAATAATTTATTCATGCAGTGTAATAAATCTTCACCTCTGAATCTCCACTGTCACCATCGTCTCTGAGAGAGAGGTTCCACTCTGTTAATAGTTTTCTGGTTTCTACTCCTCTAGTTTCTGATTAAGCATGTCTGAAAGTGAAAGTGTTAGTCACTCAGTCATGTCTGGCTCTTTGTGACTCCATGGACGGCAGCCCACTGGGTCCCTTGTCCATGGAATTCTCCAGGCAAGAATACTGGAGTGGGTTGCCACTTCCTTCTCCAGGGGATCTTTTCCCGGTTCAGGGATCGAATCCAGTGTTCCCACATTGCAGGCAGATTCTTTACCATCTGAGCCACCAGGGAAGCCCTGGGGCTCAAGAATTGATATTTCTAAAGAGTTCCCAGATATTCTGATGCAGCTGGTTCAGGGATCATGTTTTGAATCCATTAAAAACCATACAATAATGTACTGTGATAGAATAAAATCTGAGCTCTTCCTGTGATCTGGGCCTCTGCTTACCCCTTTGATTTCATAGTATTCTACTTTCCACGTTTCAATCTGCTCCAGCCATTTCCAGCCTTCTGTTTGTTTCTCTATTATGCCAAGTTTGCTTAGCCTCAAGGCTTTTGCACGTACAATTTCGTATTCCTGAAATGCTCTATCCTCAAATGTTTGCATGGATTATTCTTTATACAAGTAAGTCTGTGTTTAAATCTCATATCCTGAGGAAGATATGACAAGCAATCTGAAGTAGTCTTCAATCTCTACCCCAAGGATTTTCTACTACATTATTCTATCTCTTTTTATAGTGCTTATCGTTAGCTTATATTATCTTAATTATCTCTTTATTTTGTTATTTATCTTGTTTACTTCTATTATATGTAATTGTATCTTTGTAAATGCTTTGTATGTAGGAAGAACTAATAGTTTTTGTTGGGGAGTGGGAGGGGAGAAGTGTGAATAAATGAATAAGTTGTACCTTAATGGTATGTACACAGAGGTATGTATATAGTGGATTGTTGTTTTTCAGTTGCTCAGTCGTCTGACTCTTTATGACCCCATGGACTGCAGCACACCAGGCTTCCCTGTCCTCCACTGTCTCCCGGAGTTTGCTCAAACTCAGGTCCATTGAGTTGATGACGCCATCCAACAATCTCGTCCTCTCTTGCTGCCTTTTCCTACCCTCAATCTTTCCCAGAATCGGGGTCTTTTCTAATGAGTCAACTCTTCTCTTCCCTTGAATAAAGATTAAGCTACAATAATTTCTGTAGAATATTAGAAGTGAGTGTAAGGGTGAGTTAACCCTGATTATTCTAACTAACTTTAGTGATATTACTTAATATCATATCAATATCATAAGTTTGTCATGGTCAGATTTTGTGGCTGTATTTTATCTAAAAAGTCATCTAGCTTCTTTTTGATGTATTTACATAGACAATATATCTTACTGAACAAAAACAATAAGTTAAATAAAAGATAATATTTACTGAGTGCTCTCTGTTTTTGGAGTAATATACGGGGTGCTTTATTGGCTTCCCAGGTGGCTCAGTGGTAACAAATCGACCTGCCAATGCAGGAGGCACAGGTTCAATCCCTGGGCTGGTTTAATCCCTGGGTTGGGAAGATCCCTTGGAGGAGGAAATGGCAACCCAATCCAGTATTCTTGCATGGATAATCCCATGGACAGAGGAACCTGGTGGGCTACAGTCCATAGGATCACAGAGTTGGACGGGACTAAGCACACACAAATGGGGTATTGTATTTTGTATTTTATTTAATACTAACAATCTAATTCATAGGATCATTAAGTTCATTTTTTTTAAAGATGAGGGAATCTAGATTGTGAGAATAAATATTTTGTTTAAAGTCACTCATTAAAATGATGGAGTTTGATTTAAAAATCAACCTGTATTTGTCTGCATTTAATGACTGTGCTCCCCATTCCACCTTTTACTGAGTAATTCTTGCATTCTAGAAACTGTAGTAAGCATTTTGCTTAACTGGTTTACTGGAGTCTAATCTTAGTGAGGTGTGCAAACATTAAGCCATTTTATCTTTTCCCTCCAATCATTTCAAAAATGCTAGAATAAGTCCTCCTTGATACTAGATTGGGAGAAGATTGCTCTGTTTTCCAAGTAATTTCAGGGAGTATAAAGTCCACTCCAGACCAAATCAAATCTTCAGTCTCATATCCTATCTAATTCTCTGTCCCTCTCTGCCTGGGTCAGTCCTTGGCCTGAGAAACTTGGAATCCAATGTAGAGGTGATGTCATGTATTATTGAATCCTCTGCTTTAGGCCAATCCTTTCTGATTCCTTTTCTCTTCTGATGTGTTTGTTATATTGTACTTAGTCACTCAGTCGTGTCTGACTCTGTGATTTTATGGACTGTAGCCTGCCAGGTTCCTTTGTCCATGGGATTTTCCAGGCAAGAATACTGGAGTGGGTTGCCAGATCCCTTCCAGGGGATCTTCCATATCCAGGGATCAAACATGTGTCTCCTGTATTCTTTAACACTGAGCCACCTGGAAAGACATGAATAAAATGGAAAATAGTAGAACCTTTGTTTATTTCACTGGTGGTTGTAATAATCCTCTCTTGGCTGTGATGCCCTCAGCGAGATATGTATATAGGCTCTGCCTTCTGCTTCAGATTCCCTGGTTTTCTGTGGATTTCATTCCCACTAGAGTCTTGCTAGTAGTATTCCTGCCCCTAGCTGCAGCTTCTAGATTGGGAAAACAATAAGGATGAGACACCCCCAGCTCACCTTTCTTTAGTAGTATTTCCTTAACTCATGAGAAACTCGTATTTTTTTACCTTATCAAATGGTAGGACTGTAGGCCAATCCCAGTTTGCTTCTATTTTCCCTGGATAAGTCTCTCTGGTAACTTCTTCCTCTATTCAGATATATCAGGATGTTCAGAAATTCTACCATGTCAGCAGATATTTAATGAGGAATGAGATACTTAACCCTCAGTCTCTGTCAGAGTGGATCCCTCTTTCACCAACTGGGTTTCTGCAGGGAACATTCTCCTTTCTTTTACTTGTGTTTGTATGAGGGTGTGATGGGGAGAACAGCTGTACTCTCCTAATTATTTTAACTCATTCTTCTGATTATTTTCTTTCAAACTGTTCCTATTCCTTTGCTTTTGTATGCTGGTGGTGAGGTGATAGTGACATTTCAGTTCAGTTAAGTTCAGTTCATTTCAGTCGCTCAGTCGTGTCTGACACTTTGCGACCCCATGAATTGCAGCACTCCAGGCCTCCCTGTCCATCACCATCTCCCGGAGTTCACTCAGACTCATGTTCATCGAGTCCGTGATGCCATCCAGCCATCTCATCCTCTGTTGTCCCCTTCTCCTCCTGCCCTCAATCCCTCCCAGCATCAGAGTCTTTTCCAATGAGTCAACTCTTTGCATAAGGTGGCCAAAGTACTGGAGTTTCAGCTTTAGCATCATTCTTTCCAAAGAAATCCCAGGGCTGATCTCCTGGGATTGGACTGGTTGGATCTCCTTGCAGTCCAAGGGACTCTCAAGAGTCTTCTCCAACATCACAGTTCAAAAGCATCAATTCTTCAGCACTCAGCCTTCTTCACAGTCCAACTCTCACATCCATACAGGACCGCAGGAAAAACCATAGCCTTGACTAGCCGGACCTTAGTTGGCAAAGTAATGTCTCTGCTTTTGAATATGATATCTAGGTTGGTCATAACTTTTCTTTCAAGGAGTAAGCGTCTTTTAATTTCCCAGCTGCAATCACCATCTGCAGTGATTTTGAAGCCCCCCAAAATAAAGTCTGACACTGTTTCCACTGTTTCCCCATCTATTTCCCATGGAGTGATGGGACCAGATGCCATGATCTTCGTTTTCTGAATGTGGAGCTTTAAGCCAACTTTTTCCACTCTCCTCTTTCACTTTCATTTAGTCACTTCTTAATTTCTGAAAGTGATGTCTGGTCTTTTTGGCTACTCTTTTGGAACATTAGGGCATTTGACCCTGACCACTATTGTCTGCAGCTTTGGTGCCTTAGCTTTAATTCAAAGGAAACTGGAAAGGTTTCAGCCAATGCAGGCATTTTATCTTTCAGTCCTCATAAGATATTTAGAGTTACTTCCATTTTATAAGGAGGAAAGTTAGACTAACAGAGAGTATATAAGTTGCCCAAAGTCTCACAGATAAAGGTAAGACTGTGATTCAAATTCTGTCAGAGACCAAACACTTTGTTTACTTGTTATCCATGCACCATACTTCTATCTTCTTGACTGTGATAGAAGTTAAATGTGTTTACTTTCAACTTAGTACCAATGCAAAATTATCACAGTTAATTATTCTTTTTCCAGGAAAATCCATTGTAGAAACAAATTGCCAGTGTGTGCGGAAGACTCAAGTAAAGAAACATTAGCTATACAATCTGATATATTTTCTGGTTCTCACCATTTTTTTTAACAAGTTTTCTTATTTGTAATTGTTTCAGGTTCCAGGTCCACATTCCTTATGCTGATATTACTGGTGGGTTATGCCAGATATTATGTTTTAAAGCTTCAGTGATTTTCAAATATCATCAAGCCAAGAGTATAAACTACATATGCTTGTGTGTATGTATAGGAATGCATTTGCAGAGGTTTTGAAAAATTTCTCCATATGCTAATTTTGTTTTCTTCTTAGTTATAGGGATACAGAAAAGAATTTCTACAATATCTCTAACAGATGCTCCTATGCAGACCATTCCAACAAAGAGGATATTGAAGAGGTCTCAGGAATTCTTCAGTGTACTGCTAATGTACTCGGTATAGTAACTATATATTTATAAGATTGAGAGAGAATGAGTGAGGGGAGGAGAGGAAAGGAAAAGAGTGTTTCAGTTTCACTAAAGAGAGATTTGAAGACTGTGGTGAACTGAGACCAAGACCTTGTCTTTAAGTGATTTAATTTCAATACTTCTGATGATGTTTAAATGAAAATTACCTGCATGCCATTTACTCAGAGATTGGAAAATATTATATTAAAAACACATTCCAGGTAAACTTTTCTAGATATTCATATGTTAGTATTATTAGCCTCCTGTAATCCGTATTTCTCTGGCTCTAATTCTCAGTTGAAACTGGAGATCTTCCTTTTTTCTCAAAGCCTTTGCTTTATTCTTATTATTTATTTCATTATTTCTGGAAAGCCTGGTTGGTGCTGGAGGGTGGTTCACATGTACTCATAGTAGGCTTTGCAACTCAAAGGCAGTAAAGCAGGTCATCCATGGAAGTCTCTGTGTCCTACTTGTTGAGGAGTGTCTATCTTGAAAATACTAATATTTATGAAAGAGGGCTGTCTTTAGAAGTTCCCACCGTGATAAGGATTACTCTTATACTGCACTGATTCATGCGGCCATAAGGTACCGTAAGTGAGATGTACTGTCTTGTGATCAGAAGTTCTTGGTGTGTGAGAGCTACATTTTATTATATGCAAAGTAGATAACATAGCAGGAATACCTTTTGCTATAATATCTTACAGAGTTTTTTTGGGGGAAATAAACCTCTTTCTGTGTTTTTTGCATTGTCTTTTTGCCTTATGACTCACACAGAAATCCTTGGAGTTGTGGGGGGTGGTAGTGGGGAACAACAAATCTTAGTGACTGACTCCATACAAAACTTAGAATCACCTCTCTTTCAGAATCAGATTTTGGAGACTAGGGAAAACTTGCTTCCCTTTCTTTCCCTTTAGGGTAAGTGCTTTCCTTGGAGACATCTGAGTCCCTCCTACAAACAGATTTCAAGTGACCTCAGCTCATGAGTTTACCAGAGTTTTCTAAACATATTAGAGGCACACCTAGCTTTAACACTCAAACTGGGACTACAGCTATACATTGACTACATTTTCTTCCTGGGTAACTTTCTTTAACATAAAATATTATAATAAGAATATGAAACTTTTGTGAGGGAAGCATAGAGTTCTAAGTGGCATGTCCAAGACAGTATTGGGCAGTGAAAAGGAAGGCCAAAGATTTACTTATGTCAATCTTAATGCAACTGCATGGGTGAAATGCTACCCAAACATTATTATTGGAGAAGATAAGGGTTGAGAGTGGGAGGGGGTTGGGTATCACCCAAGAACTGTTTATAGTTTTCTGATTCTGTATTTCCTAGGACTCTGTCATAAGCAATATCAATTACTTTTGATGCACTGTGATTTTTTAAATATAAATTTGTTTATTAATATTGTAAAGTAATTATATTTATTTATTGTAAAGTAATTAACCTCCAATTTATTAATTTACAATATTGTATTGGTTTTACCATACGTCAACATGAATCTGCCACAGGTATACATGTGTTCCCCATCCTGAGCCCCCCTCCCTCCTCCCTCCCCGTACCATCCCTTTTGAATGAATGGGGTGAGATGGTGTGGCACTCTGAGGAATGCATCAGAATCTTGGTCAAGCGATGTTTATTATATTGAAAAAATGTTCTTTACATGCCAGTTCTAAATGATTGCCTGAACCTCACATCTCCTTTCCTTTCCTAATGCTCCCCACTTTGAGAATTGCTATTAGAGGGAGTAAAAGGTGTACAAGATGAAGAGTATGTAAGAATTACTAAAGACTCTTTCTAACTATAACTTGCACAAAAGTGTACACAATTCCTACAAGAAATTTTAGTTAGATAATTTGTTGCAATAACCACCAGTGTCACCACTAGGTGACTCTGTTGGGGCTTCCTAGGTGGCACTAGTGGTAAAGAACCCGCCTGCCAATGCAGAAGGCATAAGAGATGCAGGCTTGATCCCTGGCCTGGAAGATCCCCTGGAAGAGGGCATGGCAACCCTCTCCAGTATTCTTGCCTAGAGAATCCCATGGACAGAAGAGCCTGGCGGGCTACAGTCCATGCTGCTGCTGCTAAGTCACTTCAGTCGTGTCCAACTCTGTGCAACCCCATAGACGGCAACCCACCAGGCTCCCCTGTCCCTGGGATTCTCCAGGCAAGAACACTGGAGTGGGTTGCCATTTCCTTCTCCGGACCTACAGTCCGGAGTGGAAGTGAAAAGTGAAAGTGAAGTCATTCAGTCGTGTCTGACTCTTAGCGACCCCATGGACTGCGGCCTACCAGGCTCCTCTATCCATGGGATTTTCCAGGCAAGAGTACTGGAGTGGGGTGCCATTGCCTTCTCCAGGCCTACAGTCCATAGAGTTGCAAAAAGTCAGACATGACTGAAGCGACTGAGCACACACACACGGGTGATACTGTAGGCCTAGCTTAGGTTAGTTGCCTTTCAGAAGTTGCCATGAGGTAGATCAAGTTAGTGAGTGAAAACAATATAGGAAGTATGGTGCCTGATAGTATTGGAAGGAGTAGTTTTTAAATAAGTAAGTATAATTTAGAAGAGGGCTGTGTAACAGCGTTTAGATTTTCATTACCATTAGGTTTTTCTAAAACAGAGATATTAAGTCTGATTTTTTTCCCTGTAAGCAATGATGGGTAGTTCTCAAAATGCATAAAGCACAATCTTGTAGATGACTGTGACCTGTTCACTAGATGATGGCATGTGCCTAAGCTGTAGCTGTTCTCTTGAATAATGTCCTTTCATAATTCTTGAAATATAGACTAAAGACAAAGATAGCAGCTTTACTAGTTTTATTCAATGAAAGCTTTATTTTTAACAAGTCTCTGAAGTATGGGTTAATCTTGGTTTGCTTAGATCTTACCTTTTTAAAAAATTATATTTAAAGTCTCTTGTGCAATGATTATGCAAAGGTAAGAACTGATTAACTCGTTGGAAAGAAAAATACCATAAAGAAAATGAACCTGTTTTGAGTTGGGGAGTTTAACATGGAGAAATAGAGTTTCAACTAAAGAAAAATGTTGTTACCTGGTGCAACCAGATAACAACTCAGGTTTGATCTCTGGGCCAGGAAGATCCCCTGGAAAAGGCATAGCAACCCACTCCTGTATTCTTGCCTAGAGAATTCCATGGACAGAGGAGCCTGGCAGGCTATAGTCCATGGGGTTGCAAAGAGTCAGACAAGACTGAGCGATGAATACACACATATGGTAGAGACTAGAATTGTGTTTGTTCACTCATATGAATGTTGCTTATATTTCACATGTCATAAAAAACATTTAAAGTCATAGGTCAGAAAATGTGATCAGAGTAGCAATTTTTTTGTCCTTTCAAAATGACCATCTCTATTGACTTGGTATAAACTCTAGTTTGACCATTTACTTGCCCTTCAGGTTAAAGTTTGAGATTAGTGATGGCATGGTATAAAAAGAGAAACCTGAAGAGAAGGAGAAAGATTGTTGCAGAGGACCAGTTATGCCTCTGTCATTCATTTTTCCATTGCTTCTTCCCTAGGACTCCCTGGAAATGTGCACATTCCAGAGTGGTTTATACCCCCAGTAATGGGAAAGAACTATTTCTAGACATCAACATTTTTGCCATTGATTTTCCTTTGTTGACTTAGAAGCTAGTTTTTGTTATATTGTCTCATTATTTATAAATTAGGGATATTGTACAGACTAGTCCTTATTTTGATACTCTGGTATTCACTGTGATATAATAAAGTCATCTAAAGAGGCTTTAAACTCTGTAAAAAGGATATTTAAAGAGAGATAGTTGTGAACAATGCCCTCCCTACTGGAGGCTTTTAGAAGTCTTAAAAGTATTGCTTTATTTAGTAAGTAATTTGCATACCAAGGTGTATGATTTTATTTACTTTTCACTAAATTTGTTTTTGACTGAAGGATAATTGCTTTATATTATTGTCTTGGTTTCTGCCATACATCAACATGAATCACTCATAGGTATACATGTTCTCTCCCTCTTCAACCTCCCTCCCACCTCTCACCCCATGCCACCTCTATAGGTTGTCAGAGACCCCAGTTTGAGTTCCTGAGTTGTACAGCAAATTCCCACTGGGTATCTATTTTACGTATGGTAGTTGTGTTTCCATGCTACTCTCCCCATCTGTCCAACCCTCTTCTTTCCCCTTACCCTGTCCACAAGTCCACATGTCTGTGTCTCCATTGCTGCCCTGCAAATAGGTTCATCAGTACCATCTACCTAGATTCCATATATATGCATTAATATATGATGTTTGTTTTTCTGACTTAGTTCACTCTGTATAATAGGTTCTAAGTTCATCCACCTCATTAGAATGTACTCAAATGCATTCCTTTTAATGGCTGAGTAATATTCCATTGTGTTTATATACTATAGCTTCTATATCCTTTCATCTGTCAATGGACATCTAGGTTGCTTCCATGTTCTAGCTATTGTAAATAGTGCTGCAATGAACATTGGGGTTCATGTGTCTTTTTTGATTTTGCTTTTCTCAGGGTATATGCCCAATAGTGGGATTAATGGGTCATATGATGGTTTTATTCCTAGTTTTTAAAGGAATCTCTATACTGTTTTCCATAGTGGCTAGGCCAATTTACATCCCACTAACAATGCAGGGGAGTTGCCTTCTCTCCACACCCTCTCCAGCATTTATTATTTGCAGATTTTTTGATGATGGCCATTTTGACTGGTGTGAGGTGATACCTCATTATAGTTTTGATTTGAATTTCTCTAATAATGAACAATTTTGAACACCTTTCGATGTATTTATTCAGTTCAGTTCAGTCGCTCAGTCATGTCTGACTCTTTGCGACCCCATGAATTGCAGCACGCCAGGCCTCCCTGTCCATCACCAACTCCCGGAGTTCACTCAGACTCACGTCCATCGAGTCAGTGATGCCATCCAGCCATCTCATCCTATGTAGTTCCCTTCTCCTCCTGCCCCCAAACCTCTCAGCATCAAAGTCTTTTCCAGTGAGTCAACTCTTCTCATGAGGTGGCCAAAGTACTGGAGTTTCAGCTTTAGCATCATTCCTTCCAAAGAAATCCCAGGGTTGATCTCCTTCAGAATGGACTGGTTGGGTCTCCTTGCAGTCCAAGGGACTCTCAAGAGTCTTCTCCAACACCACAGTTCAAAAGCATCAATTCTTCAGTGCTCAGCCTTCTTCACAGTTCAACTCTTACATCCATACATGACTACTGGAAAAACCATAGCCTTGACTAGACGGACATTAGTCGGCAAAGTAATGTCTCTGCTTTTGAATATACTATCTAGGTTGGTCATAACTTTTCTTCCAGGGAGTAAGCGTCTTTTAATTTCATGGCTGCATTCACCATCTCCAGTGATTTGAGAGCCCCCAAAAATAAAGTCTGACACTGTTTCCACTGTTTCCTCATCTATTTCCCATGAAGTGATGGGACCGGATGCCATGATCTTCGTTTTCTGAATGTTGAGCTTTAAGCCAACTTTTTCATTCTCCTCTTTCACTTTCATCAAGAGGCTTTTTAGTTCCTCTTCACTTCCTGCCATAAGGGTGGTGTCATCTGCATACCTGAGGTTATTGATATTTCTCCCAGCACTCTTGATTCCAGCTTGTGTTTCTTCCAGTCCAGCGCTTCTCATGATGTACCTGCATAGAAGTTAAATAAGCAGGGTGACAATATACAGCCTTGATGCACTCCTTTGCCTATTTGGAACCAGTCTGTTGTTCCATGTCCAGTTCTAACTGTTGCTTCCTGACCTGCATACAGATATCTCAAGAGGCAGGTCAGGTGGTCTGGTATTCCCATCTCTCTCAGAATGTTCCACAGTTTCTTGTGATCCACACAGTCAAAGGCTTTGGCATAGTCAATAAAGCAGAAATAGATGTTTTTCTGGAACTCTCTTGCTTTTTCGATGATCCAGTGGATGTTGGCAATTTGATCTCTGGTTCCTCTGCCTTTTCTAAAACCAGATTGAACATCTGGAAGTTCACGGTTCACGTATTGCTGAAGGCTGGCTTGGAGAATTTTGAGCATTACTTTACTAGCATGTGAGATGAGTGCAATTGTGCAGTAGTTTGAGCATTCTTTGGCATTGCCTTTCTTTGGGATTGGAATGAAAATGGACCTTTTCCTGTGGCCACTGCTGAGTTTTCCAAATTTGCTGGCATATTGAGTGCAGCACTTTCACAGCATCACCTTTCAGGATTTGAAATAGCTCCACTGGAATTCCATCACCTCCACTAGCTTTGTTCGTAGTGATGCTTTCTAAGGCCCACTTGACTTCACATTCCAGGATGTCTGGCTCTAGATTAGTGATCACACCATCGTGATTATCTGGGTCATGAAGATCTTTTGTGTACAGTTCTTCTGTGTATTCTTGCCACCTCTTCTTAATATCTTCTGCTTCTGTTAGGTCCAGACCATTTCTGTCCTTTATCGAGCCATCTGTATATCTTCTTTGGAGAGATGTCTGTTTAGGTCTTCTTTGCCCTTTTTGATCGGACTGTTTGTTGGTCTGGTATTGAGTTGCATGCTGCTGCTGCTGCTAAGTCACTTCAGTCGTGTCCGACTCTGTGCGACTGCATAGATGGAAGCCCACCAGGCTCCGCTGTCCTTGGGGTTCTCTAGGCAATAACACTGGAGTGGGTTGCCATTTCCTTCTGCAACGCATGAAAGTGAAAAGTGAAAGAGTGAAGTCGCTCAGTCATGTCTGACTCTTTGCGACCCCATTGACTGCAGCCCACCATGAGCTACTTCGGTATTTTGGAGATTAATCCTTTGTCAGTTATTTCATATGCTATTATTTTCTACCATTCTTATTGTCTTTTGCCTTTCTCCCATATCTTTTCTCCTTGTTTATAGTTTCCATGACTTTGCGAAACTTTTAAGTTTAAATAGGTCCCACTTATCTATTTTTGTTTTTATTTCCATTACTGTAGGAGATGGGTCTTAGAGAATCTTGCTGTGATTTATATCATAGAGTATTTTGCCCATATTTTCCTCTAATAGTTTTTTAGTTTCTAGTCTTACACTTAGGTTTTTAGTCCATTTTGGGTTTATTTTTCTGTTTGGTGTTAAAAAGTGTTCTAATTTCATTCTCTTACCACATAGCTGTCCAGTTTTCCTAGTACCACTTATTGAAGAGACAATCTTTTCTTCATTGTATATTATTGCTTCTTTTGTCAAAGATAAGTTTTCTATAGGTGTGTGGGTTTATCTGTGGGTTTTCTATCTTGTTTCATTGGTCTATGTTTCTGTTTTTGTGCCAGTATCATATTGTCTTAACGACTATAGCTTTGTAGTGTAGTCTGAAGTCAAAAAATGATTCTTCCATTTCCATCCTTCTTTCTCAAGATTTCTTTGGCTATTCATGGTCTTTTGTTTTTCCGTACAAATTGTGAAGTGTTTTGTTCTAGTTCTGTGAAAAATGCCATTTGTAATTTGATAGGGATTGCATTGAATTTGTAGGTTGCATTGGGTAGTATCATCATTTTCATAATATTACTTCTTCCAACGCAGGAACATGGAATATCTCTCCATCTGTTTATGTCATCTTTGATTTCTTTCATCAGTGTCATAGTTTTCTGTGTACAGCTTTTGTCTCCTTATGTAGGTTTATTCCTAGATATTTTATTCTTTTTTGCACAGTGGTAAATAGGATTGATTCCTTAATTTCTCCTTCTGATTTTTGTTGTTAGTGTATAGGAATGCAAGTGATTTCTGTGTATTGATTTTGCATCCTGAGACTTTACTAAATTTACTGATTAGTGAAGTGAGTAAAGTTGCTCAGTGGTTTCTGACTCTTTGTGACCACATGGACTGTTAGCCTACCACGCTCTTCTGTCTATGGAATTGTCTAGGCAAGAATACTGGAGTAGGTAGCCTTTCCCTTCTCCAGGGGATCTTCCCAATTCAGGGATCGAACCCAGGTCTCCCACCTTGCAGGTAGATTCTTTACCATCTGAGTCACCAGAGAAGCCCAAGAATACTATAATGGGGGGATCTTCCCAACTGAGAGATCAAACTGGGGTCTCCTGCATTGCAGGTGAATTCTTCACCAGCTGAGCCACCAGGGAAGCCCCAAAATTAGCTCTAGTAGTTTTATGACAATATCTTCACAGTTTTCTATATATAGTATCATGTAGTCTGTAAACAATGAGCGTTTTTCTTCTTTTCCAATATGGATTCCTTTTATTTCTTTTTCTTCTCTGATTGCTGCAGCTGGTAGTTCTGATTGAGATGATCATGTGATTTTATCTTTTAATTTGTTAATATGGTGTATCACAGTGATTCATTAGCTTATGTTGAAGAATCCTTGCATCCCTGGGATAAACCCAACTTCATAATAGTGTAAGATCTTTTTAAGGTGTTGTTGAGTACTGTTTGCTAGAATTTTGTTGAGAACTTTTGCACCTCTGTTCATCAGTAATATTGACCTGTAATTTTGTGTGTGTGTGATGTCTTTGTCTGTTTTTGGTATCAGGGTGATGCTGTCTTTATAGAATGAGTTTGGAAGTGTTCCTTTCTCTCCAATTCTCAGAAGAGTTTCAGAAGCATAGGCATCAACTCTTCTCAAAGTGTTTGATAGAGTTCACCTGTGAAGCCATCTGGGTTTTTTTTTTTTTTTTTTTTTTGGTGGGAGGCAGATTTTTCATTATAGTTTTGACTTCAGTAGTTGTGATTGGCCTGTTCATAGTTTCTATTTCTTCCTGGTTCAATCTTGGAAGGTTGAACTTTTCTAAGAATCTGTCCATTTCCTTCAGATTGTCCATTTTATTGGCATATAGTTGCTCGTAATAGTCTCTTTAGATCCTTTATATTTCTGCATTTTCTGTTGTGACCTCACCTATTTCATCTAATTTTGTTGATTTGTTTCCTCTCCCTTTTTTCATGATAAGTCTGGCTAATGGTTTGTCAATTTTATTTATCTTCTTAAAGAGCCAACTTTTAGTTTAATTAATCTTAATTGTTTCCTTCATTCCTTTTTCATTTATTTCAGCTCTGATCTTTATGATTTATTTCCTTCTACTAACTTTGGGGATTTTTTTGTTTTTCTTTTTCCAGTTGTTTTAGGTGTAAAGTTAGGTTCTCTGTTTGATGTTTTTCTTATTTCCTGAGGTAAAATTGTATTTCTATAAGTTTCTTTCTTAGAACTGCCTTTTTTTTTTTTTTTGCATCCCATAGGCTTTGAGTCATCATGTTTTCTTTGTCATTTGTTTCTAATAATTTTTTGATTTTCCTTTTTATTTCTTCAGTAACGTGTTCATTATTTTGAAGCATATTGTTTAATCTCCATGTCTTTTTGTTTTTTACATCCTGTAATTGATAGATGCTTGTTATGATTTCAGTTTTCTTAAATTTAATGAAGCTTGATTTGTGACCCAAGAAGTGGTCTATCCTGGAGAATGTTCCGTTTTCACTTGAGAAGAAAATGTATTCTTCATTTGGATGGAATGTCCTGAAGTATCAATGAGGTCCATCTGTTATAGTGTGGTGTGTAAGGCTTGTATGTCATTAATTTTCTGTTTTGATGATCTGTCCATTGGTGCAAGTGGGGTGTTAAAGTCCCCTGTATTGTTGTGTTACTGTCAATTTCCCCTTTTATGTATGTTAGTGTTTGCCTTATATATCAAGGTGCTCCTATATTGAGTGCATAAATATTTACAAATGTTATATCTTCTTGGGTTCATCTCTTGATCAGTATGTAGTGTTCTTCCTTATCTCTTATAATATTCTTTATTTTAAGGTCTATTTTGTCCAATATAAGAATTACTACTCCAGCTTTCTTTTGATTTCCATGTGCATGGAGTATCTCTTTCCATCCTCTCACCTTCCGTCTGTATGTGTCTCTAGGTCTGAAGTGAGTCTCTTTAGACAGCACATATATGGGTCTTGTTTTTATATCAATTCAGCCAATCTGTGTCTTTTGGTTGGCGTATTTAATCAATTTGTTGTTACTGTTGTTCAGTCATGTCCAACTCTTTGTGACCCCATGTACTGTGGCATGCCAGGCCTCTCTGTCCCTCACCATCTCCTGGAGTTTGCCCAAGTTCATGTTCATTGTATTGGTGATGCTCTCAAGCCATCTAATCCTCTGATGCCCTCCTCTCCTTTGCCCTCAATTTTTCCCAGCATCAGGGACTTTTCCAATGAGTCAGCTGTTCACATCAGATAACCAAAATACCAGAGCTACAGCTTTAGCATCAGTCCTTCCAGTGAATATCCAGGGTTGATCTCCCTTAAGATTGACTGGTTTGATCTCTTTCTCTCCAAGGCACTTTCAGAAGTCTTCTCCAGCACTACAGTTAGAAGACATCAATTCTTTGGTGTTCTGCCTTCTTTGTGGTCCAGCTTTCACAACCACATGTGACCACTGGGAAGACCATAACCTTGACTATATGGACCTTTGTCAGCAGAGTAGTGTCTCTGCTTTTCAACACACTGTCTAGGTTTGTTGTCGCTTTCCTTCCATGAAGCAGTCATCTTCTAATTTCATGGCTGCAGTCATTGTCCACAGTGATTTTGGAGCCCAAGAAGAGGAAATTGGACACTACTTCCACCTTTCCCCTTCTGTTTGCCATGCAGGAATGGGACTGTATGCCATGATCTTAGTTTTTTTTAATATTTAGTTTTAAGCCGGCTCTTCCACTCTCCTCCTTCACCCTCATCAAAAGGCTCTTTAGTTCCTCTTCACTTTCTGCCATTACAGTAGTATCATCCACATATCTGAGGTTGTTGATGTTTCTTCCACCTGTCTTGATTCCAGCTTGTAACTCATCCAGCCCAGCCTTTCTCGTTATGTGGTCAGTGTATAGGTTAAACAAACAGGGTGACAGAAGACAGCTCTGTCGTACTCTTTTCTCAATCCTGAACCAGTCAGTTGTTCCATACAGGGTTCTGACTGTTGGTTCTTGACCCACATACAGGTCTCTCAGAAGACAAGTAAGATGGTCTGGTATTTCCGTCTCTCTAAGATCTTTCCACAGTTTGTCATGATCCACACAAAGGCTTTACTGTAGTTGATGAAACATGTTTTTCTGAAATTCCTTTGCTTTCTCTATAAGCCAGCGAATGTTGGCAATTTGATCTCTAGTTCCTCTTCCTTTTCTAAACCAGCTTGGACATCTGGAAATTCTTGGTTTACATAATGCTGAAGCCTAGCATGCAAGAGTTTAGTCATGACCTTACTAGCTTGGGAGATGAGTGCAGTTGTCCGATGGTTAGCACATTCTCTGGTACTATCCTTCTTGAGAACTGGGATGAGGATTGATCTCTTTCAATCCTGTGGCCACTGCTGAGTCTTCCAGATTTGTTGACATAATGATTGAAAAACTTTGATGGCATCATCTTTTAGGGGTTTGAATAGTTTTGCTGGGATTTCATTGCAGCCACTAGCTTTATTAACAGCAGTGCTTCTTAAGGCCTGCTTGAGTTCACACTTCGGAATGTCTGGCTCTGGGTGACTAAATTAATCAATTTACATTTTAAGAAATTATAGATACATATGCTTCTGTTATCATGTTCTTAATAGATTTGGGTTTATTTTTGTAGATCTTTTCCTTCTCTTGTATTTCTTGCCTATAGAATTCCCTTTAACATTTGTTGTAAAGCTGGTTTGGTGGTGCTAAATTCTTTTAACTTTTGCTTGTCTGTAAAGCTTTTGTTTTATCCATCAATTTTGAATGAGATCTTTGCCAGTTAGAGTAATCTTGGATGCAGATTCTTCCTTTTCAGTACTTGAAATATATCCTGCCATCCCCTTCTGGTCTTCAGAGTTTCTGCTGGAAGATCAGCTGTTAATCACATGGGGTTTCCCTTGTTTGTTGCTTTTCTCATGCCTCTTTTGTATTCTTTCCTTTTGTTTAATCTTAGTTTGATTAGTATGTGCCTTGGAGTGTTTCTTTTTGGGTTTATGCTCTATGGGACTCTTTGTGCCTCTTGGATTTGATTGACTATTTCCTTTTCCATGATAGGGAAGTTTTTGACTATAATCTCTTCAAGAATTTTCTCATACCCTTTCTTTTTCTCTTCTTCTGGGACCCCTGCGATTCAATTTAATATTGTTCCAGAGGTTTCTGAGACTATCTTCTTTTCATTTTCTTTCATTTATTTTGTTCCTCAGCTGTTCTATCCACCATTTTGTCTTCCAGCTCACTTTTTCATTCTTCTGCCTCAGTTATTCTGGTATTGATTCCTTCTAGAGTATTTTTAATTTTAGTAGTTGTATTGTTCACCTGTTTATTCTTGATTACTTTTCTTTCCTTGTTAAGTGTGTTAATTGATTCTTGCATTTTCTCCTATTTTCAAAGTTTTGGATCATTTTTACTATCTTTACTCTGAATTCTTTATCAGATAGTTTGCCTTTTTCCTCTTCATTTATTTGGTCTTGTGAGTTTTTACCTTGTTCTTTCTTTTGCAAAATATTCTCTTTCTTTTCATTTTTCTAAGTTACTGTGTTTGAGGTCTCCTTTTTCCAGTCTTTAGGGTCACATTCCTTATTGCTTTTGGTTGCTTCCTTCAATGGGTGAGGTTCATCCAGTGGTTTGTGTAGATTTCATGTTGGGAGGGTCTTGTGCTTGTGTTCTGGTGGGAGAAGTTGAGGTTTTGTTTTTTGTTTTTTTCATCTGATGGGCAGGGTGTGTGAGTGCTATGTTTTGATATGTCTTTGGGAAGCCTTTCTGAGGATAATTGGCTTTGTGTTTTTGTGTTGTTTTTTGTTTGGGTGAAGGGTCCTGCACTGGGTGTTGCCAGCAGGGGAATGATTCTTGGTCTTGGATACACTTGGAGGCCTTTGTGGTAGTTCTCACTAATTAATACTCCATGGAGTCAAGAGTTCTCTGACTGTCTAGTGTCCTGGACTAAGCGCTCCTACTCCAAAGACTCAGGCCTGATATCTGATATCTTCCCAATAGCTGTACAAGATGCAGATTAAATCCACATGATTAATTAGACAGACTCTGTGTCTATGAAATATATAAAAGGACAATGAGAGCTCCCACAAAAGAAAGCACACTAGCTCTGGCAGCTGTGGACATTGGAGGCAAAAACATGCAGAAGTAGGGCCAGATTAGAGTCTGAGCTGTCTCTACAATAGGTCAAGAGACAGGCCACTATTGGAGGACATCCTAGGGAGGCAGACGGGGACTGTGACTCATAGTGAGGGAAAGAACACTGACAGCTGAGATAAGAGAAAAACATTTATTATTATTATAAAAGCCATTTGTTATGGCATTAAAGGGGATTAAAACGAACATACAAAAACACAAAACAAAACAAGAAACAAAAAGCAAATCAGGACGAATAGTAAACACAAAATCAGACAAATAGGAACAAAACCAAGGAGCATAAACACATACCCATACACATACACGAGCAAAACCAAAGCAGTTCAAAGAAAAGAACGTACAAGATAGTGACCTGGTGAGCAAAGGAAACCAAAAATGATATTGCCCAATTAAAAATAAAACTAACTAAAGCACAAACCAGAAAATGAAACTAATGCAGACTGCCAACTAGGGAATAAAGCAGAGAAAACAAAATAACAAACATGGTAGGAAAAAAAGAGAAAATCAAGAATAGAAAAAATAATAGAAAAACAAAGTTAAATAGAAGTACATATAAAAGATTTATATGTGTTAAAGAATAACTACAGCAAGAAAAGAACAATAAGAAAAACAAAAAACCAAAACCAACCAAACAAAAAAGACAGAACTGCCCCCCTTACCTGCCACCAACAGGACCTCAAAAAGACAACACAGCAGTAAAATATATATAAGGACATAAAAAGTGTGATTAAAAAACTTTCAAAAGCTTAAATAGAGTTGAGTTGAGTTGAGTTCAGTTCAGTCGCTCAGTCGTATCCAACTCTTTGCAACCCCATGAATTGCAGCACGCCAGGCCTCCCTGTTCATCACCATCTCCTGGAGTTCACTCAGACTCACGTCCTTTGAGTCAGTGATGCCAGCCAGACATCTCATCCTCAGTCGTCCCCATCTCCTCCTGACCCCAATCCCTCCCAGCATCAGAGTCTTTCCCAATGAGTCAGCTCTTCGCATGAGGTGGCCAAAGCACTGGAGTTTCAGCTTTAGCATCATTCCTTCCAAAGAAATCTCAGGGCTGATCTCCTTCAGAATGGACTGGTTGGATCTCCTTGCAGTCCAAGGGACTCTCAAGAGTCTTCTCCAACACCACACTTCAAAAGCATCAACTCTTCGGCACTCAGCCTTCTTCACAGTCCAACTCTCACATCCATAGATGACCACAGGAAAAACCATAGCCTTGATGAGACGGACCTTAGTCGGCAAAGTAATGTTTGCTTTTGAATATACTCTCTAGGTTGGTCATAACTTTTCTTCCAAGGAGTAAGCGTCTTTTAATTTCATGGCTGCAATCACCATCTGCAGTGATTTTGGAGCCCTCAAAAATAAAGTCTGACACTGTTTCCACTGTTTCCCCATCTATTTCCCATGAAGTGATGGGACCGGATGCCATGATCTTCGTTTTCTGAATGTGGGGCTTTAAGCCAACTTTTTTGCTCTCCTCTTTCACTTTCATCAAGAGGCTTTTTAGTTCCTCTTCCCTTCCTGCCATAAGGGTGGTGTCATCTGCATATCTGAGGTTATTGATATTTCTCCCGGCAATCTTGATTCCAGCTTGTGTTTCTTCCAGTCTAGCATTTCTCATGATGTACTCTGCATATAAGTTAAATAAGCAGGGTGACAATATACAGCCTTGATGCACTCCTTTTCCTATTTGGAACCAGTCTGTTGTTCCATGTCCAGTTCTAACTGTTGCTTCCTGACCTGCATACAGATTTCTCAAGAGGCAGGTCAGGTGGTCTGGTATTCCCATCTCTTGAAGAATTTTCCATAGTTTCTTGTGATCCACAGTCAAAGGCTTTGGCATAGTCAATAAAGCAGAAATAGATGTTTTTCTGGAACTCTCTTGCTTTTTCGATGATCCAGCAGATGTTGGCAATTTGATCTCTGGTTCCTCTGCCTTTTCTAAAACCAGCTTGAACATCAGGGAGTTCATGGTTCACGTATTGCTGAAGGCTGGCTTGGAGAATTTTGAGCATTACTTTACTAGCATGTGAGATAAGTGCAATTGTGCAGTAGTTTGAGCATTCTTTGGCATTGCCTTTCTTTGGGATTGGAATGAAAACGGACCTTTTCCAGTCCTGTGGCCACTGCTGAGTTTTCCAAATTTGCTGGCATATTGAGTGCAGCACTTTCACAGCGTCGTCTTTCAGGATTTGAAATAGCTCCACTGGAATTCCATCACTTCCACTAGCTTTGTTCATAGTGATGCTTTCTAAGGCCCACTTGACTTCACATTCCAAGATGTCTGGCTCTAGATTAGTGATCACATCATCATGATTATCTTGGTCATGAAGATCTTTTTTGTATAGCTCTTCTGTGTATTCTTGCCACCTCTTCTTAATATCTTCTGCTTCTGTTAGGTCCATACCTTCTCTGTCCTTTATTGAGCCCATCTTTGCATGAAATATTCCCTTGGTATCTCTAATTTTCTTGAAGAGATGTCTAGTGTTTCCTATTCTGGTGTTTTCCTCTATTTCTTTGCATTGATCGCTGAAGAAGGCTTTGTTATCTCTTCTTGCTATTCTTTGGAACTCTGCATTCAGATGCTTATATCTTTCCTTTTCTCCTTTGCTTTTCACCTCTCTTCTTTTCACAGCTATTTGTAAGGCCTCCCCAGACAGCCATTTTTCTTTTCTGCATTTCTTTTTCATGGAGATGGTCTTCATAGTAGTAATAAAATCAGCAAGCACAGGGTCAGAGGAAAAAAAAAATCAGAACAAATCAAAATATAAGCATAATAATAAATGTTTTTCTTGTATCTGAGCTGTCAGTGTCCTTTACCTCACCCTGAGTCACAGTCCATCTTCACTTCCCTAGGATGTCCTCCAGTATGGGCCTACTCTCTCGACCTATTGTGGGGACAGCTCAGACTCTAATCTGGTTGTAATCTTGCATATTTTTGCCTCCAATGTCCACAGCTGCCAGAGTTAGTGTGTTTTCTTTTGTGGGAACTCTCATTGTTCTTTTATATATTCCTTAGACACTCTGCCTAAATTAATCATGTGGATTTAATCTGCATCTTGTACAGGTTTTGGGAAGATTTTCAGCCCTCCTCCTTAGCCACACTGCCCTTGGGTTTCAATTGTGGTTTTATCCCCACCTCTGCATGTGGGTCATCCACAGGAGTTTGCTCCTGAGGCTTCCCTGGAGGACATGTGTCTGCCCTAGTGAGGGCTGGGTGTGGAGGTGGAGCAGCTGCTTGGATCACAGAGACTTTGGCAGCACCATGTATGCAGGGGAGCCAGTGGCCAAGGGAGCATGAGATATGGTACTCTCAGGTTTTTTTCTAGCCTCTGGCAGCTCTGTCTCAGTGGGATCAAGCATGGAGGTGGCACAGCTGCTTGGATCATGGGGACCCTCACAGCAGGTGCACTGGGGAGCCGGTGGCCATTGGTATAGGAGATACTGTGTTATTAGTATTTTTTCTAGCCTATGGCAGCTCTGCCCCACTCAAGATTTGAGTGTGGAGTTGTATTACCGCTTGGATTGCAGGACAGACTCTGGTGGCATCAAATGTGCAGGTATGCTGGCTGCCTCAGGTGCAGAAGTTATGGGACTATTAGAGTCTTTCTAGCTTCTGGCCGCTGGTGTTCAAGTGACCTCTCTGGTGGGGGTCCTTGTCTATTGCTCAGTGCATCAGGCATTTAAAGGGCTACCCTCTCTGATGTCTTTCTCTCTTAGTCAGCTGCCAGTTCTGGAGTTATGTGAGGAGAGATGGCTCCACCCCCTTGTGTGAGTCAGCAGTATCACCTTGCCCCCATGGCTGCTCGGTTTTCCTCCAAAGGCATTCCCCAGCACAGGCTCCTTCCTCATGTCCCTTTGGACCATCTTTCCACAGTCAACAGTAGACTTCACCCTGGGATTGCTCTCCAATCCATATAGTCCAGCTCCTAGCCATTGTGCATTCCAGGGGACTTGTGTTCCTGTCCAGAGTATGTAGGGCTGCACCAAGGATAGTCTGTGTGGTTCTCCATTCTGACTGTCACAGATCAGCTGCCTCACTTTCCAACAACCTCAAATGCTTCTCCTCTGTCCCAAGCAGTTGCCATGATGTGAGGATCTGTCCCCTGCTTCAGTTCCCTCACCTCTGGGTGCAGGTCCAGTCCTGCTCACTCTCCTCGTTTTCCCTTCCCTCCTTTGTCCTACCAAGTTTTGCATTGATCTATATATTTCTTACCTGTGTTTAGGGACTCCTGCCTGCTCTCAGTGTTGTTTTGAGAGATCTTCTGCATCTTAAGATGTATTCCTGGTGCATTTGTGGAAAGAGATATACTCCACATCCACCTACTCCTCTGCCATCCTTTCTCTCCCCAGTCTTCTAATTTTAGTTGTTGGAAAAATGGAAACCTTTCCAGCTATCATGTGCATTTTTTAGCTCAAATTAAGTATAAAATGTGCTTATAGTCTTATGAAGTACAGTACTATTTTCTTGAAAATTGTAACAGTTGATTGGTATAATGAAGTGTCTGTGATGAAGCATTAAAGGATCTGTACTGTACTTTATGCTGAAATGTTGCCACCTGGTCCTGTATCTTGAATTTGGGTAATCTTGAGGAAAGGAAGGCAGAATTGAATAGGGAGACTTAAGGGAAAAGGATAATTTAGCTCCCTTAGTGTAGTACAAGTTAAAATAAATGAGGATTATGAGGATTTCAGAGAAGGAAATGGCAACCCACTACAGTATTCTTGCTTGAAGAATCCATGGACAAGAGGAACTTGGTGGGCTACAGTCCATAGGGTCACAAAGAATTGTGTGCAACTTGGAGATGAAACAACAGTAATAACAACATGGGGCTTTGATACTCAGTTTTAAAAGGTTTCGAGTTCTAGAAGTTTTAGCCACAGCAATCAGAGCAGAAAAAGAAATAAAAGGAATCCAAATTGGAAAACAAGAAGTAAAACTCTCACTGTTTGCAGATGACATGATCCTCTACATAGAAAACCCTTGGCACAAAGACAGAAATATAGATCAATGAAACAAAATAGAAAGCCCAGAGATAAATCCACGCACATATGGACACCTTATCTTTGACAAAGGAGGCAAGAATATACAATGGAGTAAAGACAATCTCTTTAACAATGGGCCAAAGAACTAAATAGACATTTCTCCAAAGAAGACATACGGATGGCTAACAAACACATGAAAAGATGCTCAACATCAGTCATTATTAGAGAAATGCAAATCAAAACCACAATGAGGTACCACTTCACACCAGTCAGAATGGCTGCGATCCAAAAATCTGCAAGCAATAAATGCTGGAGAGGGTGTGGAGAGAAGGGAACCCTCCTACACTGTTGGTGGGAATGCAAACTAGTACAGCCACTATGGAGAACAGTGTGGAGATTCCTTAAAAAATTGCAAATAAAACTGCCTTATGACCCAGCAATCCCACTGCTGGGCATACACACCGAGGAAACCAGAATTGAAAGAGACACATGTACCCCAATGTTCATCGCAGCACTGTTTATAATAGCCAGGACATGGAAACAACCTAGATGTCCATCAGTAGATGAATGGATAAGAAAGCTGTGGTACATATACACAATGGAGTATTACTCAGCCGTTAAAAAGAATACATTTGAATCAGTTCTGATGAGATGGATGAAACTGGAGCCGATTATACAGAGTGAAGTGAGCCAGAAAGAAAAACACCAATACAGTATACTAACACATATATATGGAATTTAGAAAGATGGCAATGATGACCCTGTATGCAGGACAGCAAAAAAGACACAGATGTGTATAGCGGACTTTTGGACTCAGAGGGAGAGGGAGAGGGTGAGATGATTTGGGAGAATGGCACTGAAACATGTATAATATCATGTAAGAATCGAATTGCCAGTCTATGTCCGATGCAGGATATGGCACGCTTGGGGCTGGTACGCGGGGATGACCCAGAGAGATGTTGTGGGGAGGGGGTGGGAGGGGGGTTCATGTTTGGAAACGCATGTACACCCGTGGTGGATTCATGGCAATGTATGCCAAAACCAATACAAAATTGTAAAGTAAAAAAAAAAATAATAAAATAAATAAATAAATAAAAATAAATAAAAAAATAATAATAAAATAAAAAAACCCACCCAAAAAAAAAAAAAAAAAAAAACAGTTTCGATACTATTATAAGGGTTCTGGGTGTTACATTGTAGAATGTCAAGAGCCATAAAATATAGATGTGTAGATGGAGTAGGATAGTCATTCTTCAGTAGGATAGACATCAGATAGAAATGAGAGATCTAAGGTAATTTAATAAGCTTATTAAAATATTAAAAGTTTGGCTTTATTCTGCCTTTGCTAAGTGCATTTTCTCTCAAAATAATTAATGAAGGACATGAATTGTAAAAGAATATTTATTGAAATTTTTTTTTCTATTTTCTGTTAGAGTGAGGATTTATTGTCTCTAAAATGTGGTGCAATTTAAAGTCAGTATTTGAGTAATGTTTTCTTGGGATTACTTGGGAAAATGCTAATGAACAGGATATAGAAGATGACTTTTGGTGCATAGGCCTCACAATATTTTCATGGTATCAGGGACTCTGAAATACTCTGAAATCTGATTCCCTATAAAGTGCCACTGATTCCAGAATCACTAGCTGACACAAAACTTTTTTATTTTCACTTGTTTTTATATAAGCAATAGTTTATTGCTTGTATGTTAACTTGTATACACTTTTTTTTTTTTTTTTTTGGTTTTAATGTGGTTTGGACTGTGCAGTTAGCAGCTTTTTAGTTGGTCATAATACTGTAATGAGTTAGTTAGCATTACTTTAGGATTAAGATTACCTGAGGGTTTTCTTAGAATAACTCTAAAACATGTAATTATGGCAACACACTCCAGCACTCTTGCCTGGAAAATCCCATGGATGGAGGAGCCTGGTGGGCTGCAGTCCATGGGGTACCAGAGAGTCAGACATGACTGAGCGACTTCACTTTCACTTTTCACTTTCATGCATTGGAGAAGGAAATGGCAACCCACTCCAGTGTTCTTGCCTGGAGAATCCCAGGGACGGGGAGCCTGGTGGGCTGCCGTCTATGGGGTCACAGATTCGAACACGACTGAAGTGACTTAGCAGCAGCAGCAACATATTTAGCATATTGGAGAGCTAGTTATGTGTGTAATAAACACATATCATTTTATTGACAAATTAAAATTGATAGCAATACATAAATTCTTCCAATATAGTTCTTTTGGGGGAGGGAGGCAATGTTTTATTTAATTTATGTTTTATTGAAGTATAATTGATTTACAGTCTTGTGTTAATTACTGCTGTACAGCAAAGTGGTTCAGATTCTTTTTTATATTCTTTTATATGTATTTTTATGTGCATTATCATAGGATGTTGAATATAGTTCAATATAGTTCTTATTATTGTAACTTGGTAACTGACCAGTTTTCTCTTTCATGATGTATGGCAAAACCAATACAATATTGTAAAGTAATTAACCTCCAATTAAATAAATTTATATTAAAAAAAAGTAAATTAGAAGTAAATAGTGTCAGTATTTACATGAGATGAATTAGAGTTAAGGTGACTGAAAGGGAACTGTTTTATTAACTGATTTAATAATGATATTATTATGTAGTAATTTTGAGCCAAGATTAGAGCCAGACTACATAGTTATGAGAACATACTAGTTGTGTGAACTGGAGTAAGTTCCTTAATTTTTTCATACTAAATATTTCTCATTTGTACAATGGGGATAATATAATTATATACCTCCAAGAATTGTTAGGAAGATTAAGTAAGTTAATTTATATAAAATACTTATAGCAACCTGATAAATAACAAATGCTAAAGTGTTTGCACTTATTATCGAATATTCACAAAATAATGTTTATATCAGAACTGGGAGATAAATATTCCCTTTTGTAGATAAGGAAACATATTTTGAGAGATTAACTTGTTGTTAAGTTCCTTTGTCAATGCTGACAAGCCAGAAAAGCAGAATTTAAACCTAGGTCAATCTGATTCCATACCTTTCCCTGCTTCATACTGCCTTCAAGGGTCATTGGACTGAGACCATTTTACATCACACCTCCAATGCTAATTACACAGATTTTCTAGTTCTCTGAATTATGAAAATTGTCATGTTTTTGCATTCGATTAGTTCATTACTAAGTAAAAAAAATTTTTTTCATAGTTCATGTGATGACAGTACAAATTAAGAGTGACAGTCTTTGGCTCATGACACAAATGTGGTTTCATAGTTATGCTGTAGTAAACCCTATTCCAGTCCTTTTGGCCACAAGTTTAAATTCAAGCTGATCTTGGTAGTTTAATTTAATGTTAGACATAATTGGCCCAACACAAAGGTTGCAAAAGTCTATATTTACAATGCTATTTTTTTAAATGGTTAAATTTAGTAATGTTCTTACTGTATCTCAAATAGTAATTCTTTTTTTTTTTTTTTACTGAAGGATAATTGTTTTAGAGAATTTTGTTGTTTTCTGTCAAACCTCAACATGATCAGCCATAGGTATACATATATCCCCTCCCTTTTGAAACTCCCTCCCATCTTCCTCCCCACCCCACCCCTCTAGGTGGATACAGAGCCCCTGTTTGAGTTTCCTGAGGCATACAGCAAATTCCCTTTGGCTATCTATTTTACATATGCTAATGTAGGTTTCCATGTTACTCTTTCCATACATCTCACCCTCTCCCCCCCTCTCCCCATGTTCATAAATCTATTCTCTATGTCTTTTTCTCCATTGCTGCCCTGAAAATAAATCCTTCAGTACCATTTTCCTAGATTCCATATGTATGTGTTACAATATGATATTTATCTTCCTCTTTCTGACTTACTTCACTCTATCCACCTTATCAGAACTGACTCAAGTGCATTCTTTTTTATGGCTGAATAATATTCCATTGTGTATATGTACCACAACTTCTTTATCCATTCATCTGTTGATGGACATCTAGGTTGCTTCCATGTTCTGCTTCTACTACTAAGTCACTTCAGTTGTGTCTGACTCTGTGCGACCCCATAGATGGCAGCCCACTAGGCTCCTCTGTCCCTGGGATTTTCCAGGGAAGAACACTGGAGTGGGCTGCCATTTCCTTCTCCAGTGCATGAAAGTGAAAAGTGAAAGTGAAGTCGCTCAGTCGTGTCTGACTCCTTGAGACCCCATGGACCGCAGCCAAGTTCCTTCATGTTCTAGCTATTGTAAATAGTGCTGCAATGAACAGTGGGATACATGTCTGTTTTTTAATATTGGTTTTCTCAAGGTATATGCCTACAAGTGAGATTGCTGGGTCAAGGCGATGGCACTCCAGTCCAGTACTCTTGCCTGGAAAATCCCATGGACAGAGGAGCCTGGTAGGATGCTGTCTATGGGGTCACACAGAGTCGGGCATGACTGAAGTGACTTAGTAGTAATAGTATGGTGGTTTTATTCCTAGTTTTTAAAGGAATCTCCATACTGTCATCCACAGTGGCTCTATCAATTTACATTCCTACCAACAGTGTGAGAGCGTTCCCTTTTTTCCACACCCTTTCCAGCATTTATTGTTTGTAGACTTTTTGATGATGCCTATTCGGACCGGTGTGAAGTGATATCTCATTGTGGTTTTGATTTGCATTTCTCTAATAATGAGCGATGGAGAAGGCAATGGCAGCCCACTCCAGTACTCTTGCCTGGAAAATCCCATGGGCGGGGGAGCCTGGTAGGCTGCAGTCCATGGGGTCGATAAGAGTTGGACACGACTGAGTGACTTCACTTTCGCTTTTCACTTTCATGCATTGGAGAAGGAAATGGCAACCCACTCCAGTGTTCTTGCCTGGAGAGTCCCAGGGACTGGGGAGCGATCTATGGGGGCTGCCATCTATGGGGTCACACAGAGTTGGACACGACTGAAGCAACTTAGCAGCAGCAGCAATAATGAGCAATGTTGAGCATCTTTTCATGTGTTTGTTAGCCATCTTTAGTCTTCTTTAGAGAAATGTCTGTTTAGGTCTTTTCCCCAGTTTTTGATTAGGTTGTTTGTTTTTCTGGCAATAGTTGTATGCGCTGCTTGTATATTTTGGACATTAATCCTTTGTCAGTTATTTCAGTTGCTATAATTTTCTCCCATTCTGAGGGTTGTCTTTTCACCTTGCTTATAGTTTCCTTTGCTGTTCAAGAGCTTTTAAGTTTAATCGGGTTCCACTTGTTTACTTGGCATTTGTTTACATTGCTCTAGGAGGTGGGTCATAGAGGATCTTGCTTTGATTTATGTCATCAAGTGTTCTGCCTAAGTTTTCCTCTAAGAGATTTATAGTTTCTGGTCTTACATTTAGGTCTTTAAACCATTATGAGTTTACCTTTGTGTATGGTGTTAGGAAGTGTTCTAATTTCATTCTTTAATATGCAGCTGTCCAATTTTTCCAGCATCATTAATTGAAGAGACTGCCTTTGCTCCATTGTATGTTCTTGCCTCCTTTGTCACAAATAAGGTACCCATAGATGCATTGGTTTATTTCTGGGCTTTCTGTCTTGTTCCATTGGTCTATATGTCTATTTTTGTGCCAGTACCATCACTCATCTAGAGCCAGATATCTTGAAATGTGAAGTCAAGTGGGCCTTAGAAAGCATCACTATGAACAAAGCTAGTGGAGGTGATGGAATTCCAGTTGAGTTATTTCAAATCCTGAAAGATGATGCTGTGAAAGTGCTGCACTCAATATGCCAGCAAATTTGGAAAACTCAGCAGTGGCCACAGGACTGGAAAAGGTCCGTTTTCATTCCAATCCCAAAGAAAGGCAATGCCAAAGAATGCTCAAACTACCTTACAATTGCACTCATCTCACACGCTAGTAAAGTAATGCTCAAAATTCTCCAAGAAATGCTTCAGCAATACGTGAACCGTGAACTCCCTGATGTTCAAACTGGTTCTAGAAAAGGCAGAGGAACCAGAGATCAAATTGCCAACATCTGCTGGATCATCGAAAAAGCAAGAGTTCCAAAAACACAGCTCTTTCTGCTTTATTGACTATGTCAAAGCCTTTGACTGTGTGGATCACAAGAAACTGTGGAAAATTCTTCAAGATATGGGAATACCAGACCACTTAACCTACCTCTTGAGAAATCTGTATGCAGGCCAGGAAGCAACAGTTAGAACTGGACATGGAACAACAGACTGGTTCCAAATAGGAAAAGGAGTACGTCAAGGCTGTATATTGTCACCCTGCTTATTTAACTTCTATGCAGAGTACATCATGAGAAACGCTGGACTGGAAGAAACACAAGCTGGAATCAAGATTTCCAGGAGAAATATCAATGACCTCAGATATGCAGATGACACCACCCTTATGGCAGAAAGTGAAGAGGAGCTAAAAAGCCTCTTGATGAAAGTGAAAGAGGAGAGCAAAAAAGTTGACTTAAAGCTCCACATTCAGAAAACTAAGATCATGGCATCTGGTCCCATCACTTCATGGGAAATAGATGGGGAAACAGTGGAAACAGTGTCAGACTTTATTTTTGGGGGCTTCAAAATCACTGCAGATGGTGATTGCAGCCATGAAATTAAAAGACGCTTACTCCTTGGAAGAAAAGTTATGACCAACCTAGATAGCATATTCAAAAGCAGAGACATTACTTTGCCAACAAAGGTCCGTCTTGTCAAGGCTATGGTTTTTCCAGTAGTCATGTATGGATGTGAGAGTTGGACTGTGAAGAAGGCTGAGCGCCGAAGAATTGATGCTTTTGAACTGTGGTGTTGGAGAAGACTCTTGAGAGTCCCTTGGACTGCAAGGAGATCCAACTAGTCCATTCTGAAGGAGATCAGCCCTGGGTGTTCTTTGGAAGGAATGATGCTAAAGCTGAAACTCCAGTACTTTGGCCACCTCATGCAAAGAGTTGATTCATTGGAAAAGACTCTGATGCTGGGAGGGATTGGGGGCAGGAGGAGAAGGGAACAACAGAGGATGAGATGGCTGGATGGCATCACTGACTTGATGAACGCGAGTCTGAGTGAACTCCAGGAGTTGGTGATGGACAGGGAGGCCTGGCGTGCTGCGATTCATGGGGTCGCAAAGAGTCGGACACGACTGAGTGACTGAACTTAACTGACCATACTGTCTTAATGACTGTAACTTTGTAGTATAATCTGAAGTCACGAAGGTTGATTCCTCTAGCTCTGTTCTTTCTGAAGACTGCTTTGGCTACTCAGGGTCTTTTGTGTTTCCATGTGAATTGTGAAATTTTTTTGTTCTAGTTCTGTGCAAAATGTCATTGATCATTTGATAGGGATCACATTGAATCTGTAGATTGTGTTTGGTAGTATAGTCATTTATGCAATATTGATTCTTCCTACCCAAGAACACGAACTATCTCTTCTTCTGTTTATGTCATCTATGATTTCTTTCATCAGTGTCTTATAATTTTCTGTGGACAGTTCTTTTGTCTCCTTAGGTAAGTTTATTCCTAGATATTTAATTATTTTTGTTGCAGTGGTGAATGGGATTGATTCCTTAATTTCTCTTTCTGATATTTCATTGTTAGTATGTAGAAATGCAAGTGATTTCTCTGTCTTGAATTTTTATCCTGAAACTTTGCTAAATTCACTGATTAGCTCTAGTAGTTTTCTGATACTATCTTTAGGGTTTTCTATGTACAGTATCATATCATCTGCAAACAGTGAGAGCTTTACTTCTTTTCTGATCTGGATCCCTTTTATTTCTTTTTCATTTCTGATTGCTGTAGCTAGGACATCCAGAACTATGTTGAATAATAGTGGTGAAAGTGGACACCCTTGTCTTGTTCCTGATCTTATGGGGCATGCTTATAGGTTTTCACCATTGAGGATAATGTTTGCTGTAGGCTTATCGTATACGGCCTTTACTATGTTGAGGAAGGTTCCTTCTGTGTTTCTAGTTTGTTCCTTCATTTGTGTAGTATTTCTCTGCCTTTTCATTATTTTTTTTTTAACTTATTGTGTTTGAGGTCTCCTTTTCCCAGGCTTCAAGGCTGAATTTTTTTTCTTCCTTTTGGTTTCTGTCCTCCTAATGTTGGTCCAATGTTTTCTGTAAGCTTCTATAAGGTGAGATTTTAGAGTTTTGTTTGTTTGTTTTTCCTCTGATGAGCAAGGCTGAATGAGATGGTAATCCTGTCTGCTGACGATTGGGTTTGTATTTTTGTTTTGTTTGTTGTTTAGATGAGGTATCCTGCCCAGGGTGCTACTGGTGGTTGGGTGATGCCAGATCTTGTATTCAAGTGGTTTCCTTTGTGTGAGTTCTCACTGTTTGATACTCCCTAGGGTTAATTCTCTGGTAGTGTAGGATTTTGGAGTCAGTGCCCTGACTCCAAAGGCTCAGGGCTTGATCCCTTCCCAGATCGTATCTGATGCCTCTGATGCCTCCCTCTCAGATCTTTAATCCATTATACCTCCAGGACTCTTCAGAAACTCCTCTACTTCTGACCCTCTTGACCTATCCAAGACAGCCACCCTCAATTAATAATTATTAATAGAAATATGAGTAGTGATTCTCTGTATATGAGCAATAACTTCTGTTTTCTGCTCTCTGCTTGCATACTTCTTTCTGAAATGAGACGTAGTAGGTAGGCCTGAAAAAGAATGAGACCACTGAAAGTGAACACTTGCTCCAATATGTGTAAAACTATAGGACATTTAAATAAAAATTGATCCTTAAATTATACAGGCCAGTTTTAGAAGATATAAACTATTGAGATGAAATGTAGATAGCTTTCTTTACTCTCCTAGATAATTTTTTTTTCTCTTGAGAGCATTTTCTTCTGAATCTTTTGACGAACTTTTCCCCATTTATCCTTCTAAATTTCCCATACTAAGCTTTCATTGCTTACTGGAAAAATGTGACAGTTGTCTTTCTTTTTTATTTATTTATTTTTTACTCTTCTTTATCTCTAATGCATTATTTCGCTATCGCTAGCAGCTTTGTGTCCTGGACCTCTTCTTTGTGTGGGAGGGCAACCACACACATCCTTAATTCTTCAGACCATCTCTTGCTCTTTTCCGAATATTTTTTGTAAATAAATTTTTACTTTTCTTTTCCCTTTATGTTTTTAAAAATTATAAACTTTTAATTTTAGTACAGATTCAAATTTACAGGACAGGTATGATAATGGTATACAAAATTCTCATACATTTGGCACCAAATTCCACTATTATTGAGATCTTACATAGATGTAGTGCTTTGGTCCCAATTAATGAACCAGTATTGATACATTATTATTAACTAAATTTCATGCTTTATTTAGATGTCCTTAGTTGTTACCCATTTTTTTTTCTTTTTTCAGCATCCCACTGAGGATATACTACATTAGTTGTTAGGTCTCCTTAGTCTCCTCTTGGCTGTGACAGTGTTTCAGACTTTTCTTGTTTTTGATGGTGTTGATGGTTTTAAAGAATACTAGTCAGCTTGCTTTCGTTTGCCTGCTGTGGTACTTTGACATATGTCCATCATTATTTTGTGTATGTGTGTGTCTTTTGAGGACTTCCAATCTTGTATTATAAGATGCTCCAAACTCATCTTGTATATTTTCTGCCTCCGTCATTTTACCATTCTATAGCTTTGCTTTTTCCAGAATGTTATATAAATGGAATCAAATAGCATGTAGCCTTTTCACATTCCTTTCTTTCCTTTTTTTTTTTTCTGCTTAGCAGTGTGTGTTTAGGATTAATACATGCCTTTGTGTGGCTTGATAGCACATTCCCTTTTTTCTCTCTGAATAGTATATCATCATAATAATATACTACAGTTTACTTATCCATTCACTGGTTGAGAGTCAGCTGGTTGCTTCCATTTTGGGGGATTATGGATAAGCCTGCTATCAACATTCACCTGCAGGTTTTATGTAGACATATTTTTGAATCAGTTAGGTAAGTACCTAAGAATGTGACTGTTGCACTTTGTTTAGCTGTGTAAGAAAGTACCAAAGTGTCTTCCAAAATGATTGTATCACTTGCTCCTTATCCTCTTCAGAAACTGGTATTGTCAGATTTCTTTCTTAATTTAGTCATTCTACTACATGTGTACGCACTATCTCCTTATAATTTAAACATATATACAAACTATAGATGAGAATTTTGTTTTTCTCTTTTAAGTATGAGTGCTTTTCTAAGATTATATGAATGAATTTAGAAACTGTTTTAAAAATTATTAAAAATCATAGTATGATTAAAAGTCATACCAGAAATTATCCATAGTGCTAATAGGCAATATTTCCCTCTGATTTGGTAAAAATAAGCCCTGGGAATGGAGTAGGCCACTTTTATATAGTGGAAAGTGATTATTGAGGGACTTAGGTGGAACTTCAAAGTGATATGATTTGTAATACTATTCACTGAAGATATTAAAAATATAAGATATTCACAGTCTTTATTATTATGCTTATGCTCCCCTTATCATCAGATTGCTGCAGTTTGAATTCTTTTCAACACTATCAGTGGCTAGTGAGTCACACTCAATGAAAACTTCTTTTACTCATTTCATTCTCATAAGCAGGTTTTGCAAGCCTCTTAAACAATCTCCTGTTGCTCTTTTCTCAGGAAACAGTATCACTTCCATTTAATATTGGAAAATTCCTAACCTAGAAAAAAATGATCTGTAGCTTAGAATAAGTGGAAGCAGTGTTAAGTCAGGCTTTTTGCGTGGGCCTGTGGGGAAGGTAGGAAGTCTGTGAGGTTGTGATGTAAGAGTGTGCTGCATTCCTTATTGACCTCTTTACTGCTTCTATTGTGAAAGAACAATTTTTGTTTTTTCTCTGAGTTAGAAAGAAGTTTATTCTTTTCTTAGTATTGAGAAAGATGGTTGTGGGCCCATACCACTTCCTATGTCAAACTCATAGGTCATTTTTATTAGCATCAGATGGAAAAAAATCACATTGACTTGGCATATTTACTTTTAAAATTTAAATAACATCTTTGTGTTCATTCTTTCTGAATATTTTAGTTCAAATGAACATATTGCCTTTTCTTCCCCCCTTTTTTCCCCTTTTTATTTTATACATTTTATTCATTAAATTTTTACTTAGGTCTACTTTTTTTTGATCCCTTACATTCTCTGTTATTATTCCTTACTACAGATCTCTTACTTTGACTGGACTATACATTTTATTAATTTATTAATTATTCTGAAAATTAATGAAAATTTTAAGTAAGATTAAATTCAAATACCCTATGTTCTATGCTAGGTGAGTTGTCATTCTTATTAACCTTGAGTTTAGATGTTCAGTCAATTTTAAGTGTTTTTGACAGCATTTCTATCACCATTTATTTAAATTAATTTTGTGAATAGAATTTTATGAGTCAGAATAAAGATGTTACTCAAATTGAGGCTTGTTGTATATGATGTATCCACCTTACTATCTCACTTCAGTCTTATCTTTCAAAAATAAAATATTAATCTTTGCTTTTTTAGTGAGCCTGTTCAGGTAAAATTCTTATAAGTTTTATTTTCCATGTAGAGAGCTATGATTATGTATTATGGGTGATTTTTATAAGTGTTTTGGAGTTCTCTTTCCCTATTTCTGTTACCAGTAATGGTAGGTAGTTGAAGTGAGATAAGAGATTCCTTTTAAATGTAGTATAATAGAGCCCAAACTTCCAATCCTTGCCTATCATGCTTTTCCACCAAGTCTGATCTTAACTCTATGATCAGTTCAGTTCAGTTGCTCAATCCTGTCTGACTTTTTGTGATCCCATGGACTGCAGCATGCCAGGCTTCCTTGTCTATCACCAACTTGCAGAGCTTGCTCAAACTCATGTCCATCGAGTCTGTGATGCCATCCAGCCATCTCATCCTCTGTCGTCCCTTTCTCCCCCTGCCTTCAATCTTTCCCAGGATCACAGTCTTTTTCAGTGAGTCACTTCTTTGCATCAGGTAGCCAAAGTATTGGAGTTTCAGCTTCAGCCATCAGTCCTTCCAATGATATTCAGGACTGATTTCCTTTAGAATTGACTGGTTTGATCTCCTTGCCATCCAAGGAACTATCAAGAGTCTTCTCCAACACCACAGTTCAAAAGCATCACTTCTTCAGCTCTCAGCTTTCTTTATAGTCCATCCCTTACATCCATACATGACTACTGGAAAAACCATAGCTTTGACTAGATGGATCTTTGTTGGGAAAATAATGTCTCTGCTTTTGAATATGCTATCTAGGTTGGTCATAGCTTTTCTTCCAAGGAACAAGCATCTTTTAATTTTATGACTGCAGTCACCATCTGCAGTGATTTTTGAGAAAGAAAATAGACTGTCACTGTTTCCATTGTTTCACCATCTATTTGCCATGAAGTGATGGGACCTGATGCCATGATATTTGTTTTTTGAGTGTTGAGTTTTAAGCCAACTTTTTCACTCTCCTCTTTCACTTTCATCAAGAGGCTCTCAGTCCCTCTTCACTTTCTGCCATAAGGGTGGTGTTATCTGCGTATCTGAGGTTACTGATATGTCTCCTGGCAGTCTTGATTCCAGCTTGTGCTTCATCCAGACTGGCATTTTGCATGATATACTCTGCATATAAGTTAAATAAGCAGGTGACAATATACAGCCTTAACATACTCCTTTCCCAATTTGGAACCAGCCCATTTTTCCATGTCTAGTTCTAACTGTTACTTTACCTGCACACAGATTTCTCAGGAGGCAGGTAAGGTGGTCTGGCATTCCTATTTCTTGAAGAATTTTCCACAGTTTGTTGTGGTCTACTAAATAAAAGGCTTTGGCATAATCAATAAAGCAAAAGTAGATGTTTTTTCTGGAATTCTCCTGTTTTTTCCCTATTATCCAACAAATGTTGGCAGTTTGATTTCCAGTTCCTCTGCCTTTTCTAAATCAATAAATAACTTTATGATAAGAAATGGCAATTTTCCTGTGTGAAGAAAGGTGATGTAGATATGGAAATACTCGTCAGAATTTTCCCCTGTGGTACATATTAATTTTAATGTAGTGCTTGTGGGCAGCTTCTATACTCTTTTTCCCCACCATTGTTGTCCGGACTTGGTTGGAGTAGATTGTTGGGAGATAGAGAATGGTTGGAGATAGGAAGGATTGGCTTCCTTTCCCATGTAGAAAAAAAGAATCAGAATAACCAGCTGTGAGTCCCCACAGGAGAGATGAATAGTTGGTGGTATGAGATGCAATGTTTGATGTAAGCAGAGTGCTGTTGGTAGACAGGAAAAGAAAGCAATGAGGCACATGTATCAGTCAGTTCAAGGAAGCAAAGAAGTGTGATATTCATAAACAAGAATGCTGACATAATTACTGACTTATTCATATTGGTCAGGACTGAACATTTTCCAGAGCTAGATGAAGAAAAGAGAAGAAAAACCAACTTTGAATATATGTATATTTATTTTAACATTTATGAATTTATGCTTTTGTCCTCCTGAGACAGACTTTTGTTTTTGGTATTATTGTTTTGAATTCTAATCTCAGAAGTAATTATCTCTACTCTAGACTCTAGAAGAGTAGATTATTCTAGTGAATTGAAAAAAAAGATCATCTGGAAAAAAGAGACTTGTACACACTATATCTAGATATTCTCATTCACCATATCTAGAATAGGGACTGCAAATTTGTATGATCCTGAGTTCTCCTCTCCCAAAGGCACACCAAAGTTACAGCTATTTACTGAACAACTATTAATGAGAAAGACCAGAAGGCTAGCAAAAATGATCTTCTACAATTAAAGATAATGAAGGAACCACAACATGATGGGTAGGAGGGCTGAGATGCAGTATAGACAAAACCTATACTGGGGGGTGACCCAGAAGTGAAAGCATAATTATAGTTGTAAAAATTCTTCCCCAAAAGTGAGGAGGCCAAGCCCTATATTGGATTCCTCAGTCTTGGGGTCCTTACCAGGACAAACCTCAGTATGTTTGGCTTTGAAGACCAGCGAGGATTACCTTCAGGAAGCCCAAAGGGCTGTGGGAAATAGAGACCTCACTCTTTTTAAAAATTTTTAAAATTAAAGTAATTAATTTATTTTAATTGGTGGATAATTACTTTACAATATTGTAGTGGGTTTTGCCATACATTGACATGAAATCAGCCATGGGTGTACATGTGTTCCCTATCCTGAACACCCCCCTCCCACCTCCCTCCCCATCCCATTCCTCTGGGTCATCCCAGTGTACCAGCCCTGAGCACCCTGCCTCATGCATTGAACCTGGACTGGCAGTCTGTTTCACATATGATAATATACAAGTTTCAATGCTATTCTCTCAAATCATCCCACCCTCGCCTTTTCCCAGAGTCCAAAAGACTGTTCTGTATATCTGTGTCTCTTTTGCTGTCTCGCATATAGGGTCATTGTTACCATCTTTCTAAATTCCATATATATGTGTTAGTACACTGTATTGGTGTTTTTCTTTCTGACTTACTTCACTCTGTATAATAGGCTCCAGTTGAGACTTCACTCTTAAATGGTACACACAAAATCTCACACCTTCTAGGACCCAGGGCAGAAGCAGTTAAATGAAAGGAGCCTGGGTCAGACATACCTGCTGATCCTGGAGACACTCGTGAAAAGGCAGGAGGAAATTGAAACTTAACCTGGGAATATATTATTGCCAGCCATTTTGAGGAGCTTATTTTACCATGAGGATGCTGGTGCTGTCAGGTGCCATTTTGGAATCCTTCCTCTGGATTATTAGCACTGGGAACTGGCCTTGCCTGCTAGTCTATCAGTGCCAGGACTACCCTCAGACTAAGTAGCTACCTTGGCAAGAATACACCCCCACCCACCAGCAGGCCAGCTGACTTAAGGCCTCCTGAGCTCACTGCCACCCCAGGACCCAGCTCTGTCCACTAGATGGTCTAAGACCTGGCCCTGCACAGTAGTGCACTGGCCTGAACCCTGATCAGTAACCATTAGGCTGACACCAGCTTTGGACCCTGTGAATCCCACAGTCAGCTGTGTCCGGTATCATCAGCCCCAGCCATCAGCAGACTGACACTATATCTTGGAACCCCATCCACACAGCCACCCATGGGAGATGTTGCTCAGCACACTCATTGACCAATATCAGCCCTGGTACCACCTGGGACTCTGCAGCCACCCACCAGGGCCCAGCTGCCTCTGTACAAAGCATGGTGAAAAACCCAACTGGGATCCAGCCATGTCTACCAGACTACCCCTAGTAGTCAGCCTGCAACAACAGAAAGACCTATGCAGCCCACATAGAGGGTACCTTAAAACCTATAACTCTGGTGACCAGGAGTGAGTACACTGCTGGAAAGCATAAGACTTCCCCTACAAAAGGTCATTCTCCAAGGTCAGGAAATGGAACAGCCTACCTAATTCATAGAAGTTGGAACAAGTTAGGGAAAATGAGGCAACAGAGAAATATGTTCCAAATGAAAGAACAAGATAAAACCCCAGATGAAGAATGAAGTGAAGTGAAGTGAAGATAAGCAATCTACTTGATAAAGATTTCAAGGTAGTGACTGTAAAGTTATTTGAAGGATTCTGGAGAAGATTGGATAAACAGAGTGAAAAGTTAGAAATTTACAATAAAGAGTTAGAAAATATAAAGAACCAAACAAAGCTGCAGAATACAATAACTTAAATAAAAAATACACTGGGAGGAGTCAAGAGTAGGTTAAGTGATACAGAGGAACAGATCAGCAAGCTGGAAGACAAGAATAGTAGAAATCACTGAAGTTGAACAGAAAAAAGAAAAAAAAAGTATTGAGAAAATTCAAGAGATTTCTACAACAAAATCAATAGTAATAACATTTGCATTATAGGGGTCTGAGAAAAAGAAGAGACAGGGAAAGGATCATAAAACATATTTGAAGTCATAATCACTGAAAACTTCCCTAACATGAGAAAGGGTAGATCCAGGCCGAGGAATCAGAGTGTCTCAAATATGATCAACTCAAAGAGGAAAATACCAAGACACATTATAATTTAAATGGCAAACATTAAAGATAAAGAGAGAATATTAAAAGTAGCAAGGGAAAAGCAACATTTTAGGTATAAGGGAACACTTGTAAGGCAATCAGGTGACTTTTCAACAAAAACTCTGTGGGCCAGGAAGGAGTGACTTGATATAGTCAAAGTGACAAAAGAGAAACACCTAAAACCAAGGATGCTTTATCTGGCAAGTCTTTCATTAAAATTTGATGGAAAGATCCAATGTTTTACTAACAAAAGCTAGAATAGTTCAGCACCATCAAATCAGCCTTTTAAGAAATATTATTGAGATTTATCTACATAAAAAACAAAAAGGCCAGGAGTAAACCTGCCTAAATGGACAAAAGACCTGTATGCAGAAAACTATAAGCCACTGATGAAAGAAATCAAAGATGACACAAACGGGTAGAAAGATATACCATGTTCTTGGACTGGAAGAATCAGTACTATGAAAATGACTGTGCTACCCAAAGCAATCTACAGAGTCAGTGCTATCCCTATCAAACTGCCAATAGTATTTTTCACATAACTTAGAGCAAAAAAAAAAAAAAAAAATTCACAATAGGTATAGAAACACAAAAGACCCCAAATAACCAAAACAATCTTGAGAAAAGAAAACAGTTGGAGGAATCAGCCTTCTTGAATTCAGACTATACTACAAGCTACAGTCATCAAGATAGTATAGTGCTGGCACAAGTACAGAAATACAGACCAATGGAGCAAGATAGAAAGCCCAGAGATAAACCCATGCACCTATGGGCACCTTATCTTTGACAAAGGAGGAAAGAATATATAGTGGAGAAAAATCTGCCTCTGCAGTAGTTGTGCTGGGGAAACTGAACAGCTACATATAAATAATGAAGTCTCCTATCACCATACACAAAAATAAACTCAAAATATATTAAAGAATTAAATGCAAGGCCCCAAACTATAAAGCTTTTAGATAAAAACATAGGCAGCACATTCCTTGACATAAATCACAACAATATCCTCTGTAACCCACCTCCTAGAATAATGGAAATAAAACCAAAAATAAACAAATGGGGCCTAATTAAACTTGAAAGCTTTTGCACAGCAAAGGAAACTATAAGCAAGGTGAAAAGACAGCCCTCAGAATGGAAAAAGATAGTAGTAAATGAAACAACTGACAAAGGATTAATCTCCAAAATATATAAGCATCTCTTGCAACTCAATACCAAAAAAAAAATAAATAAATAAAGAATCTGATAAAAAGGGGAGAAGACCTAAACAGACATGTTTTCAAAGAAGACATACAGATGGCTAATAAACCCATGAAAAGATGCTCAACATCATTCATTATTCAGGTCAGTTCAGTCACTCAGTCGTGTCCGACTCTTTGTGACCCCATGAATTGCAGCATGCCAGGCCTCCTTGTCCATCACCAACTCCCGGAGTTCACTCAAACTCATGTCCATCGAGTCGGTGATGCCATCCAGCCATCTCATCCTCTGTCCTCTAAGGATGAGAGAGTCTTTTCCAGTGAGTCAGTTCTTCACATGAGGTGGCCAAAGTACTGGAGTTTCAGCCTTAGCATCACTCCTTCCAAAGAACATCCAGGACTGATCTCCTTTAGAATGGACTGATTGGATCTCCTTGCAGTCCAAGGGACTCTCAAGAGTCTTCTCTAACACCACAGTTCAAAAGCATAAATTCTTTGGCACTCAGCTTTCTTCACAGTCCAACTCTCACATCCATACATGACTAGAGAGATACAAATCAGAACCACAATGGAATATCACCTCAGACTGATCACAATGGTCATCATCAAAAATTCTACAAACAATAAATGTTGGAGAGAGTTTGGAGAAAAGGGAACTCTCCTGCATTCTTTGTGGGAATGTAAATTGATACAGCAACTGTGGAGAACAGTGTGGAGAGTCCTTAGAAAACTAGGAATAAAACTTCCATTATTATGGTTGTTCAGTCACTGTCATGTCTGACTCTTTGTGACCTCTTGGACTGCAGCATGCCAGACTTCTTTGTCCATCACTATCTCCCAAAGTTTGCTCAAAATTCATGTACATTGAGTTGATGATGCCATCCATCCATCTCATCCTCTGTCGCCCCTTTCCCCTCCTGCCCTCAATCTTTCCCAGCATCAGGGTCTTTTCCAGTAAGTAGGTTTTTCACATAAGGTGGCCCAAGTATTGGAGTTTCAGCTTCAACATCAGTCCTTCCAATGAACACTCAGGACTGATGTCCTTTAGGATGGACTGCTTTGATCTCCTTTCTGTCCAAGGGACTCAAGAGTCTTCTCCAACACAACAATTCAAAAGCATCAATTCTTTGGTGCTCAGCCTTCTTTATGGTCCAGCTCTCACATCTGTACAAAACTACCATATGGCCCATCAATCCCACTACTGGGAATATCCCCCAAGAAAGCCATAGTTGAAAAAGACACATGTGCCCCAATATTCATTGCAGCATTATTTACAATATCTAGGACATGGAAGCAGTCTAGATGTCCATCAACAAATAAATGGATATAGAAGTTGTAGTACATATATACAATGGAATATTACTCAGCTACAAAAAAGAATGCATTTCAATCAGCTCTAATGAATGAACCTAGAGCCCATTATCAAGAGTGAAGTAAGTTAGAAAGAGAAAAACAAATATCTTATATAAGGCATATATGTGGAATCTAGAGAGATGATACTGATGAACCTATTTGCAGGGCAGCAATGTTGATGTGTAAATAGAAAACAGATTTATGGATTCAGTGTGGAAGGAGAGGGAGGTACAAGTTGAAGGAGCAACATTGAAACATATGTATTACCACATATAAAATAGATAGCCAGTGGGAACTTGCTGTATGATGCAGGGGGCTCCAAGCCCACCCCATCCCATCCCTCTTTGACAACCAAGAGGGGTGGTATGGGCTGGGAAGTGGGTGGGAGTTTCAAGAGGGAGGGAACAAAGATATACCTATGGCTGCTTCATGTTGATGTATCACAGAAACTGACACAATATTGTAGAACAATTATCTTTCAATTAAAAACAAATATTTTTATTTAAAGGAAAAGAAAAGGTCACTTTCCAGCCTGGGCTCTGGCTCTCATGCACTTGGTGGCAGTCTCCCTCCAACTAGCCCAGCAGGACCCAGCTAAGCTGAGACAAGGGCTGATCCTGTCCAGCTATGAGTGCTGCCTGCTGCTGCATGGTGTATCCCTGCTTCCACTGCTGCAGTTACTGTTGCTGCTGCTGCAAGCCAGGAGAGGCTGAAGTGCCAGACAACCCCACCCAGGCCTTTGATTCTAAAACATAGGACAGTATACACCTTAAGACCCAGAATAGCCAAAACAACCTGAGAAAGTAGAGCAGAGATTCAGGTATCATACTGTCTGATTTCAAATGCTCCTACAAAGCTACAGTCATCAAAACAGTGTGGTACTGGTGCAAAACAGTTATATACATCCATGGAACAGAATAGACAGCCCAGAAATACACCAACATTTACATGAGCAGTTAATCTATGACAAAGGAGACAAGAATACATAGAGAGGAAAGTAAAACTTCATCAATAAATGGTGTTGGGAAAACTGGACAGCTATATTCTAAAAAATCAACCTGGACTGTTTTCTTATTCTGTAGGCAAAAGTCAACTCATAATGAATTAAAGACTAAAATTAAAGATCTGAAAATATAAACCTTCTAGAAGAAAATATAGGCAGTATGTGCTTTGACATCAGTCTTAGTAATATTTTTTTGGATATATCTCCTCAGGCAAGGGAAACAAAATATACATAAATACATGAAGCTATATCAAACTATAAAGCATTTCACAGCAAAGGAAATGATAAGAAAAACAAAAAGGCCACTTAATGAATGGGAAAGATCTTTGCAGATGATATATCTGATAAGGGGTTAATATCCAAAATATACAAAGAACACTTACAATTCAACATCAAACAAACAAACAACTGATTAGAAAATGTACAGAGGATCTGTATAGACATTTTTCCAAAGAAGATATATAGATGGCCAACTGGAACATGAAAAGTTGTTCAGCACAACTGTCACAGGTAAATGCAAATCAAAAGAGCATTGACATATTACCTCCCACCTGTCAGAATGACTATTCTCAAATAGACATCAAACAATTATTGTTGGTGAGGATGTGGAGAAAAGGGAACCTTCATTCTCTGTTGGAACCGTTTTGGCCACTATGGAAAACAGTATGGCGAGTACTTAAAAAAATTAAAAATACAACTGTATATAATCCAGCAATTCCACTCCTGGGTACTTATCCAAAGAAACCAAAACCACTAATTAAAAACATATATATATATATGCACCCCTATGTTTATTGAATAGGTTCAAGAGATTAAATCTGGAAGACAGACTACCTGAAGAAGTATGGATGGACAGAACTTTGTAACATTGCATAGGAGGCAGTGACCAAACCATTACAAAGAAAAAGAAACACAAGAAAGCAAAGTGGTTGTGTGAGGAGGCTTTACCAATAGCTATGGAAAGAAGAGAAACAAAAAGCAAGGGAGAAAGGGAAAGACATACCCAACTAATTGCAGAGTTCCAGAGAACGACGAGGAGAAACAAGAAGGGCTTCTTAAATGAACAGTGCAAAGAAATAGAGGAAAACAACAGAATGGGAAAGACTAGAGACTCTTTAAGAAAATTGGAAATCTGGAGGATGGGCACAACAGACAGAAATGGTAAGGACCTAAAATAAGCACGGGAAATTAAGAAGAGTTGACAGGAATACACAGAATAACTATACAAGAAAAGTCTCAATGAACCAGATAACCATGATGATGTTCACTCACCTAGAGCCAGACATTCTGGAGTATGAGGTCAAGTGGGCCTTAGGAAGCATTACTTCAAACAAAGCTAGTGGAAGTGATAGAATTCCAGATTAGCTATTTCAAACCCTAAAAGATGATGCTGTTCAGTGCTACACTCAATATGTCAGCAAATAGGGAAAATTTAGTCGTGGTCACAGGACTGGAAAAAGTCAGTTTTCATTTCCATCCCAAAGAAGGACAATGCCAACAAATGTTCAAACTACTGTACCACTGTGCTCATTTCACATGCTAGCAAGGTTATACTCAGAATCCTTTAAGCTAGGCATCAGTTCATGAACTGAGAACTTCCAGATGAACAAGCTGGGTTTTGAAGAGGCAGAAGAACCTAAGATCAAATTCACAGCATTCATTGGATCATGAAGGAAGCAAGGAAATTCCAGAGAAAACATCTAATTCTGTTTTACTGACTATGCTGAAACCTTTGACTGTGGATCCCAACAAACTGGAAAATTCTTTAAGAGATGGGAATACCAGACCACCTTACTTTTTTCCTGAGAAACCTATATGCACGTCACGAAGCAACAGTTAAAACTGGACATGGAGCAATGGACTGGTTCAAAATTGGGAAAGGAATGTGACAAGGCTATATATTGTCACCCTGCTTATGTATTTTATATGCAGAGTACATCATATGAAATTCCCAGCTGGATGAATCAAAGCTGGAATCAAGATTCCAGGGGAAATATCAACAATTGCCTGTGTGCAGGTGATACCATTCTAATGGCAGGAAATGAAGAGAAACTGAGGAATCTCTTGATGAAGATAAAAGAGGAGAGTGAAAAAGCTGGCTTCAAACACAGCATTAAAAACAAAACAAAACAAAACAAAAAACAACTAAGATCATGCCATCTATTCTCATCACTATGGCAAATAGAAGAGGAAAAAATGTAAGCAATGAGAGATTTTATTTTCTTGGGCTTCAGAATAACTGTGGATGGTGACTGCAGCCATAAAATTAAGACACTTGCTTGTTGGAAAGAATGCTATGACAAACCTAGACAGTGTATTAAAGATCAGAGACATCACTTTGCACATCACATTGTTAAAGCTATGGTTTTTCTGGTCGGTATGTATGAATGTGAGAGTTGGACCATAGAGAAAGCTGTAAGCTGAAGAACTGATGCTTTAGAATTGTGGTGCTGGGAAGACATAGAGTCCCTTGGACTGCAAGGACATCAAACAAGTCAATACTAAAGGAAATTATTTATTGGAAGGACTGATGCTGAAAAACTTTGGCCACCTGATGGGATGAGCCAACTCATTGGAAAAGACTTTGACGTTGGCAAAGATTGAAGGCAAAAGGAGAATGGGTTGGCAGAGGATCAGATGGTTAGATAGCATCACTGCCTCAATTGACATGAATTTGAGAAAAGTTTTGGAGATGCTGGAGGACAGAGGAGCCTGGTGTGCTGCAGTCCATGTTGTCACGAAGGTAGGGCACGACTTAGCTACTGAACAGCAACAAATTTTTATTGAAGTATTCTCTACAATAGCCAAGATATGGAAGCAATCTTAGTATCAAAAAATGTGAGACACACACACATGCACACACAGTGGAATATTCCTTAGCCATATAAAGAAGAGTGAAATCTTGCCATCAACATGGATGAACCTATAGTTATTTTGCTAAGTGAAATTAGTACAACAGAGAAAGACAAATAATGTATGATATCACTTTTATGTGGAATCTAAAAAGCAAAATAAACAAGCATAAAATAAAAACAGAGTTATAGATTCAGAGAACTAAGAGACATTTATTGAGAGGGTGTGCAGAGGAAAGAAATAGATGAGAGATATTTAGAGGTACAAACTTCAAGTTACAAAATAGACACGTCATGAGTATGAAATATACAGTGTGGGCAATATAGTTAATAACTACATAATACCTATGTATGGTGACATTTTAACTAGATTTATTATAGTGATCATTTGATATGTATTGAAATATCAAATCAGTATCTTGTATAACAGGAACTAGCTTAGTATTGTAGGTCAATTATACTTCTAAAACCAGCAAACAAAAACCCATAGGGTAAAAGATCAGATTTGGTATGGCTGACTCCCTTTGGTGTACCCCTGAAACTGTTACAACATTGTTAGTTGGCTATGTTGTTTTGTTGTTCAGTCACCCAGTTGTGTCCAACTCTTTGCAACCCCATGGACTGTAGCACGCCAGGTCTCTCTACACCTCACCAACTCCCGAAGTTTGCCCATGTTCATGTCCATTGCATTGGTGATGTCATCCAGCCATCTCATCCTCTGATGCCCTCTTCTCCTTCTGCTCTCAATCTTTCCCAGAATCAGGCACTTTTCCAATGAATTCGCTGTTCACATCAGATGACCAAAATACTGGCATTTCAGCTTCAGCATCAGTCCTTCCAATGGGTATTCAGGGTTGATTTTCCTTAAGATTGACTGGTTTGATCTCCTTGCTGTCCAAGGGACTCTCAGTTGGCTATACTCCAGTATAAAATAAAAAATTTGATTTAAAAAGCTCAGATTTGTGTATCAGACCAGAAGTGGCAGTTTGTGAGAGTGAGTTGGAGAAAGATGATCAAAAAGTACAAATTTCCAGTTATAAGGTAAATAAATACTAGGGATGTAATGTACAACAGGATCAGTATAATTAACACTTATGCTTTAATTATATACATATGATATGAAAGAATTCTCATCACAAGGAAAATTTTCTTTTATCTTTAATTTTGTGTCTTTGTCAGATGGATGTTCATTAAACTTAGTGGTACTCATTTCATGATGTATGTAAGTCAAATTATTATGCTGTACATCTTAAGCTTATACAGTGCTCTGCATAAATTATATCTCAAGAAAGCTGGAAGAGAAAAAGCTCCCCTGATAGATCTTGCATGCATCCATAACTTAACACCGGAACTCCACATCTAACCTTGTTCTTCGGCAAGGATGCCTTGTAGGCTCTCGTTTAATTCTTAGAGAAGTTGGTACCAAGTTATACTTTCTGAAACAAGGGGTTCTAGAATCTAGGTTTCTCTCTGTATCTTATTTCTGAGAGTGGGTTATTTCTTTGTACACCATTCGGTTCTTTTTACTTCTCTTTAGGACTTTTAGTTTTGCTTCTGAACTCTAAACGGGAACTGGAGCCCTGCTTTCATTCACTGCCCTTTGTCTTCTGCCTCTAGGTTTAATAGCTCCTGCTAGATCCCCTGTGCTCTAGTCAGGGTTTCTCCTTACCCTGGCCCTTTATCTCTTTGCAAAGTCTCCTTAATGTTGAGGACTGCTACCTTAGACTGCTACTATCTGTACCACACATTTATCATGTCTTTTTTTTTTTTCCCCTGATTTTCTCCAGTGAGAAAACTGAGCAAACTAGTTCTGGGTCATTCCCTCTGTTTCTTCATTTTATGTCTTTGCACAAATGTGTGGAAGGTTGTCACTTAATGAGTATCAGAAAGACTGGGTCACTCATAGTTTTAGTAGAATGCTGGCTTATGTAACGTTTTTCTTTCCACCGCTACTCAGACCAGAAATCCTATTGATGACCAGAGGACAGATTTAGCCCAGATGGGGAAATAGAGAGGGCATTAGGGTGAGTTTGCAGCTACTGTGGGAAAGGGAAGTTTTTATTTGTCTGTGAGCTATCATAAAGCAAAGTTATTTTAGGCTTTTTCAAAGGAAAGATCAAGAGGGATTTCAGCCAGAGAGCAAGCATAGCAGTGACAAATGATCCTGATTTTTGTGAATTACTCTACTGAGTAACCTTGACTGAAAATACCTGATTGCCATAATTTTTCTACTTTTTGTCCTGTTTTTCCTGATTCTTTGTACTTCCTGCAAAATTTGACACCTTTCACCTCTTCATTCACATCTAGTATTTAGGACTGTTTTTCATTTATCTCTGGTTTTGTTTGTTTTCATACTCTTTCTTTTTTCATTATTCATATACTCAATCCTTCATATTAATAAAAAGGAAAATGTAAATCTTCCAAGCATTTAAAAATTTGCTTCCTTTAATTTGTCAGTACCTTTTGCTTTCATGCCATATTTTAGCTTAAATTTTTAGATGGCAAAATTAGTAATCAAGAGACTCTTACTTCTTGCAAATCTATAAAATTTCCTCAGTTTAAGGTTCTAAATGATAACCAAGGCTTTAGCTGAGCTAAAACTTATTAACTACCAGAAAAGGTTTATTTTATTAATCCAGTGATATGTGTATATAATGTTATAGAGAATGTTTTGCTTATTAAAGAAACAGTTTTCAAGTACTTTGCTCCATTGACACAAATATTTATTGAGTATCTACTTTTTTTCAGTTACTTTTCTAGGTTCTTGTGACTAGCAGAGAGAAAAACAGAGAGTGGAGAGATAGATAACAACAACAAAAAAACCCATGAATAACACAAATGATTACATCAGTGATGCATTATGAAGAAAAATGAGACAATGGAACGTAAGAGAGAGTGTTGAAGGGCTTAAATGATTAATATGTTAGTAGTAATCAGTTTTAATTCATTTAAGCAGTTCTAATAGGATTTATACATGACTACAGTGTTTACGTTGATTCAAAGATCATTGGGAAAAAATGGACCTTTTCTTTTTAAACATCATTTATCTAATATGGAGGAGGTTGATGAAAGTTCTAGTTTTCCCGCCATTGTCTGAGTAGCAATGACCTCTGGAAGGAGCCAGTGATGCTGTGTAATAGTATTTTGAGCTGGGAAATGTCCCAGCTGGAGTTCACCATTTCATAAATATCATCTTCTGTATACCCAAGACTATGCTGGTTCTAGAGATTTGACAGGGAGTAAGGCACGGAGAGCTCAGTCAAACCTTGTGTGCACCAGGACCCAGAGACCCCACACAGACTGAACCAAAACTGTGTTTGAGTATCTCCTGTGGGGGTACAGGTCAGCAGTGGCCTACGGCAGGGGCAAAGGCTCTGGGTGCAGCAGACCTAGGTATGGCATAAGCCCTCTTGGAGGAGGTCGCCACTAACCCCACAGTAGAGCCACCAGAACTTACACAGGAATGGGGAAACAGACTCTTGGAGGGGACAAAAAAAACCTTGTACGCACCAGGACCCAGGAGAAATGAGCAGTGACCCTACAGGAGACTGACCAAGACTTACCTGTGAGTGTCTAGGAGTCTCTGGCAGAGGCGTGGGATGGTGGTGGTTTGCTGCAGGATCAGAGGCACTGAGCGCTACATGGCGTGCATGGGACCTTTTGAAGAGGCCACCATTATCTTCATTATCTCCACCATAGTTTGGCCTCAGGTCAACAACAGGGAGGGAACACAGCCCTGGTTATCAACAGAAAATTGGATTAAAGCTCTACTGAGCATAGCACCTCACATCAGAACAAGACCATTACCCCCTCAGTCAGTCTCTCCCATCAGGCGACTTCCATAAGCCACTTATCCACATCCATCAGAGGGCAGACAGAATGAAAACCACAATCACAGAAAACTAATCAAGCTGATCACATGGACTACAGCCATGTCTAACTTAATGAAACCATGAGCCATGCCATGTAGGGCCACCCAAGACGGATGGGTCATGGTGGAGAGTTCTGACAAAACGTGGTCCACTGAAGAAGGGAATGGCAAACCACTTCAGTATTCATGCCTTGAGAACCCAATGAACAGTATGAAAAGGCAAAAAGATAGGAGACTGAAAGATGAACTCCCAAGGTTGGTAGGTGCCCAATATGCTACTGCAGATTGGTGGAGAAATAATTCCAGAAAGAATGAAGAGATGGAGCCAAAGCAAAAACAACACGCAGTTGTGTATGTGACTGGTGATGGAAATAAAGTCCAGTGCTGTCAAGAGCAACATTGCATCAGAACCTGGAATGTTAGGTCCATGAATCAAGGCAAATTGGAAGTGGTCAAACAGGAGATGGCAAGAGTGAACATTGACATTTTAGGAATCAGTGAACTAAAAGGGACTGGAATGGGTGAATTTAACTCAGATGAACATTATATCTACTACTCTGGAAAAGAATCCCTTAGAAGAAATGGCATAGCCATCATAGTCAACAAAAGAGTCCAAAATGCAGTAAATGGACGCAATCTCAAAAACAACAGAATGATCTCTATTCATTTCCAAGGCAAACCAATCAATATCATGGTAATCTAAGTCTATGTCCTGACCAGTAATGCTGAAGAAGCTGAGGTTGAGTGGTTATATGAAAACCTACAAGAGTTTTTAGAACTAACACCCAAAAAAGATGTCCTTTTCGTTATGGGGGACTGGAACATAGAAGTAGGAAATCAAGAGATACCTGGAGTAACAGGCAAATTTGGCCTTCAAGTATAAAATGAAGCAGAGCCTAGGCTAACAGAGTTTTGCCAAGAGAATGCACTATTCATAACAAACAGCCTCTTCCAACAGCACAAGAGAAGCCTCTACACATGGACATCACCAGATAGAATACAGAAATCAGATTGATTATATTCTTTGCAGCCAAAGATGGAGAAACTCTATATCATCAGCAAAAACAAGACCAGGAGCTGACTGTGGCTCAGATCATAAACTCCTATTGCTAAATTCAGACTTCAATTGAAGAAAGTAGGGAAAATCACTAGACCATGCAGGTATGGCCTGAATTAAATCCCTTATGATTATACAGTGGAAGTGACAAATAGATTCAAGGGATTAGATATGACAGATAGAGTGCCTGAAGATCTATGGATGGAGGATCGTGACTTTGTATAAGAGGCCATGATCAAGACCATCCCCATGAAAAAGGAATGTAAAACGGCAGAATATTGGAAATAAAAGCAAAAATAAACAAATGGGACCTAATTAAACTTAAAAGCTTCTGCACAACAAAGGAAACTATAAGCAAGGTGAAAAGACAGCCTTCAGAATGGGAGAAAATAATAGCAAATGAAGCAACGGACAATGAATTAATCTCAAAAATATACAAGCAACTCCTGCAGCTCAATTCCAGAAAAATAAATGACCCAATCAAAAAATGGGCCAAAGAACTAAACAGACATTTCTCCAAAGAAGACATACGGATGGCTAACAAACACATAAAAAGATGCGCAACATCACTCATTAGCAGAGAAATGCAAATCAAAACCACAATGAAGTACCATTTCACACCAGTCAGAATGGGTGCTATCTAAAAGTGTACAAGCAATAAATGCTGGAGAGGGTGTGGAGAAAAGGGAATCCTCTTACACTGTTGGTGGAAATGCAAACTCGTACAGCCACTATGGAGAACAGTGTGGTGATTCCTTAAAATAACTGGAAATAGAACTGCCTTATGACCCAGCAATCCCACTGCTGGGCATACACACTGAGGAAACCAGAATTGAAAGAGACACATGTACCCCAATGTTCATCGCAGCACTGTTTATAATAGCCAGGACATGAAAGCAACCTAGATGTCCATTGGTAGATGAATGACTAAGAGTGCTGTAGTATATATACACAATGGAGTATTACTCAGCCATTAAAAAGAATACATTTGAATCAGTTCTAATGAGGTGGATGAAACTGGAGCCTATTATACAGAGTGAAGTAAGCCAGAAAGAAAAACACCAATACAGTATACTAACACATATATATGAAATTTAGAAAGATGGTAACGATAGCCCTGTATGTGAGACAGCAAAGGGACCGATGTATAGAACAGTCTTTTGGACTCAGTGGGAGAGGGAGAGGGTGGGATGATTTGCGAGAATGGCATTGAAACATGTAAATTATCATATGTGAAATGAATAGCCAGTCCAGGTTCAATGCATGATACAGGTTGCTGGGGGCTGGTGCACTGGGATGACCCAGTGGGATGGGAAGGGGAGGGAGGAGGGAGGGGAGGTCAGGATTGGGACCACATGTACACCCATGGCAGATCCATGTCAATATATGGCAAAACCAATACAATATTGTAAAGTAAAAAAAAAAATTAAATAAATTTCAAATTGAGGAATAATGAGCAAATTACTATACACTCAGTACCTTTTTTTTTTTAAATTTTTGCCTTTTTTGTTAAAATAAATGAAGTATTTACAGATTAAAATAAACAATAAAGGTGGAGCCTTTGTCACTCTGGAGGCTCTACAGCAGCCCAAACCTGGGAATAATTTCATGGTTTTAAAACCCTTATAACCTCCTTAGCCTGTTCCATATGGGAAGAGAAAGCCCCAATCCATCCAGTAAAGGTGTCTACCTAAACCTGTAAGCAAGAAAATCATTTGCTTTTGGCCTATGACTAAAATCAATTTCCCAATCCTCTCCAGGATATTTTCCACTTTGTTGTAACCCAGGTTTCACTAGCTTTTCAGTCTTTGGGTTGTTTTTCTGACAAACCTCACATCTCTTAATAATGTTTTTTGAGGTTTTCATTACATTTTTGCCTTCAAATAAGTGAGAAGCCATCTGATAAGTATTCTCAATACCTAAGTGAAAACTCTGATGTAACCTTTAGGAATTTTCCATTGAGCATTTTCAGGAATCACCAGTTGTCCTTCCTTGGACTATAACCATCCTTTATCAGTAATCTTTGCTCTTCCTTTTTTCATACCTTTTTAATTCTTCGGTTTGATAAGCTACAGGTTTTTGATGAGGTCCTTGGGGTTGTGTCCTCACTCTCAAGGCCATATCTTTCCTTTCAGTAACAAACAGATTAAACTCTGACCCCGTGTGAAGGCTTAAAGCAGGAGCCTGCAGGAGAACAGTTTGAAGAGAGTTAAAAACCTTTTGAGTCTCTGGAGACCAAACTAGCTTGTTGGTTTGGGCCTATTGAGTTTCACTTGCAAGTTTACATAAAGGCTGGGTGAATTCCCCATAACTTGGAAGCCAAATGTGGCAATAGCCCATAGACTAAAAATCCTCTCAATTGTTTTAAAGTCATAGGTAGGGGAAAAATATTTATCTAGTTAAGAATATCAGACAATAAAGTATAAGGATTAGGCACCACAGACTGTAAATGAACCATAGCCTCTTTTATTGTCTGTAAATCTTGAACCAGTCTCCATTTTTATCATTTGACTTTTTTACACCCAAAATAGGAGTGTTGTGTGGACTGTTACAGAGAATTAATAGCCCTTGTTCCTTTAAATGTTTAATGATGTGTTTTAACTTGGGTGTTAGTGGATACTGCTTTTCATGTGAGTAGGTGAGGGTCTTTGAGCTTGATAATGACAGGAACAGCTTTTTTGCTTGATCCACAGTTTTTCCATCAGCTCACACTCTAGGATTTGCATTTTGTTTGATTAATGGGAGAAAACGAGAGGGCTCCATATTCATGAAAACAGAGGCATGGACCTTGCTCAGTATATCCCTCTCCAAAAGGGGTGAGGGAGACTCTGACATGATCAGAAACTCATGTGTAAACAGCACAGAGTCCCAGTTTTAGCTTAGAGGACAATTAGATAATAAAGTTAGGCTCATCTAGACATTCCCATCACAGAACTGGACTGGGGAGAAAGTGGGCCAGGGGCTTTAGTAAGCACAGAGTATGTTGCCCCAGTGTCTAAAAGGAAATCGACTCGTTGGCCCCCCAGTCATTAATATCCAGGTTAACTCAGGTGTAATTAGGACAGGAGTTGTGTGGGGGCCACTGGGCACCTTCAGTCCTGATTGTCTAGAGAGTATGACCCCTGGGGCCTGTGCCTCTGAGGGTAGTCTCTTCTCCAGTGTAGTCCTTTTCAGACCAGACATAGAGCCAGGGGTGGCTTAGCCACCTAAGGGCAATCCTACTTGAGATGCTCCTTCTTAATAAAAAGCCCATCCCTTGTTTTACCTGCTCCCTTCTGGGCATTTTTCTTTAGGATATTTCAGAGTAATCTGACAGCCATCACTAAGGCTTTAGTCTTTCCCTAGTCACTTTTGTTTTTCTTCCTATTCTCTGCCATAATAAACTGTCTGAGCCAGTTGTAAGTGAAAGTGAAGTCGCTCAGTCATGTCCTACTCTTTGCAACCCCATGAACTGTAGCCTACCAGGATCCTCCGTCCATGGTATTTTACAGGCAAGAGTACTGGAGCGGGTTGCCATTTCCTTCTCCAGGGGATCTTCCTGACTCAGGGATCGAACCCAGGTCTTCCACATTGTAGGCAGACACTTTACCGTCTGAGCCATCAGGGAAGTCCGTAAAAGCTTATCTAAAGACTAATTTGGTCCATAAGCCTATTTTAGTGGCTTGCAGAGAATACCTGAGTGAGAAATCTATTTTTTAAGATCACTCCTCCCTCTGTACTTTCGGGCTCAATCCTGTGAATCTGCAAAGGGCTTCCTGTAGTCCATCTAGGAATTTACCAGGAACTTCCTTCTCTCCCTTAACAACATATAATTTGTTATATGTCAGCCAACTTAGCATAGTTTAAAGTCTTAGCATGCACCCACTTGAGACTTTCAAGAATACATCTGGCAAAGTGGCTCTGATCCCGCCTTCCTTTCACCCTGTTATAGTCCCAGTCTGGCTCTGTTGTGGGGATGGTCTGATTCCCAGTAGGGAGGGACACCCATCTCATCTTCCCTCTTTTTTTTTGATTTATTACCAAGCCACTCATCTCCATAGGCAACAGCTTTCCCCGAAAACTCAAGTTTTTGAGTTAAGGGATAGCATCTGTCCCAGGATATACCCAAGTAAGGTTAACCTCTAGGGATCAAACTTATCCCAGTTTTAAAAATACATTTCAAAGGGTGGTTCTGGAACTTCTAGCTCCCATTTGTAAGAGAGGAAAAAGCAATGTCTAGCACCCTTGTTTTTTTCCATGAGAGGTGTCCCTCCCTGTTCTATATGGGGGAGTGGGGGTGGAGACAGACTTTCCACTGAAGCTTTCCTTCTCTAGTCAGACTCAGTCTGATCTTACCCATGCAGGCATTTTGCTCATTCCCCTCAGCTGTCCTCATTCTGCCATTGAGGTGGGGCAGCGCTGGACCTGACGCATCCCAAATTGATTTCCAGTTCTTTACCATCAAGACCTCTGTTCCAGAATGTTCCCCAGGCTAAGACCCCTAGGGGAAGCATCCATCTTCCGTGTGCCTGTGCACATTCCTGGGCATATTCCTGACTGCAGTAGAAGTGGTGAGTCGTGAAGGGATGAACAACAAAAACAACAACAAAAAACCAAGATGTCTCTTCTGAGTGTTGCCACACCAGTGTATGTGATAGCAAAAGAGGTGGTGGAGGATTGGCCAGTGAGGAAAAAGTGATTTTTGTACTTGTTCTTACATGCCTCGGGCTCGCTATCAATCACACACACAGACACACCATAGAGCTAGTAAAGTAAAGCAGAAAGTGTGTATACTGAGAAGGCAGAGAGGCTAGAGCTCTGAGTGTCCTTGCCTTATCTTGAAGATCCTGATCTTCAAGATCCATCTTGATCACCCAAGATGATAGCTTATCGTAAATGGTGTTGGATTCATGAGCTCCGAAGGAGAGCATTTCACTTCAGGACCAAAGACACAGCTTCAGTCACTCAGAGCTTGTGTGGCAAAAGTTTTATTACAGAGAAGAAGGGAATAAAGAAAGCTTCTGACATATAGAATAAAATGCTTACTCTTTTCTCCTCCTTGAGGGTCCCCGACCCTTTACCAACCTGCCTAAGAATTAGCTCTCTCAAACGGATATAAGCTTGAACAAACTCTGGAAGATAGTAAAGGACCAGGGAAGCCTGGCCTGCTTCAGTTCATGGGGTCGCACAGAGTTGGACAGGACTTAGCCACTGAACAACAACGGTGTTGAATTTGTTCATCTTTGTGATTTTACTGAGTTTATGTAAGGGAACATCCTTGTTCTAAGAAAACACACATTGAAGTGTTTAGTGGCATTAGGGACATAATGTCTGCTGTTGCTGCTAAGTTGCTTCAGTCGTGTCCAACTCTGTGCGACCCCGTAGACGGCAGCCCACCAGGCTCCCCTGTCTCTGGGATTTTCCAGGCAAGAACACTGGAGTGGGTTGCCATTTCCTTCTCCAATGCATGAAAGTGAAAAGTGAAAGTGAAGTTGCTCAGTCATGTCTGACTCTTCATGACCCCATGGACTGCAGCCTACCAGGCTCCTCTGCCCATGGGATTTTTCAGGCAAGAGTACTGGAGTGGGGTGCCATTGCCTTCTCCTAATGTCTGCCACTTACTCTCAATTGTTGTGTATGTCTTCACGTGTTTGAGAGAGAGAGAGTATAATAAAGCAAATGGAGTAAATTTTTAACAACTCAGTGAATCTTGGTAAAAGAATATGGACGTTCTTGTACTAATCTTGCAATTTTCCTCTAAAATTAATCAACATAAAACATTTCTAAAAGCTATGATAAAATTATACTTAAAATAGATCACTGGTCCAAAGGGACCTTCTATTTTTACTTGGTTGTAACCCCAATTAAAAAAAAAATCCAAAACTAAAATAACAAAAATTAATAAGTTTAAGAGCTTTTGTAGTCTATTTTTATACTTGAGTATATTTTGCTCTTTCTAATGTCATCTATGAAAACATCAATTCTATTAATATGTAATCCGTGTCCAAATTGATATCCAACTATAGATTTTATTTTCCTCAAGTTTTGTGGCCTTATGACCTGACTTAGTGATAAAACTACTGACTACTTCTACTGCTCAAGTTAAATATTTTTGGATACTACAGTGAGTGGCATCTATACTAGGACCTGTTCCTTTCTTCTTATAATCCTCTTACTATTACATTATGACATTTTTGTCATTACAGTGATGTTATGATTTCATTGATATAATCTTTTCTTTAGATTCTGATTTTTTATTGCTTCCCTGACATTTTAAATACCAAAGATAAATATTTTTTTTAGTCTGTCATGAGTCATTAGATAATATTGCAATGTGTTATAAAAGTGTTTCTATATTTAATAACAGTGCTTTCTGCATCTCTACATTGTAGTTTATACAAAGTTAGCTAAGTAGAATCTTCATCTGAAGCAAGATATCACACTAAAGTAACTGTTTAGTTTTTTTAAATTGAATAGGAGTTAAAAGCAAACTATTTAGGAGATGATGGAAAGCCCAGTGACTATAGCTGTATAGGGTTAAAATCATTACCATAGCTCAAACTTTAGAATAAATATCAGGTCAAAGCATCCAGCATATACTAGATATTCATTTATTTCCTTATTGTAATAGATAAAGTATTTTATAAAATGGTTTTATTTTAGATACATATACATATTTAATTCTTTAAAACTTGAATTAGGATTTAAGTGAATTATACTCAAATTTCAAATTTACTATGACCTTCAGCAAACATATGAGGCAGATGGATATCATCTCAGGTCTTACTTATGTCTAATGTCCCCTTAACTTTCTTTCCACTCCCCTCAACACTACACTCAAATGTATGCTTTCATGCTGTTATGAATCACAATCTTGATTTTGGGGGTCCAAAGTTTTAATTAAATGATGGGATGAATCTAATTGCTAGTGGGAGGCAAACATCCAGGTAACAGTATTATTCACAAACCAAGGTCCCTGGTTTCACCTTAGTGTAATTCTTAGGCAAATAGGAGGGATTTGTGAGATAGAGCAAACCTTGGTATTACCACATGGGAACTTGGCTTCGTGTGTCTTCATTTTTGGCTCATTTATATAAGTCTTTGGTTAGTTCTGATTTCCGAAACAGAGATGTTAGTGGTAAGTGTTACTGTAGTATAGATTTTGCAGACAGTGGAATTCAAATTTGGCTCATTGTTTAAAAAGAATACATGATGAATGCCTACATCATGAGATTTGCACTTAGAGCAAAGTTAACATGGTCACAAGGCTAAAAAAATCTCAAATATCTATTTTCCTTCTAACCCATCTGGCCAATCATTTCACTGTTAGTTGGACAGATGAACTATATTGACCTTTGATAGTCTTCTGGAAGTTAGAAAGGAAATAGCAGCAATATTCCGGCAAGGTGTGGGAATGGACTGAGAAAAGTCAGCATGTGTTTTGACTTTTAATTATGACTTTTCTGCAGTGTAGTAAAGAAGTGCTTTGAAAAGAATAGGGCATTTTTCACTGTGTATGAATTCAATATCTTATTGCTTTGTAGCATATTTTTCCTGTCAAGTGCTGAATGTGGTTGTCCTTTGGATAATGCATTTTTGTTTGCTTTCAGATATTATGAAAGATCTCCTATATAACCTTTTGATTTCTTTAGGACTTAAAGAGGGTTGGAGAAGTGACAAAAGTTTGTGGGAAAAAAAGACCCAAATTCAGACACTTTTGTTTTATACCTCTTCTAGATAAGGCAGCTCTAGGATTAGCTATTAATAGCTCTATCAGAATAAACTAAGCCTTTGGTACAGTTTACTTTCTCCTGCTTCTGTTTTTCCTGTTGCCAGCCTCCTAGAAGACGTATTATTTTCTCCTTCTCTTTCATGAGAAGTGGATTCCTCCCTTCTTTGTCCCCTTGTTTAAGCCTGTCCAGTGGGGGTGGCTCTCTTTTGAGGATACCAGGGGAGGCACTGTGAGTGACAGGACACATGTTGCAATGAGCAAGATGTGCTCATAAGTCATCGAAGAGACAGACTGGTTTGAGAAATGATTCTTGTTGAGCCATTTTAAGAGAGAAAGGAGATAAATCTTATGTTGTGTCTATAGTATTGCCAGTGCATCTCACTAGGTATGCCAGGCCCTCATTCCTCATCTGCCCCAAGTTTAAAATTTGAATATTCATTAATATCTTCTAGTCTTTGAGATTTCCCTCCATGAATTTGTGACATATGTCCTGATGTAATAATAAACTTTACTTACTCTTTTCTTGGTTGACTCTGAGTGCTTTTATTAGTTACAATTTTATTTTATTCCTCTTTAATTTTTCCATTTTAGTCCCTCTAGTATCTTCTACATACTCACATATATTATTACGGCTACCACACCATCAAGTTTGCTTGTGAATGAGGACAATTTAAGATCTTAAAGCTAAGTGTTTCTCAGTCTGTAGTCCATATTTTCTACATTACCTATGTTTTCTACATTTTTACGTTAATGAGCTTTCCTGAATTTAAATTAAAATTTAAAGCAAACTGAATATTTATTTTTCATTCATACATAGATGTACTCAACAAATATTTACTATATGCTGGTTGCTAGTACTGTGTAGATTCTGATTTCTTCAGCCAAGTACAGGAGAAATAGCTGCAGAAGTTGATTATAGACCATTCTATTGGCTTTTTCTCTTTGGGATTTTCAAGCATCCTATTCTGAGTCTTAGGTTACAGACACAATATATAAAAAATAGTATTTCTGAGTTCCTTAGAATTCTGGTGGTTTATCTTACTATTGGGTTTATGTTTGGGATGCTATGATTTATAAATCCTGTAATATCAGTGGGCTTCCCTTGTGTCTCAACTGGTAAAGAATCCACCTGCAATGCAGATGGCCTGGTTTTGATCCCTGGGTTGGAAAGATCTCCTGGAGAAGGGAAATGCTACCCACTCCAGTATTCTGGCCTGGAGAATTCCATGGATTGTATAGTCCATGGGGTTGCAAAGAGTCGGACATGATTGAGCAACTTCACTTTAGTTTACTTCACTTTTCTTATCAATGGAAAAGCTTTATATCATAATCTTAATAATGACCCACTCTTGATGTTTTAAAGAAATAGTTTAAAATAATAAGTTATTGTTCAGTCGCTAAGTCATGTCTGACTCTTGTGACCTCATGGACTGTAGCATGCCAGGCTTCCTTGTCCTTCACCATCTCCTGGAGTTTGCTCAGATTCAAGTTCATTGAGTCGATGATGCCATCCAACTATCTCATCCCCTGTTGCCCCCTTCTCCTTTTGTTTTCAATCTTTCCCAGCATCAGGGTCTTTTCAAATGAGTTGGATCTTAGCATCAGGTGGCCCAGAGTATTGGAGCTTTAGCTTCAGCATCAGTTCTTCCAATGAATATTCAGGGTTGATTTCTTTTAGGATTGACTGGTTTGATCTTGCTGTCCGAGATAGTGAACATCAAAAATGGCTTAATCCTCTTCAGTTAATGCTGTTTATTCTGACAAAATATTAGCAACAACCAACCATCAAGCTATAAAGAAATGGTCAATTAAAATATGATAAATGGTTTTTCAGTTCAGTTGCTCAGTCATGTCCGACTCTTTGCAACCCCATGAATCGCAGCACGCCAGGCCTCCATGTCCATCATCAACTCCCGGAGTTCACTCAGATTCACGTCCATCGAGTAGGTGATGCCATCCAGCCATCTCATCCTCGGTCGTCCCCTCTCCTCCTGCCCTCAATCCCTCCCAGCATCAGAGTCTTTTCCAATGAGTCAACTCTTCGCATGAGGTGGCCAAAGTACTGGAGTTTCAGCTTTAGCGTCATTCCTTCCAAAGAAATCTCAGGGCTGATCTCCTTCAGAATGGACTGGTTGGATCTCCTTGCAGTCCAAGGGACTCTCAAGAGTCTCCTCTAACACCACAGTTCAAAAGCATCAGTTCTTCAGTGCTCAGCCTTCTTCACAGTCCAACTCTCACATCCATACATGACTACTGGAAAAACGATAGCCTTGACTATATGGACCTTAGTCGGCAAAGTAACGTCTCTGCTTTTGAATATGCTATCTAGGTTGGTCATAACTTTTCTTCCAAGGAGTAAGCGTCTTTTAATTTCATGGCTGCAGTCACCATCTGTGGTGATTTTGGAGTCCCCCAAAATAAAGTCTGGCACTGTTTTCACTGTTTCCCCATCTATTTCCCATGAAGTGATGGGACCAGATGCCATGATCTTCGTTTTCTGAATGTGGAGCTTTAAACCAACTTTTTCACTCTCCTCTTTCACTTTCATCAAGAGGCTTTTTAGTTCCTCCTCACTTTCTTCTATAAGGGTAGTGTCATCTGCATAGCTGAGGTTATTGATATTTCTCCTGGCAATCTTGATTCCAGCTTGTGTTTCTTCCAGTCCAGCGTTTCTCATGATGTACTATGCATAGAAGTTAAATAAGCAGGGCGACAGTATACAGCCTTGATGTACTCTTTTCCCTATTTGGAACCAGTCTGCTGTTCCATGTCCAGTTCTATCTGTTGCTTCCTGATCTGCATCCAGATTTCTCAAGAGGCAGGTCAGGTGGTCTGGTATTCCCATCTTTTTCAGAATTTTTCACAGTTTATTGTGATCCACACAGTCAAAGGCTTTGGCATAGTCAATAAAGCAGAAGTAGATGTTTTTTCTGGGACTCTCTTGCTTTTTCGATGATCCAGTGGATGTTGGCAATTTGATCTCTGGTTCCTCTGCCTTTTCTAAAACCAGCTTGAACATCAGGAAGTTCACGGTTCACGTATTGCTGAAGCCTAGCTTGGAGAATTTTGAGCATGACTTTACTAGCATGTGAGATGAGTGCAATTGTGTGGTAATTTGAGCATTCTTTGGCATTGCCTTTCTTTGGGATTGGAATGAAAACGGACCTTTTCCATTCCTGTGACCACTGCTGAGTTTTCCAAATTTGCTGGCATATTGAGTGCAGCACTTTCACAGCATCATCTTCCAGGATTTGAAATAGCTCCACTGGAATTCCATCACCTCTACTAGCTTTGTTCATAGTGCTGCTTTCTAAGGCCCACTTGACTTCACACTCTAGATGAGTGATCACACCATCATGATTATCTGGGTTGTGAAGATCTTTTTTGTACTGTTCTGTGTATTCTTGCCACCTCTTCTTAATATCTAATGCTTCTGTTAGGTCCATACCATTTCTGTCCTTTATCGAGCCCATCTTTGCATGAAATGTTCCCTTGGTATCTCTAATTTCCTTGAAGAGATCTCTAGTCTTTCCCATTCTGTTCTTTTCCTCTATGTCTTTGCACTGATCACTGAGGAAGGCTTTCTTATCTCTTCTTGCTATTCTTTGGAACTCTGCATTCAGATGCTTATATCTTTCCTTTTTTCCTTTGCTTTTTGCTTCTCTTCTTTCACAGCTATTTGTAAGGCCTCTCCAGACAGCCATTTTGCTTTTTTGCATTTCTTTTCTATGGGGATGGTCTTGATCCCTGTCTCCTGTACAATGTCACGAACCTTATTCCATAGTTCATCAGGCACTCTATCTATCAGATCTAGTCCCTTAAATCTATTTCTTCCTTCCACTGTATAATCATAAGGGATTTGATTTAGGTCATACCTGAATGGTCTAGCGGTTTTCCCTACTTTCTTCAATTTAAGTCTGAATTTGGTAATAAGGAGTTCATGATCTGAGCCACAGTCAGCTCCCAGTCTTGTTTTTATTGACTATATAGAGCTTCTCCATCTTTGGCTGCAAAGAATATAATCAATCTGATTTTGGTGATAAATGGCTTATAAGAACATTAAACAACTGTTTCATTGAGAACTGTGTGGCAGGATTATTCTTCAGCATAGGAAAATGTTTATAATGTTATTATAGGTGTGTTTCCCCAGTAAACAGACTCTGAGATGGAGACCTATGCTCAGAAGGGCTATTGAATAGTGCTCTCAGGATCAATGACCTAATAAGACAAACCAAAGTAGGTTTCAGTACCTGAAAATAGTCCTTTGTGGTTCATAACGCCATCCTTTAGTCATCCTTGCATGAAATTTTCATGCAAGAAAGCATGTCTTCACAGCTTAGCAGTTTTATGACTATTTCCCTGTAAGGATCTGAAGAAAGTAGAATGGGGGAGAGAGAAGTTAAACTGCTTTGCAAAGGCACAGTCACAACAAATGTCTCAGCTAATCCCTTCAGAATTGTCCCCCACTGAGGCAAGGTATCTTGCCTTTGTATTACAGCTTGCCACCTTCCAAACCAAACTAACTTCTGGATTCAGGCTGACCTGGGGAAAGGATGGACATTGGGCCAGGCAGTTTTCTTCAATTGAAAGCAGTTCCAGAGCAAGACTCAGCCTGGAGCTGATAGCTTAACATGCTCCCAGCATCTACTACAGATGAAATATTACACAAAAGGAAAAAAATACACAAATGTTTCATGTACATTATTATATTATGAATTCTACTGTAATATATGTATGAGTGAGTGAGTGAGTGGGTGAGTGAAAGTCGCTCAGCCATGTCCGACTCTTTGTGACCCCATGGACTGTAGCCCACCAGACTTTCCTCTGTCCATGGGATTCTCCAGGCAAGAATACTGGAGTGGGTTGCCATTCCCTTCTCCAGGGAATATATGTATGAGTACATACATATCATACATACATATTGGGAGAGGACACAGAAAAATGAACACAGCAGTACTGCAAAACTGAAGTAGGCGATCCAGTATTTAGGACTCTGCACTTCCACTGAAACAGGGTGCACATTGACCTCTGGTTGCATGTCAGGCAGTATGACTGCCCACCCCCCCCCAAAGTGAGTGAATTCATAAGAACATAACTTTTTCTCAAATAAGCCATTAAGTGAAAAATATTGTAGTTTCCATTACAGTATCAGAAGAACTCAAGTGTATGTTGTCTTTTTATCTCCCAATTTTAAAATATTACTATTTTTATTAATTATTGAATGTCTCAGGCTTTCTTCTGTGTTCTATTTGTGGAATACCTTCAGGTGTGGTATGACAAACATAGCTTGGTGTTGCTGTCAGATTCACTTTAAGATAGTAACACATGTGAACAGTTGCTCTGCTTTGGCTAGTTTCAGCCATTCCTAGGGTAGCCTCACCTATGAGGCAAAAGAAGCAATGGTTATGGGTTCAGTCCCTATGTATGCCATTGATACTTTTTTCACAGCCTTAAATTACTTTCATACCCAGCATAACATCTTATATGTATGTGATCAAAAGGAAATTAGGAATGAAAAATGTGAATGGAACAGGGTAAATAAATCAAATGTGATACTGAAAAACAGTTTGAAATTGTAAAAAATTCTTATTTTTGTTAATTTGATTTATTTTTAAGAACACAACTTTTATTCCAAAAGTTAATCCTCTCTGTGCAAATTGGATAGAGGCATAGCTCCTAAGACTGTTAGAACAGTTGAGGAGGGTGAATCATAATTTAGTGATTATAAAAAACATAGTAAAAAGTCATTAACAGTGATGAACATTTCTGAGTAAGCCCTCTTAGGATACATCGTTGTGAAGATTAAGCTCTTCTGGGCTTTTCTGGTGACTCAGTGGTAAAAATCCACCTGCAGTGCAGGAGACCTGAGTTTGATCCCTGGGTTGGGAAGATCCCCTTGAGAAAGCAATGGCTACCCACTCTAGTATCCTTGCCTAGAGAATTCCGTGGACAGAGGAGCCTGGTGGGCTACAGTCCATGGGGCACAAAGACTTGAAAATGACTGAACATCTAAGCACAAGTCATTCATTGTGGCCTCCGATTTGAATTGGGCCAGTTATCATTAGCAGAAATCATAATCCATTTATTTGCATAATAATTCTCTTCCTTAAATTCTTAGCCACCAAGTAAAAGACTGGTAAAAAGTGCAGGCATGAGAAATACCAAGAATACATCTCTGGGGGAGATTTGAAAGCCTGTGAGACATTGACATATTTTCACAGTGTGGCTGGTGCATTTCAGAAGTGGGGACCAGGTGTGGGTACAAGGCTGAGGCAGATGCTTCTGTAACTCCTCTTATTAATTAGCTCATCTTTGTGCATTTTTTGAATTTGTACCACACTGTTGTGGGACTGTTGGCTTAATGTCTTACGCAGCGACATATCAGGATGCTAAGGAAGGAAGACTGTGAAATGTGATGAGCTCTTGGTCACCTGATAGGTGGGCAACTTCTGATGGTAAGCATAGCACAGAGCCCTGATAAGGCCACATGATTATAGATGTGCTGCCGTGAGTCTGTCCATTTCTTCGTTCTCACTTGGGGCTGTTAGTTGGCAAAGGGACAAGAATTTGTCAAAGGATAAGCAGTCACACCTATTAAATTAGTCATTTAGTATAACTTGCCCAAACTTATGTAAAAACACCTGCCAGTGAACACCGGAGGGCATGAAAAATAGCAGTGAAAAAGCTATATGTATGCTCATGCACCCATACAAGCATCTATATTCATTATAGATATTATATAATATATATCTTATGTGATATGTATATATTACATGTAGACATGTGGTCAGTCACACGCAGCCATATTTGTTTATTCATTAACTGATACTTTCATCTATTTATTCAAAAAAATTACTAGAAACAGGCACTGTGCCAGGGATTAGGATTACAATAGTGGTCTTTGTTTAGCTTCTTAAATGTGTCATTTTAGTTTCTCTTCCAAGATGCTTGCATACATGTTCCTTTGGTCTGGAATGGCTTTTCTTTCCTCCTTCTTGGCTGCCTAGGCAAATTTTATGAATCTTTCAGATGTGTCACCTTTTAAAGGATGTTTCCTTTGACCCAGTGATTATATCAGGTCCCAGTTATATGCTCTCATAGGATTCTGTAGCTTATCATCCTAACACTTATCATAATGTGATTTCTCTGTACAGTTGTTGGATTATGTGTACAATTACTGGATTATACTATCTTTCACATAGCTCAATATGGGTAAGATCCACATCTGTTCTGAATACCATAGTTTCTTTAGTGCTCACTGAGACTGATACAGAACAGATGTTATCATTTTTTTAATAAATTAATGAATAGCCAAAAGGACATCACTTTTGTTTTCAAAGAGATTCTCTGGTTGAGGGGGTGGGCCTGCTAGTAGCCGTTGTGTGATAAATATTAGGAAGTACTCTGGAAATCAAAGAATTGGAGGCATCCATCTCAGCCTATGATTGTCAAGGAAAGTTTTCTGGAAGAATTTGGGTGTAAGTATCTGCAAGATCAGTTCAGTTGTTCAGTTCAGTTCACTCAGTCATGTCCAACTCTTTGCAACCTTATGGACTGCAGCATGCCAGGGTTTCCATCATCAACTCCCAAAGCTCACTCAAACTCATGTCCATTGAGTCAGTGATGCCATCCAACATCTAATCTTCTGTCGTCCCCTTCTCCTCCTGCCTTCAATCTTTCCCAGAAACAGGGTCTTTTCCAATGAGTCAGTTCTTCAGTATTGGAGTTTCAGGTTCAGCATCAGTCCTTCCAGTGAATATTCAGGACTGGTATCCTTTAGGATTGACTGGTTTGATCTCCTTGCAGTCCAAAGGACTCTCAATAGTCTTCTCCAACACCATACTTCAAAAGCATTAATTCTTCAGTGCTCAGCTTTCTTTATGGTCAAACTCTCACACCCATACATGACTACTGGATAAACCATAGCTTTGACTACACAAACCTTTGTTGGTAAAGTAATGTCTCTGCTTTTTAATATGCTGTCTTGTTTGGTCATAGCTTTTCTTCCAAGGAGCAAGCATCTTTGAATTTCATGGCTGAAGTCACCATCTGCAGTGATTTTGGAGCCCCCCAAAATAAAGTCTGTCACCATTTCCATTGTTTCCCCATCTGTTTGGCATGAAGTGATGGGACCGGATGCCATGATCTTAGTTTTCTGAATGTTGACTTTTAAGTCTTTTAAACATTTTCACTTTCATCAAGAAGCTCTTCAGTTATATTTCACTTTCTGCCATAGAGTGGTGTCATCTGCATATCTGAGCTTATTGATATTTCTCCCAGTAATCTTGATTCCAGCTTATGCTTCATCCACCTGCATTTTGCATAATATACTCTACATAGAAGTTAAATAAGCAGGGTGACAATATACAGCCCTGATGTACTCGTTTCCCAATTTGGAACCAGTCTGTTGTTTCATGTCCAGTTCTAACTGTTGTTTCTTGACCTGCATACAGATTTCTCAGGAGGCAGGTAAGGTGGTCTGGTATTCCCATCTCTTTAAGAATTTTCACAGTTTGTTGTAATCCACACAGTCAAAGGCTTTGGAGTAGTCAATAAAGCAGAAGTAGATTTTTTTTTGGAACTCTCTTGCTCTTTCACATGTAACAACAAAGTCATTCAAAATTTGGAAAGTAGTATGTCCAAAATCATTGCAGATGGTTACTGCAGCTATGAATATAAAAGATCTTGCTCCTTCCAAGAAAAGCTATGACAAGCCTAGGCAGCATATTAAAAGCAGAGACATTGTGTTGCTTAAAGAGCTCCATATTGTGAAAGATATGGTGTTTGCAGTAGTCATGTATATCAATAACCTCAGATATGCAGATCACATTACCCTTATGGCAGAAAGTGAAGAGGAACTCAAAGCCTCTTGATGAAAGTGAAAGAGGAGAGTGAAAACGTTGGCTTAAAGCTCAACATTCAGAAAACGAAGATCATGGCATCAGGTCCCATCACTTCATGGGAAATGGATGGGGAAACAGTGGAAACATTGTCAGACTTTATTTTTTTGGGCTCCAAAATCACTGCAGATGGTGACTTCAGCCATGAAATTAAAAGATGCTTACTCCTTGGAAGGAAAGTTATGACCAACCCAGATAGCATATTGAAAAGCAGAGGCATTACTTTGCCAACAAAGTTCCATCTAGTCAAGGCTATGGTTTTTCCAGTGGTCTTGTATGGATGCGAGAGTTGGACTGTGAAGAAGGCTGAGCGCCAAAGAATTGATGCTCTTGAACTGTGGTGTTGGAGAAGACTCTTGAGAGTCCCTTGGACTGCAAGGAGATCCAACCAGTCCATGCTAAAGGAGATCAGCCCTGGGTGTTCTTTGGAAAGAATGATGCTAAAGCTGAAACTCCAGTACTCTGGCCACCTCATGTGAAAAGTTGACTCGTAGGAAAAGACTCTGATGCTGGAAGGGATTGGGGGCAGGAGGAAAAGGGAACAACAGAGGATGAGATGGCTGGATGGCATCACCGACTCAATGGACATGAGTTTGAGTAAACTCTGGGAGTTGGTGATGGACAGGGAGGCCTGGTGTGCTGCGATTCATGGGGTCATAAAGAGTCGGACACGACTCAGTGACTGAATTGAACTGAACTGTATGGACGTGAGAGTTGGACCATTAAGAAAGCTGAGTGCTAAAGTATGGAGGCTTTTGAACTGTAGTGTTGGAGAATACTCTTAAGTGTCCCTTGGACTGCAAGAAGCTCAAACCAGTCAACCCTAAAGGAAATCAGTCCTGAATATTCACCGGAAGGGCTGATGCTGAAGCTGAAGCTCCAGTACTTTGGCCACCTGATGCAAAGTGTTGGCTCATTGGAAAAGACTCTGATTCTGGGAATGATTGAAGGCAGAGGAGAAGGATACAGAGATTGTTGCATGGCATCACTGACTCCGTGGACATGAGTCTTATCAAATTTGGGAGATGGTGAAGGACAGGGAAGCTTGGTGTGCTGCAGTCCATGGAGTCGCAAAAAGTTGGACATGACTGAGTGTCTGAACAACAACATGGAACTCAATATAAAAAAATAAACATCCCAATCCAAAAATGGGTCGAAGACCTAAAGTGGTAACTCTCCAAAGAATATAAACAGACGACCAATACACACATGCAAAGATGCTCAACATCAGTAATTGTTAGAGAAATTCAAATGAAAACTGCAATGAATTATCACCTTACACCTCTTGGAATGGTCATCGTCAAATAAAAATCTGTAATGAATAATTGCTTGAGAGGGTCTGGAGAAAAGGGAACCCTCTTCCATTGTTGGTTGGAATGTAAATTGATACAGATACCATATAGAGTAGCATGGAGGTTTCTCAAGAACTAAAAGTAATCCTACTGCTGGGCATGTACCCTAAGAAAACAATATTTCAGCATGATGTGTGTACCCCACTCTTCATTGCAGCACTGCTTACAATAATAACCAAGACATGGAAACAACCCAAGTTGTTGCCAACAGATAAACTGATAAAGAAGAAGTGATATAAATATACAAAGGAATATTACTCAGCCATAAAAAAATGCAGTTGGACAATTAGTAGAGATGTGGATGGACTTAGAGTCTATTCTACAAAGTAAAATATGTCAGAAATAGAAAAAATATCATATTTTAATGCATATAAGTGGAATCCAGAGAAGTTGTACAGATGAACCTATTTCTAAGATAAGAATAGAGATGCAGACATGCAGAATAGACATGTGGACACAAGGTGGTAAGGGGATGATGGGACAAATTAGGAGTAGCTAAAGGTTGGCATATATGCACTATAATGTGTGAAGCAGATATCTAGTGGGACATTGCTCTAGAGAACAGAGGACTCAGCTGCATGCTTTTGTGGTGACCTGGATGGGTGGGATGAGGGTGTGGGAAGAAGGTCTAAAAGGGAGGGAATATGTGTATACATCAGAGAAGGCAATGGTGACCCACTCCAGTGTTCTTGTCTGGAGAATCCCAGGGACAGAGGAGCCTGATGGGCTGCCATCTATGGGGTCGCACAGAGTTGGACATGACTGAAGCGACTTAGCAGCAGCAGCATGGGTATACATATTTCTGATTCACTTCATTGTACAGCAGAAACTAATGCAATGTTGTAAACGAGTTATACTCCAATAATAATAATAAAAAAAAGAATGTCAGGGGAGATACACCATATGCACACACACTCATACACACACACACAAACACATGCACACACATTTATATTTTTACTAAAATACAATTGTGTTCTATACACTATTCTGACAGTTTTAAAAGCTTTTTATTGTGAAATATCACATCTATCTTTAGGTCTTTTTGTGTATATATTTGCCAGTTTTGGGTAGGGCATACATAATTTTCTTCTAGATTTTCCTCTACAATGTTTATTGTTATTTTTTAAATTTTAAACTTTTAACTGATCTTAAATTTTATTTTTTTCAGTGCTGTGAGATGGTGTTTAATTTTTAGTTCTTTAGATGGCTAATGCCATTTAGTAAATTGACCATTCTTTCTCCATTGATTTAAAATGCTAGTTTGTGATATGTTAAAAATTATATACACAGATTTGCTTTTGAATTCTTCCTTTTGACCTAATAATGTCTTTGTTTCTATAGAAATAAACATTTTTATTATAGTGTATTTTATTTATTCCCATATCTGATTCTTCTTTAGTAGTCCTATTTATGAATTTTTGGCTATAGGCATTTATTCCTTTATGGTAATCAGTAATTTTAAGATTTACTGTATTAATAAGAAAACATGTTGAGACTATAATTAGAAATACATTAAACTCATATATTTATTTGAGAGGATTGATATTTTTATAATGTTGAGTCTTTGTATTTTGATGTGGAATTTAAAAAATTTGTTCAGATTCTATTTTCTGTTAAGTTTTAATAATTTGTGTAGTGTAAGTTCTATGCCTTTCTTATTAAATGTATTCTTATGGTTTCTATAGCTTTCATTGCTGCTTTGAATAGGCTGTTTCCACATTTCTACTTCTTGGTCTTTACTGCTAATATAAAAACAGCTATAGATTATTTTATATTCAGCTACTTACAATGTTTACTTATTAGTTCTAGTAGGTGTTATTTCTTATAAAATAATGTTTTTTTTGGACAAAAATGCAAGAAAGAGGGTTGAAATTAAAAGACTTTCTAGGTTTTCTAAGTGTACATTCTTTGTTAGCAAAAACAGATGATTTCAATTGTTTCTTATATCTCATAGCATCTGCTGGAACCTCCAAGATAATACTGAAGAACACTTGTGGTAACAAGCTTATTTGCCCATTTCTGATTTTATTTGGAATGTTCTTCTGATTTTTGAATAGCAGCATTTATTATATTTGGGCAGTTCTTTATATCCCTGTTTTGCTCAAAATTTTTATTGGAACTGTTAAGTTTCGGAATTTTCAGAATTTACTGATAAAATAATATTTTCTAAGTTTTATAAATACCATAGTTTATTATGCCTATAGATTCTTTATTATTGGGCTTCCCTGGTGGTTCCGGTGATAAAGTGTCTGTCTGTAATGCAGGAGACCCAGTTCGAACCCTGGGTTGCAAAGATACCCTGGAGAAGGAAATGGCAGCCCACTCCAGTACTCTTGCCTGGAAAATCCCACGGATGGAGGCGCCTGGTAAGCTACAGTCCATGGGGTCACAAAGAGTTGAAAACGACTGAGCGAACTGTTAAGTTTCAGACTTTTCAGAATCTACTGATAGAACAATAGTATTTTCTCCGTTTTATGCCATAGTTTATTATGCCTATAGATTCTTTAATATTAAACTATTTTTTCTTTTGTGATATGATTACTACTTGGTAATGATGCATCATTCTTTTTTAGATCGTTAAACTCTATTTGCTGCTATTTTATTAACATCAAATATTCATAAGAGAATATGAATACTGTATCAGTTCAGTTCAGTTCAGTTCAGTCACTCAGTCGTGTCGGCCTCTTTGCCACCCCATGAATTGCAGCACGCCAGGCCTCCCTGTCCATCACCATCTCCCAGAGTTCACTCAGACTCAGGTCCATCGAGTCCGTGATGCCATCCAGCCATCTCATCCTCGGTCGTCCCCTTTTCCTCCTGCCCCCAATCCCTCTCAGCATCAGAGTCTTCTCCAATGAGTCAACTCTTCGCATGAGGTGGCCAAAGTACTGGCGTTTCAGCATTAGCATCATTCCTTCCAAAGAAATCCCAGGGCTGATCTCCTTCAGAATGGACTGGTTGGATCTCCTTGCAGTCCAAGGGACTCTCAAGAGTCTTCTCCAACACCACAGTTCAAAAGCATCATTTCTTCGGCGCTCAGCTTTCTTCACAGTCCAACTCTCACATCCATACATGACCACTGGAAAAACCATAGCCTTGACTAGATGGACCAGAAAAACATCTATTTCTGCTTTATTGACTATGCCAAAGCCTTTGACTGTGTGGATCACAATAAACTGTGGAAAATTCTGAAAGAGATGAGAATACCAGACCACCTAACCTGCCTCCTGAGAAATCTGTATGCAGGTCAGGAAGCAACAGATAGAACTGGACATGGAAGAACAGACTGGTTCCAAATAGGGAAAAGGTGTGTGTCAAGGCTGTATATTGTCACCCTCCTATTTAACTTATATGCAGAGTACATCATGAGAAACGCTGGACTGGAAGAAACACAAGCTGGAATCAAGATTGCTGCGGAAATAGCAATAACCTCAGATATGCAGGTGACAACATCCTTATGGCAGAAAGTGAAGAGGAGCTAAAAAGCCTCTTGATGAAAGTGAAAGAGGAGAGCTAAAAAGTTAGCTTAAAGCTCAACATTCAGAAAACGAAGATCATGGCATCTGGTCCCATCACTTCATGGGAAATAGATGCGGAAACAGAGTCAGACTTTATTTTTTGGGGCTCCAAAATCACTGCAGATAGTGACTGCAGCCATGAAATTAAAAGATGCTTACTCCTTGGAAGAAAAGTTATGACCAACCTAGATAGTATATTCAAAAGCAGAGACATTACTTTGCCGACTAAGGTCCATCTAGTCAAGGCTATGGTTTTTCCTGTGGTCATGAATACTGTATACTATACTGTATATGTATACTGAATAGTATACTGTATCAAGTTTTAGCATTAAAGTTATGTGGACTTAAAAAAGAATTGAGTAGCTTTAATTGGTTTCTATGGCCTGGAAATATTTAACTTTGGAATTATATATTTTTAAAGGCTATCCAAAACTCTGGTTGCCCATTTCATCTTGGGTCAATTTTTGTCATTTATGTGCTGCTAGAAAATTATCCATTTGTATTATATTTAAACATTTATTGGCAAAACATTGTATGGTTCTTTTGTGATTCCTCTATTTGTCCCTAATAGGAACTATATCTTCTTTCTCACTCCTAATTTAGTTTTAATTTACTAATTTCAGCTTTTATCTTTTAATTTTAAGCTCAATATTAATTTTCTTAATTGAAAGTTTTTATTTACTTACATTTGTTGCTGAAAATATTTATGAAACATATTTTTATTTGAGTACAGTGACTGTTTTGCCTCATAGAATTTTGAATGAATTAGTTTCCTTTTCACTGATTTCTAGAAATTATAATTTCAATTTTTTCTTTTAATTCAAGAAAGGGTAGTGTTTCACTTCTAAATATATAAAGCTTTCTGATTACCTTTTTAATGTGTTTATTATTGTTATTGATATTATTATTAGAAATTGTGATTGGTAAAATCTTACTTAAAATTATATTATTGAAATTTTGTAGCTAAATACTTGAGCAATTTTTGTAATTTTTTCAAACACTATAAATATGCATACCTGTGTATATACATATACATATGTGTGCATGTATTGGCTTTGCTATTAAATTTTATTTATTTTAATGTCATTTTTCCAATACTTTAAAAAATTTTATAGTTCCTGATATTTATTTATCTATGACTGTTTTTAAATCTTTGATCCTTTTAGTTCTGTAAGAAGTGTGTTAGTTTACTAATGACATTTTATTTTTATTAAACTTTTTTATTGAATATTTTGTTGAATTTATTTTTATTTAATTTCTCTATGATTTTGCTCTTTTTTCTCAGATCCATCTGATTCTGAGAGAGATATATTAAAGTTTCTCACTATAACCCAACTCAAATTTCCTCTATAGTTTTCTAGAGTTTTTTTTTCATTAAAGTTTAGATTTTAAAATGTGTCACATCCATATTGAAATATCATTCATATATAATAAAAATCACTCATTTAAGGTTTTTAGATAAGTGTGCAGCTGATATCACAATCAATTTTAGAATCTTTTATCACTTCATAAGGAAATCCCATACTTATTAGCAATCAATTCTTAATTGCTCATGCTTAACATATTTTAGCTATAATTTTGCAGGTTTATGTCTCTTAGGTCTTATATTTGTAAATTGTGACTTTGTTGTATATGGCTCTATCCTGATTAGCACTTTTAACCTTAATTCCACCTTGTTTGATATTAATACTGCTTCTCCCATGCTTTTATTCTTCTTTTAGTTTCCTGAAAATTTTTGTCTAACATTTATCTTCAATCTTGTTTTAAAATCATCTTATTTTCTCTAATTTAAAAGTTATTATATATATATGTAATTCTTATATAATGGATTGAAAATTTCTGCCATTTGATTTGCATATTGATTTGATTATACTTAATACAATGCATAAATAATGGCTTCCTTTCTTCCATCTTTATTTATGGTCATATTTATTAATATTTTACTTTTTTCTTTTCCTTATTTTTGTGTTTTGATCATATTGAATATTTACTTTTTTAACCTTTGTATTTTGAAAACTCTGTCTGCTCTCCCATTTCATTATTAGTTAGCTTTCCTTTCTTGTTACTAAAGTTAGATCCGTGTATTTTCTTCATTTTTAGAAAACAAAATATCACTTATTTCCTTACTAAGAATATATTTTTTCTCTAGTTGTCCAATCTCATTTCAGTTCACTTCAGTTCAGTTGCTCAGTCGTGTCTGACTCTTTGCAACCCCATGAACCATAGCATGCCAGGCCTCCCTGTCCATCACCAACTCCCAGAGTTTACCCAAACTCATGTCCATTGTGTTGGTGATGCTATCCAGCCATCTCATCCTCTGTTGTCCACTTCTCCTCCCACCTTCAATCTTTCTCAGCATTAGGGTCTTTTCAAATGAGTCAGTTCTTCACATCAGGTGGCCAAAGTATTGAGTTGCAGCTTCAACATCAGTCCTTCTAAAGAACACCCAGGACTGGTCTCCTTCAGAATGGACTGGTTGGATCTCCTTGCAGTCCAAGGGATTCTCAAGAGTCTTCTCCAACACCACAGTTCAAAAGCATCAATTCTTCGGCTCTCAGCTTTCTTTATAGTCCAACTCTCACATCGATACATGACTACTGGAAAAATCATAGCCTTGACTAGACGGACCTTTATTGACAAAATAATGTCTCTGCTTTTGAATATGCTATCTAGGTTGGTCATAACTTGTCTTCCAACTTGTCTTCCAAGGAGTAAGCGTCTTTTAATTTCATGGCGTAATCACCATCTGCAGTGATTTTGGAGCCCAGAAAAATAAAATCAGCACCTGTTTCCAATGTTTCCCCGTCTATTTCCCATGAAGTGATGGGACTGGGTGCCATGATCTTAGTTCTCTGAGTGTTGAGCTTTAAGCCAACGTTTTCACTCTCCTCTTTCACTTTCATCAAGAGACTCTTTAGTTCTTCACTTTCTGCCATAAGGGTGGTATCATCTGCATATCTGAGGTTATTGATATTTCTCCTGGCAATCTTGATTCCAGCTTGTGCTTCTTCCAGCCCAATGTTTCTGATGATGTACTCTGCATATAAGTTAAATAAGCAGGGTGTCAATATACAGCCTTGACGTCGTCCTTTTCCTATTTGGAACCAGTCTGTTGTTCCATGTCCAGTTCTAACTGTTGCTTCCTGACCTGCATACAGGTTTCTCCAGAAAAAGAAATGCAAAAAAGCAAAATGGCTGCCTGAGGAGGCCTTAAAAATAGCTGTGAAAAGAAGAGAAGTGAAGAGCAAAGGAGAAAAGGAAAAATATACCCATTTGAATGCAGAGTTCCAAAGAATAGCAAGGAGATACAAGAAAGCCTTCCTCAGTGATCAGTGCAAAGAAATAGAGGAAAACAATAGAATGGAAAAGACTAGCGATCTCTTCAAGAAAATTAGAGATACCAAAGGAACATTTCATGCAAAGATGGGCACAATAAAGGATAGTAATGGTAGGGACCTAACAGAAGCAGAAGATATTAAGAAGAGGTGGCAAGAATACACAGAAGTGTATAAAAAAGACCTTCACTATCCAGATAATCATGATGGTGTGATCACTCACACTCACCAAGAGCCAGACATCCTGGAATGGGAAGCCAAGTGAGCCTTAGGAAGCATCACTACAAACAAAACTAGTGGAGGTGATGGAATTCCAGTTGAGCTATTTCAAATCCTAAAAGATGATGCTGTGAAAGTGCTGCACCTAATATGTCAGCAAATTTGGAAAACTCAGTAGTGACCACATGACTGGGAAAGGTCAATTTCCATACCAATCCCAAAGAAAGGAAATGCCAAAGAATGCTCAAACTACCGCACAATTGTGCTAGGAAAGTAATGCTCAAAATTCTTTAAGCCAGGCTTCAACAATACGTGAACCATGAATTTCCAGATGTTTAAGCTGGTTTTTAAAAAAGGCAGAGGAACCAGAGATCAAATTGCCAACATCCGCTGGATCATCAAAAAAGCAAGAAAGTTCCAGAAAAACATCTATTTCTGCCTTATTGACAATGCCAAAGCCTTTGATTGTGTGGAACACAATAACTGTGGAAAGATCCCATTTACTAGAGGCCTTTAGAATTCTGTTAGTACTTTTTCTTTTTCCTCCTTCCCCATTGTTTCTTCCAGGCTTTCCTCATAGCTCAGTTGGTAAAGAATCTGCCTTCATTGTGGGAGACCTGGGTTCTATCTCTGGGTTGAGAAGATCCCCTGGAGAAGGGAAAGGCTACCCACTCCAGTATTCTGGTCTGGAGAATTCCATGGACTGTACAGTCCATGGGGTTGCAAAGAGCTGGACATGACTGAACGACTTTCACTTTTGTTTCTTTGCAGCCTCCCAACTCTTGGGTATTGCTGAAGTTGTTTAGTTCCAGATTATCAATAAAATTTACCTTGTAGTTGTCAATTGTTTCACTTTCTTCCTATTTCAGTAATCTGTTTTATATTTACATTACAAATTTTCAACAACAACAACAAAAAGCTGTCATTGACAGATTGTGTGTTGCAGGGTTCATTGCTCCTTGATGTTTTTACTTTTTCCATCTTTTACCAGAATACCTCCTTTGCACTTGTTGTTTGGTTAAAGTGTTTTCTCAGTTATTTCTGAATATCTGCTAGATATCTTGGCTGGGTAATGAATCATTAGATTTGCATTCTGTCAGTATTCCAAATATATTATTTCACTATCATGTAGCTTTAAGAATTGGAAATAAAAATATGTTTTTTAAGGTTTTTGAAAACTACTTGTTCATTCCTGCAACTTAAAAGATTTTATCTCTGTATTTCAGGAACTTAAGCAGAGGTACAGTAAAATTTAGTTTCACTTCAGTTCAGTCACTCAGTCTTGTCCGACTCTTTGCAACCCCATGAATCACAGCACGCCAGGCCTCCCTGTTCCTCACCAAATCCCGGAGTTCACTCAGACTCACGTCCATCGAGTCAGTGATGCCATCCAGCCATCTCATTCTCAGTCATCCCCTTCTCCTCCTGTCCCCAATCTCTCCCAGCATCAGAGTCTTTTCCAATGAGTCAACTCTTCGCATGAGGTGGCCAAAGTACTGGAGCTTCAGCTTTAGCATCATTCCTTCCAAAGAAATCCCAGGGCTGATCTCCTTTAGAATGGACTGGTTGGATATCCTTGCAGTCCAAGGGACTCTCAAGAGTCTTCTCCAACACCACAGTTCAAAAGCATCAATTCAGCACTCATTTTTCTTCACAGTCCAACTCTCACATCCATACATGATCACAGGAAAAACCATAGCCTTGACTAGATGGACCTTAGTCAGCAAAGTAATGTCTCTGCTTTTGAGTATGCTATCTAGGTTGGTCATAACTTTTCTTCCAAGGAGCAAGCGTCTTTTAATTTCATGGCTGCAGTTACCATCTGCAGTGATTTTGGAGCCCCCCAAAATAAAGTCTGACACTGTTTCCACTGTTTCCCCATGTATTTCCCATGAAGTGATGGGACCAGATGCCAGGATCTTCGTTTTCTGAATGTTGAGCTTTAAGCCAACTTTTTCACTCTCCTCTTTCACTTTCATCAAGAGACTTTTTAGTTCCTCTTCACTTTCTGCCATAAGGGTGGTGTCATCTGCATATCTGACGTTATTGATATTTCTCCCAGCAATCTTGATTCCAGCTTGTGTTTCTTCCAGTCCAGCATTTCTCATGAAGTACTCTGCATATAAGTTAAATAAGCAAGGTGACAATATACAGCTTTGGTGTACTCCTTTTCCTATTTGGAACCAGTCTGTTGTTCCATATCCAGTTCTAACTGTTGCTTCCTGACCTGCATACAGATTTCTCAAGAGGCAGGTCAGGTGGTCTGGTATTCCCATCTCTCAGAATTTTCCACAGTTTATTGTGATCCACACAGTCAAAGGATTTGGCATAGTCAATAAAGCAGAAATAGACAAACACTTAAATATATGATATATGCTGTGTTCTTTGGAGAGGGAAAGAAATGCTACACATGCAATGAAGAAAGAAATTCCCCTAAAATAGTAGAAACTTTCTAACACTTCATAACCTTATATTAACTTTCATTGATAAGAATCTTTCTTTTTTACTATTATCCCAACAGTTTTACATATTTAATATTAAGTACTGGTGGGCTGCAGTCCATAGGGTCACTAGAGTCGGGCACGACTGAGTGACTTCACCTTTACTTTTCACTTTCATGCATTGGAGAAGGAAATGGCAACCCACTCCAGTATTCTTGCCTGGAGAATCCCAGGGACAGGGGAGCCTGGTGGGCTGCCGTCTATGGGGTCGCACAGAGTCGGACACGACTGAAGCAACTTAGCAACAGTAGCAGCAGCAGCGCTCAAGCGAAAAGTTTTTATCCCACCTCACCAAGGTGCAAATGACTGTATTGATAGCTCAGATTCAAAACAATTTCCTTAAAATTACACTTTAGGCAGTGAGATTTATTTTGTCTTTCTTTGTTATTATTTAGACATATATAATCAGTTCAGTTCAGTTTAGTTGCTCAGTCGAGTCTGACTCTTTGAGACATCATGGAGTGCAGCACACCAGGCTACCCTGTCCATCACCAACTCCTAGAGCTTGCTCAAACTCATGTCCATGGAGTTGATGATGCCATCCAGCCATTTCATCCTCTATTGACCCCTTCTCCTCCTGCCTTCAATCTTTCCCAGAGTCAGGGTTTTTTTCAGTGAGTCACTTCTTTGCATCTGGTGGCCAAAGTATTGGAGTTTCAGGTTCAGCATCAGTCCTTCCAGTAAATATTCAGGACTGATTTCCTTTAGGATGGACTGGTTGGATCTCCTTGCAGTCCAAGGGGCTCTCAAGAGTCTTCTCCAATACCACAGTTCTAAAGCATCAATTCTTCAGTGCTCAGCTTTCTTTATAGTCCAACTCTCACATCCATACATGACCATGGAAAAACGATAGCTTTGACTAGATGGACATTTGTTGCAAAGTAATGTCTCTGCATTTTAATATGCTGTTGAAGTTTGTCATAGCTTTTCTTCCAAAGAGCAAGCATCAAGCATATTTAATTATAGGGCTTCCCTGGTGGCTCAAATAGAATCTGCATGCAATGAGGGAGACCTGGGTTTGATCCCTGGGTTTGGAAGATCTCCTGGAGAAGGGAAAGGCTACCCACTCCAGTATTCTGGTCTGGAGAATTCCATGGACTGTATAGTCCATGGGGTCGCAAACAGTTTGACATGTCTGAGACATATATGATGTTTCCCCTTAAACTCTGGGATTTAGAGACTTATTTATTTGTAAATTGTCATGGCACTAGAGTTATATTCTTAAAAAGTGTCATCTGGGTCTCAAACATAGTTGAAAAATGTCTTATTGTCTTGCTAGATAAAAATAAATAAATAAATTTATAAAAAAATAAAAAAAATTTAAAAAATTTAAAAAAATAATAATTTTTCTTGACAAATACTGTAAGCTGTCACTTATATGTGGAATCTGAAAAGCCAGACTCCATATAGAGAGTAGAATGGTGGTTACCGGGGAACTAGGGGAAATGGGGAGCTATTCTAAGTTCCAGTTAGAAGGTGACTAAGTTTTAGAGATCTAATGCATTTCATTTCGATTATAGTTAACAATTTTGCATTATACATTGAAAGTTAAGAGCAGATTTTAAATATTCTCACCTCAAAAAGAAGAAATTGTAGTTATATGAAATGACAAAGGTTCAAACTAATGGTACAGTGCTAATCATTTTGAAGTATTTAAGTGCATCAAATCAACACTTTGTAGACCTTAAACTTGCACCATGTTATATATCTCAATAAAGCTGGAAAAATTGTTTAAGAAGATAGTTTCCTTAAAATGTTGAAATCTGTTGAACTTGAAATACAGTTGTGGTATCATCTTCATAATGGCAGGAAGCAAAGAGGAACTTAACTAAAGAGCCTCTTGATGAGGGGTAAGAAAAGGGTGAAAAAGCTGGCTTAAAATGAAACATTCAAGAAACAAAGACCATGGCATCCAATCCATTACTTCATGGCAAATAGATGTGGAAAAAGCAGAAACAGTGGCAGAGTTTATTTTCTTGGGCTCAAAAAATCATTTCCAGGCTTGCCAGGTGGCACCGGTGTTAAGAACCCACCTGCCAATGCAGGAGACACAAGAGACATGGGTTTGATCCCTGGGTCGGGAAGATCCCCTGAAGGAAATGGCAACCGACTCGAGTATTCTTGCTTGGAGAAGCCCATGGACAGAGGAGCCTGGTAGGCTATAGTCCATATTGTCACAAAGAGGTGGACACAACTGAAGCGACTGTTAAGTTGGATACGACTGAAATGACGTACACACACACAGATCACTGGATGGTGACTGCAGCCAGGAAATTAAAAGACACTTGCTCCTTGGAAGAAAAAGTATGACAAACCTAGACAGTGTATTAAAAAAATAGAGACACTACTTTGCCAACAAAAGTCCATATATTCACAGCTATGGTTTTTCCAGTAGATATGTGTAGATGTGAGTGTTGGGCTGTAAATAAGTCTGAACACTAAAGAACTGATGCTTTCAAATTGTGGTTCTGGAGAAGACTCTTGAGAGACCCTTAGACTGCAAGAAGATAAAACCAGTAAATCCTAAAGGAGATCAACCCTGAATATTCTTTGGAAAGACTGATGTTGAAGCTGAAACTCCAATACTTTTGCCACCTGATGTGAAGAGCCAACTCATTGGAAAAGATCTTGATGCTGGGAAAGACTGAGGGCAGGAGGAGAAGGGGGTGACAGAGGATGAGATGGTTGGATGGCATCACTGACTCGATGGACATGGGTTTGAGCAAGTTCTGGGAGATGGTGGAGGACAGGGAAGCCTGGTGTGGTGCAATCCATGGGTTTGCAAAGAATTGGACACAACTTAGCAATTGAACAATAACAACAAAAGTCAGGCAGAATGCTAGGCATTGATAATATATCAATGAGCAAGACATGCATTTTTTTCTGCCATGCAAATGTTTTACTCATTTAATATTGTACACAATATCACAGTTTATTACACATCATCTAGTATTAGACAGACTTCACTTTGAGACCTGGGTCTGTTACCTACAATTGTATGAACATGGTCAAGTTTCTTAGCATTCATTGCTTTTAAAATGAGAGGCATTAAAAGTATCCACTTGATGGGAGTTTTTAAAAGTATTAATCTATAAAAATATTTGGCATACCACTTGGCAGTAATTTCTCCATTCTTACTGGAACTACCTAATTCAATGAATATAATTTTATAAAGACTTTGCAGCATTTCTTTGATATCTTTGACTCTACTCTTTTCACTCTGAAGTCCAACTTCTACATTGCTGATTAATTAGCAACTCATCCCACTCTGTTTCATTTCCCCAACCATTTCACACTTACTGCTTGCCCTCCCCTGACTATGCTGGGCTCTTCCACCTCCCTGCTTCATTCATATTTCATTACCATCTGTCTTTTAGAGTTCTTGTTCTCTCCTTGTTGGCCTTCTGAACACATACTTTTTCTACAAATTGCTTGTCGAACTCTATCTACCTGGGGAGAAAGTCAGACATTCATTTTCTCCATATTTCCATAGCTCCTGTGTGCCTCTGTTACAGTCCAATTATTTGTAACTTAATTATCTATGGGGGCCCATGAGATAAAAGACCATGTCTTGACTTGGTATCCTTTGGTGTGGCACAACTGTAGCTTGATTCTAGATGAACGTTTAGTTTCTATGAATGAATGCTTAGTCACCCTGTGTTAGGCATTATGCTGGTGATAGTATGCAGTTATGTATGCCCCAAGAGGTACACAATGTGAAGTTGGATGAGGAACATAAGATTCATGCCATGAATGAACGTACTATTTCATTTACAATTAAAGGATGTCAGATTTAGCCTATTCATTGTTTTGAAGAGATAAATTAATAGTAATTTAAAATTCTTGGAACTTCCCTGATGGTCCAGTGGTTAAAAATCTATCTTGCAATGCAGGGGATGTGTGTTTGATCCCACATAACATGGGGTAGGTAACTAAAGCTGCCGCAACTACTGAGCCTACGTTCTGCAATGAAAGATCCTGTGTGCCGCAACTATGACCTGACACAGCCAAATAAAGTTTTTAAAAAATATTCTTTCAACTTACCTGCTAGTGAAAACAGTTTCATTGTAAGTTTTGCCCCTTTAAGGAATGTATTTTTATATACCCAAATTTCACATTGTCCTAGCTTCTTGTGATATAAGTAGATGAGCATTATCTCTATGTTTCAAGTGATTTACTATAATTAGAGGGTCTGCATCAATCATGAGTGGAATCTTGCATGTGACACTGAACTAAACTACTTGCTCTGTGCTTTCTAAATTTTGAAATGTTTAATGTGGACATCTCGGGCATTGGATCATAGCATATTTGCAAAAGCTGAAGTGATCATTCCTTAGTTTTAATTTTTCAGATTGTAAGAATTTTTTTCTTTTATCAGCTTGCACAGTTTAACAAGTGTGAAACCAAAAATATTTATTAGTTTATTTAATATGGTGGTGTGTATAGAATTTCTATGTATAGTATTTGCATATAGTATTCAAAATAATTTAATTTTTCTTTATTGGTACAAGTCACTTTAGCACAATGGTAGTCCTTAACATTATCATTTGAGTCTTAACCATTGTATCTTAAGTTCAGACGTGCTTTTTAGAGCAGCAAGAATTTCAAGTTCATAGACTGTTGTGCTTATAAAGTAGTTTTTAATTTATTGCCTCTGATGAATTATAGTTACTTGCTATTTTCTGGATGATTTTGGGTCACTGTGGCATTGGAAATAGGACATAAGCTTACTGTATTTTATCTGTGTTCTTAACAATTGTGAGAGTATTTTTAATGTTATGAAAGATGCAAGTTAAAAGAAATTCTCATTTTCTCACCTGTGTATGAAGACCCTAAGTCCTTTTAAGATACAAATCTTCAAAATATAGAAGAAAGCCTTGGGATATTTTCAGTGGTGCATGGAGTTTTGTTGTTCAGCAATGTAGTCAGGTTATAAGAATTTTATTTACTCTGAATTTCATATTTAATAAGAATATCAAGCCAGTCAGTCCTAAAGGAAATCAACCCTGATGAAAGAACTAATGCTGAAGCTAAAGCTCCACTACTTTGGCCACGTAATGTGAAGAGCTAACTCGTTAGAAAAGACCCTGATGTTGGGAAAGATTGAAGGCAAGAGAAGGGGATGACAGAGGATGAGATGGTTGGATGGCATCACCAACTCAATGAACATGAGTTTGAGCAAGTTCCAGGAGATGGTGAAGGACAGGGAAGCCTGGGATGCTGCAGTCCATGGGGTCACAAAGAGTTGGACGTGACTGAGTGACTGAACAACAAGAAGAAATTAATAATTAAAAAAAAAAGCAACAGTGAATATTGTCATTAAAGGAATGTAAATTTAATTTGTATTAGAATTTTTTAGTTACAGTATAGTGGTGATGATGTAAGGATTTTATATAGGAAGAAGTTTTAGGGAAGGGCATTTCAGACAGCTGGTAATCCAATCAGGAGATAATGGTTTATAATCCAAGAGAGAAGAGAGATTTAGGAGGAAGAGGAGATGAACACTGTCAAACTAAAGGGAAAAAAAGCAACCAAAGTTAAATAAGATAAGGACAAAATATGATATACTGGATTAGCTAATTACAAAAGCAGTTTCAATGGAGCAGTTGGAGAAGGAACCAAATTTCAGTGAATATTATCTATCTTGTTTTCTTTCTTTCACACTTAAGAACTAGACAGAAAATTGCTATTATTACCATTTCTGACTGGCATTATTGTTAGTGAATATAACATATGTTGAAGTTCAGTCTTGTAACATGACAATATGAGATGAGTGGTGATGTTTTAATCCTAGCAGGTGACTTTCTCAGCTTCTGTCAAATCTATTAAACTAAATATATGTGAAATACTAATAAAGATACTGTTTTTAGCTTAGACTTTCTACTTCTCATTTTACATTGATTTTAAGAACTTCTTTGTCAGACCAACCTCTTAACTTGGCTCCCACAATATTTAGACTCTATAGTAAGGTCTCAAAAATATATAATGTATTTGGACTATGTTTTATTTTTTAACAATATTACTGACTCTGTTTTATCCCCTCACTTCTAGACGGGGAGAACTTATAGGGAATAGCACACTAAGCCATAGACAACATAGACTGGCTTGCATTCTAACCAGACGCTAGCAAAGGGACCTGTCTTTTCCTGTCAGATTTTTGGGACCTCCTTATAAGATGAGATAGATAAGAAACAAAATATGAGTATATGTAAACAACATATAACTGATTGCAGCCAAAGTCAAAGGAGAAGCAATAGGGTAACTCTACAAAGAAGGTTTATTTACGATACAAACTCAACTCTTTCATCTGTGCAATGTTCTTTCTCAGGGCGGATCTTACTATTGATAGATCGTATATGATCCTGCTTGAAATTACTATATAATGCATTGTGTATATTTATTTATCACTATAATTCCATTATTAAAAGGTAGATTTCCTTTTGCCATGGCATCTGGGAATAAGTATGAATTGAGAAAACTTAACAAAGACTTTTAACTCTGTCTGGTCAGATTCCTATTCCAGTTTTGTCCGCTTTCATTTTTGTGGATGAAGGAATGAATGCAGATCATTCCACGGTTTTAATTCCTTGTTTTGTCTCTTCATTCCTGGGGTCTAGCTGACCTGCACGATTTTCTTTGAGATTACTATTGTAACTTAAGCAATTCTGTTTGTTCAAGATAACCTGGTGCTTGTCTCTGCTTGTGTACCATAGAGTCCCTCTCTGGTTATATTTCCCATTTAACAAATGAATTGTGATAATTAAAATAATAATATTGAATGGACATAATAGCCTCTTAAAAATTATTCAATGGTGAGGGAAATTGCTAAGTAAAATATAATATTCATGGTAATTACAGCGAATGGGATATAATATTGAAAAACAGCTAGATTGGCAGGTTTTAAAAAGATCATGCTCCAGGGGTTGAGGAGACCCAGGAATGAATAGGTGGAGCACAACAGATTTTAGGGCAGCAAAACTACTCTGCATGATACTAAAATGGTGGGCGCATATTATTACGCATTTGTCCAAACTCAAGGATATATAACATCAAGAGTGAATCCTAATGTAAACCATGAACTTTGGATGATAATGTTATATAAATATAGGTTCATTGATTGTAACAACTGTACCACTGTAGTGTACAATATCAATAGTTTCCAGGGGAGGAGGTTGTGTCCGGGAAGTGAACGGGGGTACATGGACAATATATTCAACTAAGTTTTCCTATGTATCTAAAACTACTCTAAAAACAGTATATTTAAAATTAAACAACAACAAAATGTTTATGCTCATTAACATCTTAGAAGTATCCAGAAGATGAACTGAAACTTACTTTCTCTAAATCAAAATGAATGACAACGTATTGGGGAAATTTGTGTACCCAAGGGGACTGCTTCTCTTGCTTTGGTCACTAGCTACTCTTCTGATAAACATTTAAAAAGCTATAAATTCAATTACTTGTATTATATCTTATTAACATTTACTTCCATTTACCTCTAGGTTTGCAGTTTGAGGAAATCCAAGAAAGATTTGGTGAGGAGTTCTTTAATATATGCTTTGATGACAATGAGAGAGTCCTTCGAGCTGTAGGTGGCACATTGCAGGACTTTTTTAATGGCTTTGATGCTTTGTTGGAACATATTAGAACTTCTTTTGGAAAACAGGCCACTCTAGAGTCACCATCATTCCTATGCAAAGAGCTCCCTGAAGGTACTCTTATACTCCACTACTTCCACCCTCACCACATTGTGGGGTTTGCAATGCTTGGAATGATTAAGGCTGCAGGAAAGAAGATCTATCGGCTGGATGTGGAAGTGAACCAGGTCGCTGAGAAACTGTGCTCCGATGGTTCAAACCCAGGCAATTGTAATGGCCTCGCTTTCCTTATCAGACAATGTGAAAACGCTAATATCGCGAAGAACCTTCCTCAGGGAACATCCCAAGTTCCTGCGGACCTCAGAATTAGCATCAACACCTTCTGCAGAGCCTTCCCTTTTCACTTGATGTTTGACCCCCACATGTCAGTCCTTCAGCTGGGGGAAGGCCTAAGGAAGCAGCTCCGATGTGACACTCACAAAGTGCTCAAGTTTGAGGACTGCTTTGAGATCATTTCTCCGAAGGTTAATGCCACCTTCGAAAGGGTTCTGCTGCGCCTGTCCACCCCATTTGTGATTAGGACCAAGCCTGAGGCTTCTGGCACTGAGAATAAAGACAAGGTAAGTGGCCATGTTGATATGGCTGAAAGGAACTGGGAGATTTCATAATTCTTTTAGTATATTACATGCTGGCAGTACTTATAATTATTTAGGCAAGAGAACCTAGACTGCCATTTAGAAAATTACTGGTTTCTGGATATGTATAAAAAGACTTGACCCTGTTCCCAGCCGTTTTGCATATTGTCTGCCTCTTTCATTAATCTATTTCCTCACAAAAAAGCAGACATTTATTATTACTAGCCATAGTAATTACAAAAATGATAGGATTTACTAAAGACCTGATACTATAAATCCACGAATATTTCCACTGATTGAGTCAAGCTATGAGAGAAATAGTAAGACTCACTTCAACATTGTGGGAATTGCTTGCCTTATCCTTAAATAAATACAAGTAAAAGCTAGCTACACTTTGAATATGTTATGTTCTACATTTCACAACCTAGGAACTCTGGTTTACATCCTATTTTTCTTAATATGCAGAACAATATATTAAGTGACTATATCAAAACTTCTAATTAAATTTTAGTGTTGAAAAATAGGCATTTCTTTAGAACATTTTCACTCCTTGAGAGAATACACTGGAATTATTCTATTTTTTAAATTTAAGGAATATTAAAGCTGTGGTTTTGCTTTCTAGAAGTACAGTATTTGGCTAGGAGGGATTGAAGCATTTTGGGCCTTAAAATTGAAGTTAATATTATTGAAAATGTGCTTGAAGTAAAATATATTGTTGTCAGTGTTGATTGCTTTATATATTTTATGGATTTTAGAACAATCAATTCAATTTAAAGTTACTGCTTCAAGTTTCTCCCCCTATATTTCATCTGGCTTGTATGTCTATTTAATTTGTATGTCACAGTAAGAAATAGACAAAATGAGATGATGACTCAAATGTCAAGGCCCCCTGCAAGTTCCAATAATAAGAAACTGCTCATTAAGAAGATCCAATTATAATTTAAATATGTTAGTGGCTGTTTAAAAATAAACCAGCAATAGACAGCATTTTTATTTAAAATAGGGATAGCAGTCCTCTTGTTCTGTTTACATTTCTGCTTATTCACCTGGGTTTGCTAGAATGAGACATTCAAGAGGCTACAGTTAGTCCAAACAAAATTATAGTCAATAAAGTTATGACACGGAATCTTAACCAGATGAGTAATATTTTTCAGTTATTTTAGTGTCAAAATTATAGTTTTCTAAAACATGAAAAGAAGAAAATCAGAATTAAAGATTATGATCCTGTTGATAAATTTGGCCTTGATTCATGATTTTTTTCTGTAATTGCTGGCCTTGTTAATAGTTGTCTGAAGTTTCCAGTTTTATATTGGACTTTTATAAGAAAGTGCTATTTTTCAACAGTGTAAGATATTTATTCTTTAGTCTACAGTGAAGGCTTTCTTTGGAATGTAACTATTTTGGCTATGCACATACCACCAATTATCTACCACCCCCTTCCATCAAAAAGAAAAACAACAAAAAACACAAGAGCTAATCATAAGCTGAATGATGGTAAATCATTTTCAGAGTGAACTGTATTGCTTTCACTAAACCATGATCTTTGTCATTTTGTGTTGTCAGTTAGGGTTAACTATGTAGCTAGAGGCAGAATACTTCTGTGAGCAATTTGGTGAGGTAGTCATCATCTTAGTTTCAGAGAATTTATATCTTTATTCAGCAGTAATAAGGTCTAAAGACATGTGTTGATTACCAGAAGCAAGAATGTCACTGAGGGGCATCGAATAGATTTCCAAAGAGAGGCAAAGGGGAATCTGATTTTCAGCCAGGAAGAGCTCAATCTGTTATTAAGTTAAATATTCCCTGACAACTTAGGCTGCCTATCTTAGACAGTTATTTGAAAAGATTAAATGATATAATCCATGTAAAATTCTTATATCCTTGGCTTCAAGGTTAAGTGTTGATTAAATGCTCATTATTATTAATTCTACCACTGTTACAATTATTGTTCCTTTCTTTTTGTAATATTCTTCCTATCCATTCACCTCTCTTCTTGCCTTATGGAAGTACTGGAGATCAGTAGGTTGAATAATTTTGGGGAAGTACCAGGTCTGCCTAACATCATCATGAAATATGATTTGGGTTTATCTTCTTAATAATGACTAGAAGACTATTTGTCACAAATTCTATAGGATTGTTGTTTGAGTCTGCTTTTTTATTTACAGATTATCATTATTTTAAAGTCCCTAGCTTTCTTTCTTTTTCTTTTAAATTTATTATTTTATTGAAGGATAATTGCTTCACAGAATTTTGTTGTTTTCTGTCAAACCTCAACATGACTCAGCCATGGGTATACATATATCCCTCCCTTTTGAACCTCCCTCCCATCTTACTCCCCATCCCAGCCTTCTAGGTTGATACAGAACACCTGTTTGGGTTTCCTGAGTCATACATCAAATTTCTGTTGGCTCTTTTACATATGCTAATATAAGATTCCATGTTACTCTTTCCATACATATCACCCTATCCTCCCCTTTCCCTATGTCCATAAGTCTATTATCTATGTCTGTTTCACCATTGCTGCCCTGTTAATAAATTCTTCAGTACCATTTTTCTAGATTCTGTATATATACATTAGAATACAATATTTATCTTTCTCTTTCTGACTCATTTCACTTTGTATAATAGGTTCTCGGTTCATCCACCTCATTAGAACTGACTCAAATGCATTCTTTTTTATGGCTGAGTAATATTCCATTGTGTTTATGTACCACAATGTCTTTATCCATTCATCTGTCGATGGCTATCTAGGATGCTTCCATGTTCTAGGTATTGTAAACAGTGCTGCAGTGAACAATGGGATACATGTATCTTTTTCAATTTTGGTTTCCTCTGGGTATTTGCCTAGGAGTGGGATTGCTGTGTCATATGGTGGTTTTATTCCTAGCTTTTTAAGGAATCTCCATACCATCTTCTGGGCTTCCCTCATAGCTCAGCCGGTAAAAAATATACCTGCAATGCAGGAGACCTGGGTTGAATTCCTGGGACGGAAAAATCCATGGAGAAGGAAATGGCAACCCACTCCAGTATTCTTGCCTGGAAAATCCCATGGACAGAGGAACCTGGCAGGCTATAGTCCATGGGGTCGCAAGAGTCAGACACGACTTAGAGACTAAACCGCTACCACCATACCATCTTTCATAGTGGCAGTGTCAATTTACATTCCCACCAACAATGCAAGAGTGTTCCATTTTATCCACACCCTCGCCAGCATTTATTGTTTGTAGACTTTTTGAGATGGCCGTTCTGACTGGTGTGAGGTGATATCTCATTGTAGTTTTGATTTGCATTTCTCTAATGAGAGATGTTGAGCATCTTTTCATGAGTTTGTTAGCCATCTGTATGTCTTCTTTGGAGAAATGTCTGTTTAGGTCTTCTGCCCCCCTTTTGATTGGGTTGTTTATTTTTCTGATATTGAGTTGTATGAGCTGCTTGTATATTTTGGACATTAATCCTTTGCCAGTTGTTTCAGATGCTTTTATTTTCTCTCATTCTGAGGGTTGTCTTTTCACTGTGCCTATAGTTTCCTTTGCTGTGCAAAAGTTTTTAAGTTTAATCAGATCCCACTTGTTTACTTTGGTCTTTATTTCCATTACTCAAGGAGGTGGATCATAGAGGGTGGGTCTTGCTATGATTTATGTCATCAAGTGTTCTGTCTATCTTTTCCTCTAAGAGTTTTATAGTTTCTGGTCTTACGTTTAGGTCTTTAATTCATTTTGAATTTATCTTTGTGTTTGGTTATAGGAAGTGTTCTAATTTCATTCTTTTGCATGTAGTTGTTCAGTTTTCCCAGCACCATTGATTGAAGAGGTTGTTTTGCCCCATTGTATATTCTTGCCTCGTTTGTCAAAAATAAGGTACCCATAGGTGCATGGGTTTATTTCTGGACTTTCTATCTCATTCCATTGGTCTATATTTCTGTTTTTATGCCAGTACCAGACTGTCTTGATGACTGTAACTTTGTAGTATAATCTGAAGCCAGGAAGGCTGATTCCTCCAGCTCCATTCTTCTTTCTGAAGACTGTTTTGGCTATTCAGGGTTTTTTTTTTGTTTCCACGCGAATTGTGAAATTTTTTGTTCTAGTTCTGTGAAAAATATCATTGGTAATTTGATAGGGGTCACATTGAATCTGTAGATTGCCTTTGGTAGTATAGACATTTTCACAATATTGATTCTTTCTACCCAGGAACATGGAATATCTCTCCATCTTTTTATGTTATCTTTGATTTCTTTCATCAGTGTCTTATAATTTTCTGTGCACAGTTCTTTTGTCTCCTTATGTAAGTTTATGCCTAGATATTTAATTCTTTTTGTTGCAGTGGTGAATGGGATTGATTCCCTAATTTCTCTTTCGGATTTTTCATTGTTAGTATATAGAAAGGCAAGTGATTTCTCTGCCTTGATTTTATATCCTGCAACTTTGCTAAATTTGCTGATTAGCTCTAGTAATTTTCTGATAATATGTTTAGGGATTTCTATGTATAATATCATGTCATCTGCAAACAGTGAGAGCTTTAGTTCTTTTCTGATCTGGATTCCTTTTATTTCCTTTCCTTCTCTGATTGCTGTAGCTAGGACATCCAGAACTATGTTGAATAATAGTAGTGAAAGTGGGCACCCTTGTCTTGTTCCTGATCTTAGGGGGAATTTTTTCAGCTTTTCACTATTGAGAATAATATTTGTTATAGGCTTATCATATATGGTCTTTACTATATTGTGGAAGGTTCCTTCTATGTCCAGTTTTTGAAGTTTTAATCATATATTGGTGCTGAATAATGTCAAAGGCTTTTTCTGCATCTACTGAGATTATCATATGGTTTTTCTCTTTCAATTTGTTAATATGGTGTATCCATTGATTGATTTACATATAATGAAGAATCCTTGAATTCCTGGAATAAACCCAACTTGACTATGGTGTATGAGCTTTTTGATGTGTTGCTGAATTTTGTTAGCTAAAATTTTTTGAGGATTTTTGCATCTATGTTCATCAGTGATATTGGTATGTAGGTTTCTTTTATTGTGTTGTCTATGAATTGGTTTTGGTATCAGGTATCTACCTTGTAGAATGAGTTTGGAAGTGTTCCTTCCTCTGCAGTTTTTTGAAAGAGTTTTAGGACAGGCATTAGCTCTTCTCAAAATGTTTGATAGAATTATCTGTAATAGTCTCTTACAATCCTTTGTATTTCTACACTGTCTGTTGTAACCTCTCCTTTTTCATTTCTGACTTTGTTGATTTGATTCTTCTCTCTTTTTTTCTTGATGAGTCTGGCTAAAGGTTTGTCCATTTTTAAAAAAAATCTTCTCAAGGAATCAGTTTTTAGTCTTATTAATCTTTACTATTGTTTCTTTAATTTCTTTTTCATTTATTTTTGCTCTGATCTTTATGATTTCTTTCCTTCTAATTTTGAGGGTTTTTTTTTTTTTTTGTTGTTGTTTTTCTTTTTCCAGTTGTTTTAGGTGTAAAATTAGGTTGTCATTCAATATTTTTCTTGTTTCTTCAGGTAGGACTGTATTGCTATAAACTTCCCTCTTAGGACTGCTTTTGCTGCATCCCATAGGACTTGAGTTCTCATGTTTTTATTGTCATTTGTTTTTAGATTTTTTTTATTTCCCTTTTGATTCTTTAGTAACCTGTTGGTTATTTACAAATGTGTTGTTTAATCTCCATGTGTTTCTGTTTCTTACAGCTTTTTCCTTGTAACTGATATCTAGTCTCATAACATTGTGGTTGGAGAAGATGATTGATATTATTTAAATTTTCTTAAATTTACTGAGGATTGATTTGTGATGCAAGATGTTGTCTATCCTGGAGAATGCTCCATGTGTGCTTGAGAAGAAGCTGTATTCTTCTGCATTTGGATGGAATGTCCTGAAGATATCAATGAGATCCATCCCATCTATTGTATCATTGAAGACATGTGTTTTATTATTAATTTTCTGTTTTGATGATCTGTCCATAGGTGTGAGTGGGGTGTTAAAGTCTCCTACTATTATTGTGTTACTGTCAATTTCTCCTTTTATGTCTTTTAGTGTTTGACTTTTGTATTGAGGTACTCCTATGTTGAGTGCATAGATATTGAAAATTTTTATGACTCCCTCTTGGATTGAACCCTTGATCATGATGTAGTGTCTTTCCTTATCTCTTGAAATTTTCTTTATTTTAAGGTCTATTTTGTCTGATATGAGGATTGCTACCCCAGCTTTTTTTGCTTCCCGTTTGCATGGAATATATGTTTCTATCCTCTCACTTTCAGTCTATATGAGTCTTTAGGTCTAAAGTGAGTTTCTTGTAGACAACATACATATAGTCCTTATGATCTGTAAAATTTCTGTGGATAAATTAGCTGAAAGGCTTATGAGGGTTTATTTATATCTTTCATATAAATGCATATGTATATTTATTTTCCTATATATATTTCATATGTATCTTTTTTATCTTGGTGTCTTTGGGATTCTCTTCTTAACTTTTGCCATTTCAATTATAATATATCTTGGTCCAGATCTGTTTGGGTTCATCATATTTGGAACTCCATGATTCCTGTGCCTGGATTTCCTTCTATAGGTTTGGGAAATTTTCAGTCATAATTTCTCCAAATACATTTTCAATCCCCTTCCCTCTCTTTTTCCTTTCTGGACACCTGTAGTGTAAATTTTGGAATGCTTAATATTGTTTTAAAAATCTCTTAATTTCTTTTTCTGAGATTTATTTTTTTTTTCTGCTTTTCTGATTGGGTGATTTCCATCATTCTGTTTTCCATATCATTTCCATGTTCCTTCTGTGTCATTTCAGCTCAGTTTAATTCAGTCGTTCAGTTGTGCCTGACTCTTTGTGACCCCATGGGCTGTAGCACACAAGGCTTCCCTGTCCATCACCAACTCCAGGAGCTTGCTTAAACTCATGTCCATCAAGTTGGTGATGCCATCCAATCATCTCATCCTCTGTCATCCCCTTCTCCTCATGCCTTCAGTCTTTCCCAGCCTCAGGGATTTTTAAACGAGTCAGTTCTTCACATCAGGTGGCCAGAGTATTGGAGCTTCAGTTTCAGCATCAGTCCTTCCAATGTATATTCAGGACTGATCTCCTTTAGGATGAACTGGTTGGATATCATTGCAGTCCAAGGGACTCTCAAGAGTCTTCAACACCACAGTTCAAAAGCATCAATTCTTCAGTGTTCAGCTTTCTTTATGTATCACTTAGTCTGCTATTAATTCCTTGTAGTATGATTTTTATTTCAGCTATTGTATTATTCATTCCTGATTGGGTCTTTTTATGTTTTCTAGTTCCTTGTTGAAATGATCAGGGTTTAGACAATTTCTTCTCCCTAATACAGTTAACATTTTTATTATCAATGTTTTGGATTCTTATCTGGTGAATTGTTTGTTTCAGTATTTTTTTTTCAATGGTTTACTCTGGCCCTTTCAATTAAGAGGGCTTCCTTGGTGGTGCAGAGGGTAAAGCATCTGCCCACAATGTGAGAGACCCACGTACAATCCCTGGGTCAGGAAGATCCTCTGGAGAAGGATCTGGAAACCCACTCCAGTACCCTTGCCTTGAAAATCTCATGGACAGAGAAGCCTGGTAGGCTATAGTCCATGGGGTCGCAAGGAGTTGGACACGATTGAGTGACTTCACTTCACTTTCAATTAAGAATAGTCCCTCTGCCTTTTAACTTTAGTTAACTTTCTCTGCTTCTATGAATTTAGTTGAAACAGTTACCTATTGCACTTTTGAAGGTATTTTCTTCAGTTCCGTTCAGTTGCTCAGTCGTGTCTGACTCTTTGCAACCCCATGAATTGCAGCACACCAGGCTTCCCTGTCCATCACCAACTCCCGGAGTTCACACAAACTCACGTCCATCAAGTCGGTAATGCCATCCAGCCACCTCATCCTCTGTCGTCCCCTTCTCCTCCTGCCCCCAATCCCTCCCAGCACCAGAGTCTTCTCCAATGAGTCAACTCTTCGCATGAGGTGGCCAAAGTACTGGAGTTTCAGCTTTAGCATCATTCCTTCTAAAGAACACCCAGGACTGATCCCCTTTAGAATGGACTGTTTTTTTCTTATATAGAAACATATCTATGCAAAGTGTGTATGCTCAACACCTTTGATGGGAGGACTGAACTTGACATGGACAACAATCACATCTTTCCTAGATGTGTACTAGTGTCTATCACCTTGCTGTTAATGACTGGTGGGGGTCCAGTAGAGTGGCTAGAGACAGCACTGTGTACGAAGTGGGACTTCCTCTCTGCTCAGTGGCCATCACTGCTCTGTCAGAGGCAGAAGTTTTGTCTCAAGTTCCAGGAGCAGAAACCTTGAGTGTTGGCCTTGTTATGGCTCTATTAGGCACATATTTCCCCCTCTCTCTGCCCAGAGACCTTGCATCAGAGGAGTTGCATAGTGCCCAGAGGTCTGATGCACTGCATGTGTAGGTGTCTACAGCCTTTGGTGCAAGTCCCCTTTGTTACTCATAGAAAATCATTACCCTCTGCTTCCACCATCCCCACTCTGTTGTGAAGCTTCTTTCCTGGGCCGGTGGGGTCCTAGGTGGATTCTTGGTGTGTGTTGGGTTAGCTGTGGTCTAGTGCTCACCATCAGATATCTGGGCTGCTTCTGAGGTACTGCTTGAGTAAGCACCAACTTCCTTCTTGGGACTAGGTTGCCTCTGTGTCCCATGGTCAAATATTTTCGTGGTCCTTCTCACCCTAGATTCAGTGCCATGCTGTGACATGGAATAAGCAAGAGTAGGGTGTGCACTTTGCTCATTTGGGGGCATGTTGAGAGTTAGTTACAGGATCCCCAGCAGAGCAGACCTATCTCTGATCTGCCTCAAGGACTAGCTAGTATGTGTGCACACTTCAGGAACAGAGTCCAGTCTTTTCCCTAACTTTCTGTTTGTTGCAGTGGACCTCCACCTAGACTAGGGGGTGTATCTTCTCCACATAGGTCCAGGACTGGGATGCCAGCCTGTGGCTTCACATGCTTACTCCCCAGTGTTTTCGCCGGAGTGTTGGCTCATGTAATTGCCCATTTTATCTGAGTCCCCTCCCTGGACACAAATCCCAACTCAATTGCTTCTCTTCCCTTTCTGCTCAATTGCATATTTATTTTCCTTACACTCTTGTCTGAACAGGAGTCCTTCTGCTAGTCTAGAGTTAGTTTTCAGTGAGAATTTGTCAACATACACATTTATTTTTGATGTGTTTGTCGGGGAGAGATGAATGCCACATCCATTTACTCTGTTGCCTTGATATCACTACTTCCAAATTGAAATTCTGATGCAGATATTACTGAGGCTTATCCTGGTATTTTTTTCTTGATTCTTTTTAATGCCATTAATGTTAAGATTACTATATAGTAGATGTTATATTACTATATAGTTACTTATTCTGTATGTTATATTATTGTATACTTATTCTGTATATTTAAAGGACAAGGTAGGTGATTGCGTGGTGAATTATATATTCCTTATAGTAATCCTCATGCTAAATATATGCATTTTGCCATGTTTTTAGTTTTGTTGTCAAGAAAGTCTAAATCTTTGAACTTACAAAAGAAAGTGCCCTTACTTTCAGATATTATTTAGTTCTAGTGTAGGTTCTGATGAGTGGGAAATTAGCCCCTTTAGTTAAAAATTGTTCAGAATTTTTCTCCAATTGTTCGTTTTGTTTTTAACAGTATTATTTCATTTATCTGGCAGATTTCAGATTCAGTAAATTAACATTTGAACAGCTGTTTTTATTTTTAATTTTTATTTTTACTTTATTTTACTTTACAATACTGTATTGGTTTTGGCATACATTGACATGAATCCGCCACAGGTGTACATGAGCTCCCAAACATGAACCCCCCTCCCACCTCCTACCCCATATAATCCTTCCGGATCATCCCTGTGCACCAGCCCCAAGCATCCTGTATCCTGCATCGAACATAGACTGGTGATTCGTTTCTTACATGATAGTATACATGTTTCAATGTCATTCTCCCAAATTATCCCACCCTCTCCCTCTCCCTCAGAGTCCAAAACTCCACTCTACACATCTGTGTCTCTTTTGCTGTCTTGCATACAGGGTCATCATTACCATCTTTCTAAATTCTATTCATATGTGTTAGTATACTGTATTGGTGTTTTTCTTTCTGGCTCACTTCACTCTGTATAATCGGCTCCAGTTTCATCCATCTCATTAGAACTGATTCAAATGTATTCTTTTTAATAGCTGAGTAATACTCCATTGTGTATATGTACCACAGCTTTCTTATCCATTCATCTGATGATGGACATCTAGGTTGTTTCCATGTCCTGGCTATTATAAACAGTGCTGTGATGAACATTGGGGTACATGTGTCTCTTTCTATTCTGGTTTCCTCGGTGTGTATGCCCAGCAATGGGATTGCTGGGTCATAAGGCAGTTCTATTTGCAATTTTTAAGGAATCTCCACACTGTTCTCCATAGTGGCTGTACTAGTTTGCATTCCCACCAACAGTGTAAGAGGGTTCCCTTTTCTCCACACCCTCTCCAGCATTTATTTCTTGCAGACTTTTGGATCACTGCCATTCTGACTGGTGTGAAGTGGTACCTCATTGTGGTTTTGATTTGCATTTCTCTAATAATGAGTGATGTTGAGCATCTTTTCATGTGTTTGTTAGCCATCCGTATGTCTTCTTTGGAGAAATGTCTATTTAGTTCTTTGGCCCATTTTTTGATTGGGTCGTTTATTTTTCTGGAATTGAGCTGCATAAGTTGCTTGTATATTTTTGAGATTAGTTGTTTGTCAGTTGCTTCATTTGCTATTATTTTCTCCCATTCAGAAGGCTGTCTTTTCACCTTGCTTATATTTTCCTTTGTTGTGCAGAAGCTTTTAATTTTAATTAGATCCCATTTGTTTATTTTTGCTTTTATTTCCAGTATTCTGGGAGGTGGATCAGAGAGGATCTGAACAGCTGTTTTGAATGTGTCATCTACTTCCTGATTTTTAATGGCGCTCTCTATTAACACTACCATTTCGTATAAATATATGGTACACTTATTTTTACTAAATGTATTTAATTGTGTAACTATGATAAAGACTCCATTTTAGAGTACTTTGTCACACCAAAAATCCTGTGCCCATTTGCAGTCCATCCCTGCTCTAACTCCCAACTCCAGGCAACTACTGGTCTACTTTCATCTCTAAAGATGCCTTTTCTACACATTTCTTATAAATGTTACTGTAAAATGTAGCCCTTTTTTTTTTTTTTTTGGTCTGACATGATATTTTTGAAGTTTATTCATGTTGTACCATGTATAAGCAATTTTTTCCTTTTTAGTACTGAACAGTATTCCATTGCATGGATATACCACAGTTTGTTTAAGAGTTCATGGACACTGGATTGTTTTCACATTTTGGCTATTATTAATAATGTTTCAATGAACATTTGAATACAAGAGTCTTGTTGCACATATTTCTATTCTCTTAGGCCAATTCCTAGGAGAGGAATTGCTATGTGATAAGGTAAGTCTATGTTTTAGTTTTTAAAGAAATTGCCACACTGTTTACCCAAGAGGCCATGCCATTTCACATTTCATCAGTAATGTATGCAGGTTTGAGCTTCTTTATATTCTCACTGGATCTCGATATTTTCACTCTTTTTGATCATAATCATCCTAATGAGTTCTGAGTGGTAGGGGGTTTAGTGTAGATTTCCCTGATGACTAAAGATGTTAAGCATCTTTTCTTGTGCTTATTAACTAGTCATATATATATATATATTGTTAAATGTATAATCAATATTTTCCTATATTTAATTGTTTTTTATCTCCCTATTATTGAATTATAGTTTCTTAAAAATAATATACATTCTGGGTATTATATTGACTTCAAACAGTGCTGTCTTTGAAATATAAAAGCTTTAATTTTGATGGTAACATTATTTCCTTTTATGGATCATGCTTTTGGTATGATACCTAATAAAACTGCTGTGTAACTCAGGATCAAAGATATCTTAGCTCTTACATTTAGATTTTAGATCCATTTTGAGGTATATTTTCTGTATGTCATAAGTGCCCAAATTTTTTTTTTTCACATAGACATCAAATTGTTTCACCAGTTTTTGAGAAAATTATCATTTCATCAATGAATTGCCTCTGTAACTTTGTCAAAATTAATTGACTAAAATATTTCTAGGTTTCCTATTTTCTATTTTAAAATATCTGACCTTATACTAATAGCAAAATGTTTTGATTACTGTATCAAAATAAGTTTTGTAATTGGATATTTTAAGTCTTCCAAATTTATTCATTTTTGAAATTGTTTTGGCTTTTCTAGATACCTTGTGTTTCCACATAATTTTATTATCTGCCTTTAGATTCATAAAATACTTTTGTAATTTTGATAGGGATCGTACTGAATTTATAGATCAGTTTGGAAAGTATGGTTATCTTAACAATGTTTCCTTCCATTCCATGAGAATATTTCTCAACTCATTTAGATCTTTCACTTTGTCAAGAAATGTTTATGGTTTTCAGTGTACAGCTCTTGTACTTTTTTATTTTTATTCTTCATCTTATCATTAATGGGATGTTTTGAAATTTTATTTTTCTTAGAATAAGGGAATATATATTATATCTGTATATTGGTCTTGAATCTTATGACCTTCCTAAACTCAGAATAGTTTGATATTGAATTGGAGGGGTCGATTCATTAGGGCTTTTTACATACAGGGTCATATAACCCAAGAATTCAAATAGTTTCTTTATTCCTTTTTGATCTATTTTTCAATCTTTTATTTCCCTCCTCCATTCTTTACTTCTTCTTGTGATGTCTATGGACTCAAAAAATTAGTTGAGAAGTATTTACTTTTAAAACTCTTTCCCAAAATACACTGGATTAATACCATTTCTTCTTTTCAAATTTGATATACAGTTAATGTTGTATGGTTTGTCTTCTTCTGCCCCTTTGCTTTGGACCTCTACTTTTTAATCTAAAGTGTGTCACCTCTTATTGACTCCTGTAGTTAACTTTCACTTTTTTATACAGTCTGATAATCTCTGCCTTTTGATTGGATTGTAGCATATTCACATTTAATGCAATTGTTGATTTGGTTGGATTTTATCTAACATATTGCAACTTAGTTTCTCTATGTCTCATATCTTCTTGTTCCTATATTCCTTCTTTAATACCTTTTTGTATTTAACATTTTTAGAATGCCATTTTAGTTTCTTACTGTTTTTTAAATTTTATTAGTGGTTACTCTACAGATTATAGTATGTAATATCTCGAGTGTTTATGTATGCTAAATCACTTCAGTTGTGTCCAACTCTGTGCAACCCTGTGGAATATAGCCCTCCAGGACCCTCTGTCTATATGATTCTCCAGGCAGGAATACTGGAGTGGGTGGCCATGACTTCCTCCAGGGCATCTTCTCAACACAGGAATCGAACCCTGGTCTCTTATGTCTCCTGCATTGGCTGGTGGGTTCTTTACCACTGGTGCCACCTGGAAAGCCCATATAATATCACGTAGGTATCTGTGGATGTGTGCTCGGTTGTGTCTGACTCTTTGTTACCCCATGGACTGTATAGTCCACTGGGCTCCTCTGTTCATGGGATTCTCCAGGCAAGAATACTGGAGTGGGTTGCCATTTCTTCCTCTAGGGGATCTTCCTAACCCAGGGATCAAACCCATATCTCCTGTGTCTCCTGCATTGGCAAGTGAATTCTTTATTCACTGAGCCACTGGGGAAGCCCATATAATATTGTAGTACCCTTCAAATTTGTGCTGACCTAGCACTCGTGTACTGTAACAGTTTTACTCTCATACTGTTCATTACTGCCCCTCCCTCCACTTTGTAGTATTATTCTGCACGTTATAAATCCAATTACTTGTAATAATTGATATGATTGTTATATAATATAATAATTATATATATATATATAATGATCATAATTATATATTATGTATATCAGTTCAGTCGCTCAGTCATGTCTGACTCTTTGTGACCCCATGAACTGCAGCACGCCAGGCCTCCCTGTCCATCACCAACTGCCAGAGTCCACCCAAACCCATGTCCAGTGAGTCGGTGATGCCATCCAACCATCTCATCCTCTGCTGTCCCCTTCTCCTCCTGCCCTCAATCTTTCCCAGCCATCAGGGTCTTTTCAAATGAGTCATCTCATTGCATCAGGTGGCCAAAGTATTGGAGTTTCAGCTTCAACATCAGTCCTTCCAATGAACATGCAGGACTGATCTCCTTTAGGATGGACTGGTTGGATATCTTGCAGTGTATATACCTTAATTTATTTTTAATTAGATTGTTGGAGGAAATATCAATAACCTCAGATATGCAGATGACACCACCCTTATGGCAGAAAGTGAAGAGGAACTAAAAAGCCTCTTGATGAAAGTAAAAGAGGAGAGTGAAAAAGTTGGCTTAAAGCTCAACATTCCCAAAACGAAGATCATGGCGTCCGGTCCCATCACTTCATGGGAAACAGATGGGGAAACAGTGGAAACAGTGTCAGACTTTATTTTTTTGGGCTCCAAAATCACTGCAGATGGTGATTGCAGTCATGAAATTAAAAGACACTAACTCCTTGGAAGAAAAGTTATGACCAACCTAGACAGCATATTCAAAAGCAGAGACATTACTTTGCTGACTAAGGTCCATCTAGTCAAGGCTTTGGTTTTTCCAGTAGTCATGTATGGATGTGAGAGTTGGACTGTGAAGAAGGCTGAGCACTGAAGAACTGATGCCTTTGAACTGTGGTGTTGGAGAAGACTCTTGAGAGTCCCTTGGACTGAAAGGAGATCCAACCAGTCAATTCTGAAGGAGATCAACCCTGGGATTTCTTTGGAAGGACTGATGCTAA
>NW_024070201.1:15848163-16018013 GCF_014754425.2 Oryx dammah
TGCGAAGGGTTGACTCATTGGAAAAGACTCTGATGCTGGAAGGGATTGGGGGCAGGAGGAGAAGGGGACAACCGAGGATGAGATGGCTAGATGGCATCACGGACTCGATGGACTTGAGTCTGAGTGAACTCCGGGAGTTGGTGATGGACAGGGAGGCCTGGCGTGCTGCGATTCATGGGATCGCAAACAGTCGGACAGGACTGAGCAACTGAACTGAACTGAACTGAAACTTTACAATGATGTGTTGGTTTCTGCCATACATCAGCTTTAATCCACAATAGGTAAATACGTCTCCCAGCTTTGAACCTCCCTCCTACCTCCCGAATAATCTACCACCTCTAGGTTGTCACAGAGCACCAGGTCTGAGATCAATGGATCATACAGGGATCTCGGTTTCCCATTGGCTGTCTTTTTATATATGGCAATGTACATATTTCAATGCTGTTCTCTCAGTTTGTCTCACCCTCTCCCTCCCCCACAAGTCTGTTCTCTACACGTGTCTCCATTTCAGCTCTGCAAATAGTTATCAGTACCATCTTTCTAGATTCCATATAGATGCATTAATATATGATATCTGTTTTTCTCTTTCAGACTTACTTCACTCTGTATGATAGACTCTAGGTTCATCCACCTCATTAGAAATGACTCAGATGTATTATTTTTAATGGCTGAATAACATTACTTTGCCAACAAAGGTCCGTCTAGTCAAAGCTATGGCGTTTCCAGTGGTCAGGTATGGATATGAGAGTTGGACTGTGAAGAAGTCTGAGCAGCGAAGAATTGATGCTTCTGAACTGTGGTGTTGGAGAAGACTCTTGAGAGTCCCTTGGACTGCAAGGAGATCCAACCAGTCCATTCTAAAGGAGATGAGCCCTGGGATTTCTTTGGAAGGAATGATGCTAAAGCTGAAACTCCAGTACTTTGGCCACCTCATGCGAAGAGTTGACTCATTGGAAAAGACTCTGATGCTGGGAGGGATTGGGGGCAGAGGAGAGGTGGACAACAGAGGATGAGATGGCTGGATGGCATCACTGACTCAACGAACGTGAGTCTGAGTGACCTCCAGGGGTTGGTGATAGAGAGGCCTGGTGTGCTGCGATTTGTGGGGTCACAAAGAGTTGGACACGACTGAGTGGCTGAACTGAACATTCCACTGTACATAGTATTGCAGCATCTAAATCCCTTATCTGTCAGTGGATAGACATCTAGGTCGCATCCATGTCCGAGCTATTGTAAATGGTGCTGCAATTAACATTTGTGTACAGATGTCTTTTTCAATCATCATTTCCTCAGGGTATATGCCCAGTAGTGGAGTTGTTGAATCATATGGTAGTTTTTGTTCTTGTTTTCTAAGGAATATCCATCCTGTACTTCCTAGTGGTTGTATCAATTTTCATTCCTACCAACAATACAAGAGGGTTCCATTTTTCTCCATACCCTCACCAGCATTTATTGTTCTGTATAGATTTTTTTGATGGGGGCATTCTGACTGGTGTAAGGTCATACTTCACTTAATTTTTATTTTCATTTCCCTAATAATTAGGGATATTGAGCATCTTTTCATGTGCTTTTGCCCATCTCTGTGTCTTTTTTGGAGGATTATCTGCTTGGGTTTTTTGCCCTTTTTTCATTGGGCTGTTTGTTTTCCAAATTGAGCCATGTGACCTGCATATATATTCTGCCAATCAATTCTTTGTCAGTTTTATTTGCAATTATTTACTCCCATCCTGAGGGTTATCTTTTAATCTTTTTGTTGTTTCCTTTGTTGTGAAAAAGCTTTGAGTTTAATTTGGTCCTATCTGTTTATTTTTATTTCCATTACCCTAGCAGATGGGTCAAAGAGGATCATGTATGTAAAAGAGTATACTGCCTATGTTTTCCTTTAAGATGCTTATACTTTCTGACCTCTCAATTAAGTCTTTAATCCGTTTTGAATTAATTTTCATGTATGGTGTTAGGAAGTATTCTACTTTCATTCTTTTACATGTAGATGTCCTATTTATCCAGCAATATTAATTAAGAGGCTTTCTTTCCACCATTTCACATTTTTGACTCCTTTGTCAAGATAAGGTGGCCATAGGTCCATGAGTTTATTTCTGGGCTTTGTTATCTTGTTCCATTCAGCTCAGTCCAGTCACTCAGTCGTATCCGACTCTTTGTGACTGCATGAATTGCAGCACGCCAGGCCTCCCTGTCCATCACCATCTCCCAGAGTTCACCCAAACTCACGTCCATCGAGTTGGTGACACCATCCAGCCATCTCATCCTCTGACGTCCCCTTTTTCTCCTGCCCCAAAACTCTCCCAGCATCAGGGCATTTTCCAATGAGTCAACTCTTCGCATGAGGTGACCAAAGTACTGGCGTTTCAGCTTTAGCATCATTCCTTCCAAAGAAATCCCAGGGCTGATCTCCTTTAGAATGGACTGGTTGGATCTCCTTTCAGTCCAAGGGACTCTCAAAGTCTTCTCCAACACCACAATTCAAAAGCATCAGTTCTTCGGTGCTCAGATTTCTTCACAGTCCAACGGTCACATCCATACATGACCACTGGAAAAGCCATAGCCTTGACTAGACAGACCTTTGTAGGCAAAGTAATGTCTCCTGTTTTCAATATGCTATCTACACTGGTCATAACTTTTCTTCCAAGAAGTAAACGTCTTTTAATTTCATGGCTGCAGTCACTATCAGCAGTGATTTTGGAGCCCACAAAAATAAAGTCTGACACTGTTTCCACTGTTTCCCCATCTATTTCCCATGAAGTGATGGTACCGGATACCATGATCTTCGTTTTCTGAATGTTGAGCTTTAAGCCAACTTTTTCACTCTCCTCTTTCACTTTCATCAAGAGGCTTTTTAGTTCCTCTTCCCTTTCTGCCATAAGGGCAGTGTCATCTGCATATCTGAGGTTATTGATATTTCTCCCAGCAATCTTGATTCCAGTTTGTGCTTCTTCCAGCCCAGCATTTCTCATGATGTACTCTGCATATAAGTTACATAAACAGTGTAACAATATACCGCCTTGACATACTCCTTTTCCTATTTGGAACCAGTCTGTTGTTCCATGTTCACTTCTAACTGTTGCTTCCTGACCTGCATACAGGTTTCTCAAGAGGCAGGTCAGGTGGTCTGATATTCCCATCTCTTGAAGAATTTTCCACAGTTTACTGTGATCCACACTGTCAAAGGCTTTGACATAGTCAATAAAGCAGAAAGAGCTGTTTTTCTGGTACTCTCTTGCTTTTTCGATGATCCAGCAGATGTTGGCAATTTGATCTCTCGTTCCTCTGTCTTTTCTAAAACCAGATTGAACATCTGGAAGTTCACAGTTCACCTATTGCTGAAGCCTTGATTGGAGAATTTTGAGCATTACTTTACTAGCATGTGAGATGAGTGCAATTGTATGGTAGTTTGAGCATTCTTTGGCATTGCCTTTCTTTGGGATTGGAATGAAAACGGACCTTTTCCAGTCCTGTGGCCACTGCCGAGTTTTCCAAATTTGCTGGCATATTCAGTGCGGCACTTTCACAGCATCATCTTTCAGGATTTGAAAGAGCTCACTGGATTCCATCACCTCCACTAGCTTTGTTCATAGTGATGCTTTCTAAGGCCCACTGACTTCACATTCCAGGAAGTCTGGCTCTAGGTGAGTGATCACACCATCATGATTATGTTGGTCATGAAGATCTTTTTTATACAGTTGTTCTATGTATTCTTTCCACCTCTTCTTAATATCTTCTGCTTCTGTTAGGTCCATACCATTTCTGTCCTTTATCAAGCCCATCTTTGCGTGAAATGGTCCCTTGGTTTCTCTAATTTTCTTGAAGAGATCTCTAGTCTTTCCCATTCTGGTGTATTCCTCTATTTCTTTGCATTGATCACTGAGGAAGGCTTTCTTATCTCTTCTTGCTATTCTTTGGAACTCTGCATTCAGATGCTTATATCTTTCCTTTTCTCCTTTGCTTTTCACTTTTCTTCTTTTCACAGCTATTTGTAAGGCCTCTACTGACAGCCATTTTGCTTTTTTGCATTTCTTTTCCATGGGGATGGTCTTGATCCCTGTCTCTTGTACCATTTCACGAACCTCAGTCTGTAGTTCATCAGGCACTCTATCTATCAGATCTAGTCCCTTAAATCTATTTCTCACTTCCACTGTATAATGATAAGGAATTTGATTTAGGTCATACCTAAATGGTCTAGTGGTTTTCCCTACTTTCTTCAATTTCAGTCTGAACTTGGCAATAAGGAGTTCATGATTTGAGCCACAGTCAGCTCCCAGTCTTGTTTTTGCTGACTGTATAGAGCTTCTCCATCTTTGGCTGCAAAGTCCTTTTTTTCCTATTACAAAGCGTTGGGCACAACTGAGTGACTGAGCAACAATGAGACTGCAGTGCATGAGAGAATAAGAGGACATGATAAAAGACAATGGTGACATTCACCAATAGAGAAAAGTTGGGCTATTCAATAAATGTTTGGGGGCCAATTGGTTATCCATGTTAAAAAAATATGTAATTCCATCCCTACTTCATGTGTCTGCACATAAATCAATTTCAGGTAGATTAAATATTATAGGATGTAGTATACAATTATTAATTTATAATTAGCAATTTATAAACTCAGTGATTTATTTACTAAATTATACATTCATTGAAAGATGGGCTCGATAAAGGACAGAAATGGTATGGACCTAACAGAAGCAGAAGATATTAAGAAGAGGTGGAAAGAATACACAGAACTGTACAAGAAAGATCTTCATGACCAACATAATCACGATGGTGTGATCACTCACCTAGAGCCAGACATCCTGGAATGTGAAGTCAGTGGACCTTAGAAAGCATCACTATGAACAAAGCTAGTGGAGGTGATGGAATCCAGTGAGCTCTTTCAAATCCTGAAAGATGATGCTGTGAAAGTGCTGCACTGAATATGCCAGCAAATTTGGAAAACTCAGAGTGACCACAGGACTGGAAAAGGTCCGTTTTCATTCCAATCTCAAATAAAGGCAATGCCAAAGAATGCTCAAACTACCATACAATTTCACTCATCTCACATGCTAGTAAAGTAATGCTCAAAATTCTCCAATCAAGGCTTCAGCAATAGGTGAACCGTGAACTTCCAGATGTTCAATGTGGTTTTAGAAAAGACAGAGGAACGAGAGATCAAATTGCCAACATCTGCTGGATCATGGAAAAAGCATGAGAGTTCCAGAAAAACATCTCTTTCTGCTTTATTGGCTACGTCAAAGCCTTTGACAGTGTGGATCACAGTAAACTGTGGAAAATTCTTCAAGAGATGGGAATATCAGACCACCTGACCTGCCTCTTGAGAAACCTGTATGCAGGTCAGGAAGCAACAGTTAGAAGTGAACATGGAACAACAGACTGGTTCCAAATAGGAAAAGGAGTACGTCAAGGCTGTATACTGTTAGCCTGCTCATTTAACTCATATGCAGAGTACATCATGAGAAACACTGAGCTGGAAGAAGCGCAAGCTGGAATCAAGATTGCCAGGAGAAATAGCAATAAACTCAGATATGCAGATGACACCACCCTTATGGCAGAAAGTGTAGAGGAACTTAAAAGGTTTTTTATGAAAGTTAAAGAGGAAAGTGAAAAATTTGGCTTAAAGCTCAACATTCAGAAAACGAATATCATGGCATCTGGTCCCATCACTTCATGGGAAGTAGATGGGTAAACAGTGGAAACAGTGTCAGACTTTATTTTTTGTGGGTTCCAAAATCACTGCAGATGGTGACTGCAGCCATGAAATTAAAAGAGGCTTACTCCTTGGAAGGAAAGTTATGTCCAGTGTAGATAGCATATTGAAAAGCAGAGTCATTACTTTGCCAACAAAGGTCTGTCTAGTCAAGGCTATGGTTTTTCCAGTGGTCATGTATGGATGTGAGAGTTGGACTGTGAAGAAATCTGAGCAGCAAAGAATTGATGCTTTTGAATTGTGGTGTTGGAGAAGACTCTTGAGAGTCTCATGGTCTGCAAGCAGATCCAACCAGTCCATTCTGAAGGAGATCAGCCCTGGGAATTCTTTGGAAGGAATGATGCTAAAGCTGAAACTCCAGTACTTTGGCCACCTCATACAAAAAGTTGACTCATTGGAAAAGTCTCTGATGCTGGGAGTGATTGGGGGGCAGGAGGAGAAGGGGATGACAGAGGATGAGATGGCTGGATAGCATCACCAACTCGATGGACGTGGGTTTGTGTGAACTCCCAGAGTTAGTGATGGACAGGGAGGCCTGGTGTGCTGCAATTCATGGGGTCACAAAAAGTTGGTCACCACTGAGAGACTGAACTGAAGTGAACTGATACTGAGGTCCCATTTGTTTATTTATTTATTTTTATTTCCCCCCAAAACTCTGGGAGATGGGTCATAGAGGAGCTTGCTGTGATTTATGTTAAAGAGTGTTCTACCTACATTTTCTTCTAAGAATTTTATAGTTTCTGTTCTTACATCTGGATATTTAATCCATTTTCAGTTTATCTTTGTGTGTGGTATTAGAAAGTATTCTACTTTCATTCTTTTACACATGGTTGACCAGTTTTTCCAGCACCACTTTGTTAAAGAGACTGTTTTTTCTCCATTGTATATTGTGCCTACTTTGTCAAATATAAGGTGTTCATAGGTGCTTGGATTTATCTCTGGACTTTCTATTTTGTTCATTGACCTATATTTCTGTCTTTGTTTCAGTACCATGCTGTCTTGATGACTAGTATAGTCTGAAGTCAGGAAGGGTTATTCCTCTAGTTCCACTCTTCTTTCTCTAGATTCTTTTGGCTACTCAAGATTTATTGTGTTTCCATATAAATGGTGAAATTATTTGTTTTAGTTCCTGTGAGAAATACTGTTGGTAGTTTGATGGAGATTGTACTATATCTGTAGATTGCTTTGGGTGGTATACTCATTTTCACTATGTTTATTTTTCCAATTCATGAACATGGTATATTTCTCCATCTATTCATATCATCCTTGATTTCTTTCATCAGTGTTTCATAGTTTTCTATATACAGGGCTTTTTTTTTCCTTTAGGTAAATTTTTCCTAAGTATTTTATTCTTTTCATTGCAATGGGATTGTTTCCTTCATCTCTCTTTCTGATTTTTCATTGTTAGTAGATAGAAGTGCAAGGGATTTCTGTGTATTAGTTTTATATCTTATAACTTTACTGTATTCATTGATTAACTCTAGTAATTTTCTGGTGGCATCCACAATTACTGTATTACTGTTAATTTCCTCTTTCATACTTGTTAGCATTTGCCTTATATATGGTTTAGAATTAAGAGGAAATTTATGAAAATTAGTAATATTAAGAACAGAGTGAACTGCTTTGTGAGATAGTGAGCTATATAATACTTGGAAGTTCAGAATGATATTGAATATTTTATTGAAGATTCTTAGAGGAAACCTAGCAATCTTAAAATGTAAATCACATGATTACCTTGTTTTTATAATGCTATTTTCAGGTAGTAAGAATAGTACTCATTTTATAGACTTTCTGTGCTACAGTGACAAAAATATTTCTATATCATTTTATTTTCACAGTAATAGAGTTTAATCTGAAAAAACTAAGAAAGAATTTATGTGTTAGATTGTAAAAGCTGAAGTTCTATTCAGCAATCCCTGTTCTTTCATATGTTTAATATGGTGCCCTTCAAAATTCTACTCAGTAGAGTATCTTTGAAATGCCATATATTCGGGGTTCTGTGTTTTAAAAAGTTCTATTTCTCAAAATGAAATGAAAACTTGGTTTTTATGACCAATTGTGAATACTTAAATATTGGAAAGTCTGTTTTAGAAATATCTTCACCTCATAGGAGTGCTTTTTAAGAAAGCTATTTATGCTTTTTAGCATCTATGAAATTGGACCTTTAGGGAATTTCTGAAATAGTAAACATGTCTTTTTAGGAGATGAGTCTTTGATGAGTTTAATCCAGGCTTATTGGAAAATATGAAGTCAGTTTTGACATTTCTAGTAGTTAAAGACTAATTTCCTATAAAATAGATCTGTTTCTATCATACTTGAAAATATGATCCAGAACCCTTGAGAATGTTTAAGATAATTTCTTCATTATGTAAGAGAATGAGTAGAGTTTGCACATTTTCTTCAGAGAAGAATCAAGGTATTTATGTTTGAATCACATTACGGTCTCTGTTTTCATTTTCCCCTCAAGACAGTGTGTGTGTGTGTTTCGTGAAGATTCAGTGGAGTCAAAATCAAAATCTGATCTTATTGCAGGAAATAAGCAGAGAAAGAAAGTTTATCCCCAGATTCTTTTCTTTTGAAGGAGAGGTCAAGAACTACATTTCTTGTGAAGACAGACTTATCTGTGATGTTAGCATTAAGAATGCTTATGATATTGTGTACAGCTCCATAAAGGGCTTGCCTGGTGGCTCAGATGGTAAAGAATCTGCCTGCAATGCGGGAGACCTGAGATCGATCCCTGGGTTGGTAAGATCCCCTGGAGGAGGGCATGGCAACCCACTCCAGTATTCTCGCCTGGAGAATCCCCATGGACAGAGGAGCATGGTGGGCTACAGTCTATGAGGTTGCAAAGAGTCAGACATGACTGAGTGACTAAGCTCAGCACAGCTCCATAAAAGGACTGAGATTTCAAGTCCATATGTCTCAAAATTATGAATGAATGAATAATTGTCTGTTGATCATTTAACATCAGTTTCAGAAATCTTTCCCTTTTAGGAAAGGTGTGAGAAAATCTATCTCCATGAACATATATATATATATAATTTTCAATTATATGTTGTTAGAAATGTAATGATAAATGTAGCTCTCATGTTAGAATTTCAGTAAACAAGGCTTATAAAGAAATTCTTATAGAATTTTACTTGAAAAAGTTTCTGTGCTACTATGATGCATTGCCAACATAGCTTTTGATTTCTTCTAATCTTAAGATCTTTAAGAGCAAATTATGACAATTATTTTCAATGGTTTCATTACCATTGAACTCTGTTTTGTGTCTTTAGAGACCAATTCCCTATCATGAATTTATTATTCTGTGAAATAATATACATGCTATTTATACATATTTACATTCTTGTCATTCAGTCGCTGAGTCGTGTCTGACTCTTTGTGACCCAATGGACTGCAGTATGCCAGGCTTCCCTGTCCTTCACTATCTCCCAGAGCTTACTCAATTGAGTTGATGATGCCTTCCAATTATTTCATCTTCTGTCACCCCCTTCTCCTACTGTCCTCAATCTTTCCCAGCATCAGGGTCTTTTCTAGTAAGTCAGCTCTTCACATCATGTGGCCAAAGTGTTGGAGCCTTAGCTATAGCATCAGTCTTTTAAATGAATATTCAGGGTTGACTTTCTTTAGGATTGACTGGTTTGATCTCCTTGCAGTCCAAGGGGTTCCCAAGAGTCTTCTCCAGCACCACAGTTTGAAAGCATCAATCCTTTGGTGCTCAGCCTTTATGATCCAACCTTCATATCCATAATGACTACTGGAAAAAAACATAGCTATTAATATATGAACTTTTGTTGGCAAAGTAATGTCTCTGCTTTTTAGGATGCTGTCTAGGTTTGTCATAGCATTTCTTCCAAGGAGCAAGTGTCTTAATTTCATGGTTGCTGTTATCATCTGCAGTGATTTTGGAGCCTAAGCAAACAAAGTCTGTCACTATTTCCACTGTTTTTCCACATCTATTTGTCATGAAATGATGGGACTGGATGCCATGATCTTAATTTTTGAATGCTGAGTTCTAAGCCAGCTTTTTTACTCTACTCTTTCACTTTCATGAAGAGGCTCTTTAGTTCCTCTTTGCTTTCTACCATCAGGGTGGTATCATCCACATATCTGAGGTTATTGATATTTCTGCCAGCAATCTTGATTTCAGCTTGTGCTTCATCTAGTCTGGCATTTCACATGATATACTCTGCGTATATGTTAAATAAGCAGGGTGACATTATACAACCTTGACGTATGCCTTTCCCAAGGTGTACTGGTTCATTTTTGGAACCAGTCCATTGTTCCATGTAAGGTTCTAACTCTTGCTTCTTGACCTACATACAGGTGTCTTAGTAGGCAGGTAAAGTGGTCTGGTATCCCCATCTCTTTAAGAATTTTCCACAGTTTGTTGTGATCCACACATTCAAAGGCTTTAGCAGTCAGTGAAAAAGAAGTAGACACTTTTCTGGAATTTCCAACTTTTCTGTGATCCAACAGGTTTTGGCAACTCGATCTCTGGTTCCTCTGCCTTTTCTAAATCCAGATGTACATCTAGAAGTTCTCGGTTCTTATCCTGCTGAAGCCTAGTTTAAAGAATTTTGAGCATTACCTTGGACATGTGAAATGAGTTCAATTTTAGGTACTTTGAACATTCTTTGGCATTGCTTTTCTTTGAGATTAGAATGAAAACTGATCTTTTCCAGTCCCGTGGCCACTGCTGAGTTTTCCAAATTTGCTGGCATATTGAGTGCAGCACTTTAACAGCATCATCTTTAAGATTTGAAATAGCTCAGCAGGAATTCTATCACCTCCAATAGCTTTGTTCATAGTAGTGCTTCCTAAGGCCCAAAGTTTCTGGAAGTGGTGCTTCCTAAAGCCCACTTCCGGAAACACAACACCAACTACAAGGATATATTGTAGTGCACATATAACAAATATATAATAGCTATAAATGGAGTATAATGTATAAAATATTTTTAATCACTGTGTTATACATCTGAAACTAATATGGTATGGTAAATCAAGTATACCTCAGTTTTAAAAAAAGAAATGCATTCTATATCTTACCTATTTGTACTTCTTAGGCACCCCATTCATTGGCTGGCATAAAATAGGCAATCATTGATTAAATGAACAAACTGATGAAGATTTTTATCTTTTATTGCAAGGGCATGTATAAATTCAAATTGTTCTTTCACTATCACCTTTTAAAGTAGGAAGGCAGGTATTTTATTGTTGAGGAAACAGGGAAGCAAATGACAGAGATGATTCACTACACACTGTGGTAGGTGGAGACAGAGGTAAAGAATCCGCCTGACAATGCAGGAGATGCAAGAGATACTGGTTTGATCCCTAGGTTGGGAAGATCCCCGAAAGAGGAAATGGCAACCCACTCCAGTATTCTTGCTCAGAAAATCCCATGGACAGCCTGAAGGGCTACAGTCCATAGGGTCATGAATAGTTGAATATGACTGAAGCAACTTAAGCATGAAGTCTGCTAGCAGCCTGTCTGCTGACAGCTGTCCCCAAATCATGTTTATGAGAAAGCAAACTATGCAAAAAGCTAATTGTAGGAATGTTAAGGATTAATTTTCCAACTTTTATGAAATAAATGTTTTTTTTTTTTTTAGGGTTTAGTCAGTGTATACCTGATAACAAACTTCTACCTGGAATTGGAAACAACAATTTTCTTGTTAAATTCAATAGCTTCATTAATTCTTGAGAACCTGTTTTGTACTAGTGACTGTATGGTGGTGGATGTTAAGGACTCAAATGAGTTATCTGTTGTTAATGAGCTCCCATCCTGGTGAAGGAGACCAAGTTAATTGTGGTAAATATCTAATACATTGTAGCAACTGCTTAAATAGAAGTTGTTTTTTGCTTGTTAACTTAGTTTCTGTTTATCAAGTGCTTACTATGATCAAAGTCTTAGACTACACACTTTATATGCAAAGTCTCATTTAATAATTCCATCAGTCCTATAAGGTCAAATCGCTATTCTCATTTTAGAGATGAAAAGCTAGAAATAAGATTATTGTGTTATGAGAGTATCTGATTGGTTCTTTATAGAAGAATCAGAGAAGGAATTTAGGAATAGAATGAACTGATCATATTGGTCAAGGAAGAGCCCTAACATATTTTAAGACAATTTTTAATAAAAGAGTGAATATTTCAGTAAAAACAGAATTTTTGTCTTCCAGTCACTTTTGAAGCTTTTTTGGATCACATTTTGTCATGAAAATTTTATGTCTGGCATGGGTGCCTGGATATATGAGGAAAGGATATTAGGATGCTCCTGGTTGGAAGTGGTTGGAAGTGTGGAAACATCTTCCAGATTTTCTGGTCAGGTCCAGCAAGAGAAGAAATCATGATACAATTTCTAGTATTGGAATACTTCAGGATAAAAGAAGTTGAGTTTACTGCACATGGGCTGAATAAAGCCGACTATATAACAATAGACTTCATAATCTAATACCTTTCACTGCGTTTTGTTGTTCACTAGCTCAGTTGTGTGCAATTCTTTGTGACCCCATGAACTGCAGCATGCCTGGCCTGTCCTTCACTGTCTCTCGGAGCTTGCTCAACCTAATGTCCATTGAATCAGTGGTGACATCCAACCATCTCAGCCTCTGTCATCCTCTTCTCTTCCTGCCCTCAATCTTTCCCAGCATCAGGGTCTCTTCCAATGAGTCAGTTCTTCACATCAGGTGGCCAAAATATTGGAGCTTCACCTTCAGCATCAGTCCTTCCAGTGAATATTCAGGGTTGATTTCCTTTAGGATTGACTTGTTTGATCTCCTTGCAGTCCCAGGGGCTCTCAAGAGTCTCCTCCAATACCACAGTTCAAAAGCATCGATTCTTTGGTGCTCAGCATTTTTTATGGCCCAACTCTCACATGCATACATGACTACTGGTAAAACCATAGCTTTGAGTAGATGGATCTTTGTCAGCAAAGTAATGTCTCTGCTTTTTAACATGCTGTCTAGGTTTGTCATAGCTTTTCTTCCAAGGAGCAAGTGTCTTTTAATTGCATGGTTGCATTCACCATCTGCAGTGATTTTAGAGCCCAAGAAAATAAATTCTGTCACTATTTCCATTGTTTCCCCATCTATTTGCCATGAAGTGATGGGACCAGATGATATGATCTTAGTTTCTTGAATGATAAGTTTTAAGCCAGCTTTTTTTCCCCTCTCTCTCTTCTTTCACATTCATCAAGAGGCTCTTTAGTTCCTCTTAGCTTTCTGGTATAAGGATGGTGTCATCTGCATATCTGAGGTCATTGACATTTTTCCTGGCAATCTTGATTCCAGCTTGTACTTCATCCAGCCCAGCATTTTGCATGATGTACTCTGCATATGAATTAAATAATCAGGATGACAATATAGAGCCTTGGCATAGTCCCTTCCCAAATTGGAACCAATCCATTGTTTCGTTTATGGTTCTCTTACTTTTTGACCTGAATATAGGTTTCTCAGAGGCAGCTAAGGTGGTCTAGTTTTGCCATCTCTTTAAGAATTTTCCTCAGTTTGTTGTGATCCACACAGTTAAAGGCTTTAGTGGAGTCAGTGAATCAGAAGTAGATGTTTTTCTGAGACCCAACCAGTGTTGGCAATTTGATCTCCGGTTCCTCAGCCTTTTCTAAATTCAGCTTGTACATCTGGAAGTTCTTGGTTCACATACTGTTGAAGCCTAGCTTGGAGGATTTTGAGCATTACCTTGCCAGTATGTGAAATGAGTGCAATTGTGTGGTAGTTTGACATTCCTTGGCATTGCCCTTCTTTGTGACTGGAATGAAAACTGATCATTTGTAGTCCCGTGGCCACTGCTGAGTTTTCCAAATTTGCTGGCACATTGAGTGCAGCACTTTAACAGCATCATCTTTAAAGATTTGAAATAGCTCAGCTGGAATTCCATCATCTCTAGTTAGTTTGTTCATAGTGATGCTTCCTAAGGCCCATTTCACTGACTTTAGCAAGTATTATGTTTATAACTTGATGATAAAATTTGAAAAGAAAAATTAAAATGAGGGTCATTGTAGAATTCTGAATATGATAAAAATTATCTGAGAAAGCAGAGGCTTCATTGGTTTTCATTATGATGATGTCATTGCTTTCGTGTTTTATAGTTATTGAGGCACTGAAGTACCATTTTCATGCATGCATACTAAATCACTTCAGTTGTGTCTGATTCTGAGCAGCCCTATGGGATGTAGCCCCCCAGGCTCCTCTGCTTGTGGGATTCTCCTGGCAAAAATACTGAAGTCAGCTGCCATGCTCTCCTCCATGGTATCTTCCTGACCCAGATATCGAACCCACATCTATTATGTCTTCTGTGTTGGCAGGGAGGTTCTTTACCATGAGCATCACCTGAGAAACCCTGAAGTACCATTATTTGAGAGTGAGATCAATAAGGACTGTTTGAGTAAGCGGAACTCATAAAATCCAGATTGAAAAAAGAATACTTTATTCAGTATTGTGAAAGAGATCAATAATGTAATGTTCTCTTCACTTGCATTGCTAACAAATTGTTAACAAAAGCAGCCTACCGGACTTTGCTCAAATTGGTATATGAGTCATATGTAATTATGTGGTATAAATAGCAAACAGTTGGAAACATTTAAGCCATTAAATCGGGTCACTTTCTTTTAATAAATTAAAATTGCTGTGAAATACAATCTTATTTATACTTTTAATGAAATTTAATTAATTTATACTACTTCATCCACATTGATTTATTAAAATTTTTGAAATTGTGAGATATGATTTAATGATTTATTCATTTATTTCCAAAGGTAAAAGTAAAATAATTATTCTGCATTTCTGCAAGCTGATTAGTTTAGTTCTAGACAAGTTCTGGGTCAGTCTGTCTGTCTTGAATTTCTCTGTGTATATGAATTAAACCTAGGTAACTGTGGGCAGTCTGATCTATTCTTATCTGTTGAAAGATCATTAAAGCAGCTATTTGTAACTCTAAAGACTTTCCTTCTGAAAAGAATTGTTAGCTTCTAAAGCTCCTGACCATGTGATGTTTTTCCGAGATTGCTTCTTCCAGCTTGCCCTCTAACAGGTTTTCATTTGTCATTACATCATTAATCAAATACCATAATCTAGATATGATCTGGACAAAAAGGATTGAGAGTGACTGATGTGGAAACTGGAATTCTGTTAATGTGACTGGTGAGCTTTTTTCCCTTCAGGAGCATATGCTTTGGGTTCATGTTGAATTAGTAGTCAATTACCATGCCTTGATCATTTTGAAGTCACTCAGTCGTGTCGGACTCTTTGCAACCCCATGGACTGCAGCATGCGAGGCTTCCCTGTCCAGCATCAACTCGTGGAGCTTGCTTAAACACAACAGAGAAAAGGATGTGACCTCAGGCTGCTTCTGAGCAGAATCTCATGCCTATACAAGTGATGTATTCCATGACTGCATGGGATACACTTGCTTCAGCAATCATCTTTGTACCAGGGAACACACTCCAGGGCAGCAGAGCTTGATCAAACGTTATCCTCAGGGCTTCTAATCCAACGACTAGAGAGTGATAGTGCAGTGACAGCCAGGGAGCAGAGAGAAAGTACCACTTCACATCCTGCACAGGCTCTAGATTCTCCAACATCAACCACATTCCCTATCGAGGGAATAATGGCCAGTACACCCTGAGGAAACATATGATTGGTGTCCACATCAAAAGTAACCATCATGCCAAAATCAGTGTACACTCACAGTCTACACAGGGGCACTCTGATATAAAATATCATATTAGAACCACAGTGGATAACTGATTTTTCTAAATTAGCATGCAGAGATAAAGTTAAGTAAAATGACAATGCAGAGAAGCTACTTCCACTTAAAAGAGCAAAGAATAGCCTCCAAAAGAAAAGAAAATTAAACAGAACTCACCAGTCTGCCAGAACCCAACTTCCAAAAGGTGGTAAGAATAGTGCTAACTGAATTAAGAAAGATTATCCATGGAAATGTAGATCACTGTAAGAGCAGAGTAGAAACTATAAAGATAAATTAACTAAAAAGATAATTCAATTTCTGAGAATGAAAGGAATCTAGAAGCAATGAGTAGCAGATGAATGACACAGAAAAACGAACAGGTGATCTGAAAGATAGAGTGATGGAAATCACCCAATCAAAACAGCAGCCAGAAAGGCAAATGAAAAAAAAAAAAAAAAAGAAGAAGAAGACAGCAACATATGATATCTATGAGATAAGATAAAACATGGTAAATATTCATAATACAGAAAGAGAACAGAGGGAGAAGAGGATCTAAAATGTATTTGAAAGAACTATGACTGAAAACCTCCCAAACCTAAAAAGGAAGCAGATATCCAGGTACTGGAAGCACAGAAGGTCCCAAAAAAGATGAACCAAAGACCAAGACATAATTAAAATGTAAAAGTTAAACAGAGAATTATAAAGGCAGCACAAGAAAACAAAGACTTACAAGGGAACCCTCATAAGAATACAAGCAGATTTATCTGCAGAAACTTCACAATCTAGAAGGGATTGTCATGATATATTTAAAGTATTAAAAGGGAAAATCTTGTAAGCAAGGATTCTCTACCCAGAAAAATTAACGTTTACAATACAAGGAGAGAGAAAGAATTTCATAGACGTGCAAAAATTAAAAGAATTCAGCAATACTAAACCTACCCTCAGAGAAGTAGTGAAGGGGCCTTTCTATATAAAAAAGATACTAGAATAAATAGGAAAAGGAAAATCATTGTAGGAAAGACAAATATATAAAATAATCAAAAATCACTTAAATAAGCCAATACATGAATTAAAAAGCAATCAAAACGTTTTAAAAAGCAATTATAACTACAATACAGAGTAAAAAAAAAGAAAATATGAACATTTAAAACACTACAAAAAAATGGGGAGGGGACTATAGAAATGTATATCTTCTAGAATGTGTTTGAACTTGAATGACTGTCAGCTTAAAGAAGCTAAATAATATTGGGCCAAATTACTTGACCTTCATATTAACCACAAATGAAAAATATACAATGGATGCACAAAGACAGAACTCAAGAAAACTGAAAAACAAAATCATTAAACAACAAAAAGAAATGAACAAAGAAGTGCAAAAACAATTGGAAAACGAGGAATAAAATAGGAATACATATATCCTAATAATAATTCCTTAAATTTCAATGGAGTAAATGCTCAGATCAAACTAGATAGAGTGGCAGAGTGAATGAAAACAAGAACCTAAATATGTTGCCTACACTTGATGGCAATGACACACATGGACTGAAAGTAGATGGAAAAAGATATTTTATGAAAATGGAAATGATAGGAGATTCATGGTCACATACTCGTATCAGGTAAACTAGACCTTTAAACAAATGCTATAAAAACAAAGAAGGACATTATATAAAGGGTCAATACAAGAAGGGAAGTTTACGTTCATTACCACGCAAGGGCCCAGTATAGGAGCACCTAAATATATAAAACAAATATTAAAAATCATAAAGGGAGAAATTAACAATAAGAGTAAATAATAGTAAGAAGCTTCAATACTCCACTGACATTAACAGTCAGATTATTCATACAGAAAATCAGATCAATATGGCAACAAAGGTATTTTTTTCTAAACCACTGTGGGGGAAAAGGAGAAAGAACAAGCACATGAAAACCTACATGTTATTTAAAAATGGATAAATAATGAAATAAATCAATAAGTATCTCAACACAGAGGAACATGAAAATGAAAACACTTGCAAAATCAATAGGATACAACAGAAGTAGTTTTAAGAAGGAGGATCATAGTGATGCACACCTTCCAAAAAAGGGCTATTCCAAAAAAAAAAAAAAAAAAACTGAAGAGAGGAGTACACTCAAATTCATTCTGTGAAGCCATAATCACACTGATATTAAAACCAGGCAAAGACAACAATAAAGAAAATGACAGATCAATACCTTTGATGAATATAGATATAAAAATCCTTAATAATATTAACAAACTGAATCCAACAATATATAAAAAGGATTATACACCATGATCAAGTTGGTCATGAGAGTGGTTCAACATGGAAATCAACCAATGTGATACACCAAATTAGCAAACAAAAGACATACCACATGATCATAGACAGAAAAACATTTGATAAAATTCAACATGCATTCATGAAAAATCTCTTACTAAAGTGGGCATTGGGGGAACATAAAGTAATAAAAATCATGTATGACAAACTCACAGCCAACATTATATTCAATGCTAAAAAGCTGAACACCTTCCTGCTAAATTCAGGAACATGATAAGGATGCCCATTCTCACTGCTTTTATTCAACCTAGTATTGGAAACCTTAGCCACAGCAATCTGACAAGGAAAAGAGATAAAATGTTTCCAAATTTGAAGGGAAGGTGTAAGACTATTTGCAGCTGACATGATATTCCATATAGAGAATCCTAAACACTCCACCTGAAGTCTATTTGAACTGACAGTGGATTCAGTGAGGTTTCAGGATACAATAAACCTAAATCAGCTGCATTTTTCACACTAGTCTATTTCTGATAAGGAAATATCAGAAAGAGAAAAAAAATCTCATTTAAAATTGCATCAACAAAATAAAATGCCCAGTAGTAAACTTAACCAAGGAGGTGAAAGACCTTTATGTTAAAAACTATAGAACATTGTTAATTAAAACTGAGGCTGATTTAAAAAGATGGAAAGAAATCTCATAAATTAAAAGAATTAATATTGTTAAATGGCCAAAGCAGGTAAAGCAATCTACAGATTCATGCAGTTTCTATACCCAGGACATTTTTCACAAAACCAAAACAAATAAAAGTGACAGAATTGCCAAAGATTAATGTAGGAAAGAAGAAAGCTGTAAATATTACCCTTCTGTACTTCAGACTATATTACAAACCTACAGTAATCAAAACAGTGGCATATTGATACAAACAATGGAGCACAAAAGAGAGCCCAAAAATTAACCTACATTCCTATAATCAATCTATAAGGAAGGTACTAAGAATATTCATTGGAGAAATGGATTCTCTTAAATAAGTGGTGTTGGGAAAACTGGACAGTTACATGTAAATCAGTGAAATTATAACACCCTCTTATACCCTATACAAAAATAAATTCAAAATGGTTTAAAGATAAAACTCATAGAACGTAACTTAGGTTAAACATTCTCTGACACAAATCATAGCAGTAGTTGGCTCAAGTGGTAAGAATCTGCCTGCCAATGCAGGAGCTGTGGAGATGCAGATTTGATCCTTGGCTTGGGAAGATCCTGTGGAGGAGGAAATAACAATCTACTCAAGTATTTTTTGCCTAGAAAATCTCTGGACAGTGGAGCAAGGTGGGCTACAGTCCATGTGGTCACAAAGACTTGGACATGACAGCATGCTTGGATCAAGCCTCAAGATGCACCCATGGCAAAAAGAAATAAAAGCAAAAAAAAAAAAACAAAAACAAAACCCTACATGGGACTTATTAAAACTTACAAGTTTTTGAACTGCAAAGGCAACGATCAACAAAAAGACAGCCTGCAGAATGGGAGAAAATATTTGCAAATGATTTCACTAACAAGTGGTTAATACCCAAATAGTTCATACAAACAGCTCATACAATTTAATATGAAAAAGCAAACAATTCAATCAAAAAATGGGCAGAAGACTTAAATATTGTTCTTTAGTTGCTCGGCCATGTCCAAATGTTTGCAACCCAATGGACTGCAGCACACCAGGCTTCCCTGTCCTTCTCCATCTCCCAGAGCTTGCTCAAACTCATGTCCCTTGAGCCAGTGATGCCATCCAACCATCTCATTCTCTGTCATGACCTTCTCTGGCCTTCAATCTTTCCCAACATCAGGGACTTTCACAGGGAATCAGCTCTTCACATCAGGTGGCCAAAATATTGGAACTTTACCATCAGCATCAGTCCTTCCAGTGAATATGCAGGGTTGATTTCCTTTAGCATTGACTGGTTTGATCTCCTTTTAGTCCAAGGAAGTCTCAAGAGTATTCGCCAACACCATATTTTGAAAACATCAATTCTTCAGTGCTAAGCCTTCTTTATGGTCCAAATCTCACATCCACATATGACTAATGGAAAAACCATAGCTTTGAACACATCTTTGTTGGCAAAGTGATGTCTCTGCTTTTTTAATATGCTATCTAGGTTTGTCATAGCTTTTATTCCAAAAAACAAGCATCTTTTAATTTCATGGCTGCAGTCACCATCCACAGTGACTTTGGAGCCCAAGAAAATAAATTATGTCACTGTTTCCATTGTTTCCCCATCTATTTGCCATGAAGTGATGAGACTGGATGCTCTTTGTTTTTTGAATGTTGAGTTTTAGGCCAGCTTTTTCACTCTCCTCTTTCACCTTCAAGAGGCTCTTTAGTTCCTTTTCACTTTTTGCCACAAGGGTGGTGTCACCTGCATATCTGAGTTTATTGATATTTCTCCCAGCAATCTTGATTTCAGGTTGAACTTCATCCAGCCTGGCATTGCACATAAGTTAAATAAGCAGGGTGACAATACACAGCCTTGACATACTCCTTTCCAAATTTTGAACCAGTCTATTGTTCTATGTAAGGTTATAACTCTTGCTTCTTGACCTGCATGCAGGTTTCTCAGGAGGCAGGTAAAGTGCTTTGATATTCCCACTTTTTAAAGAATTTTCCCCAGTTTGTTGTGATCCACATGGGCTTCCCTCATATCTCTTGGTAAAGAATCTGCCTGCAATGTAGGAGACCCATGTCTGATCCCCTGGAGAAGGAAATGGCAATTCACTCCAGTATTCTTGCCTGGAAAATCTCATGGACAGAGGAGTCTGGTGGGCTGCAGTCAATGGGGTTGCAAGAGTTGGACATGGCTTAGTGACTAAACCACCACCACCACCGCATAGTCAAAAGCTTTAGCATAGTCAATGAAGCAGAAGTAGATGTTTTTCTGGAATTCCCTTGCATTTTCTATGATCCAATGTATGTTGGAAATTTGATCTCTGATACCTCTGCCTTTTCTAAATCCAGCTTGTACATCTGGAAGTTCTCAGTTCACATACTGTTGAAGCCTAGCTTGAAGGATTTTGAGACCCAGGTACCCACAATGATGTGATCACGCACCTAGAGCCAGACATCCTGGAGTGTGAAGTCAAGTGGACCTTAGGAAGCATTCCTATGAACAAAGCTAGTGAAGGTGATGGAATTCCAGCTGAGGTATTTCAAATCTTAAAATATGATGCTGTTCAAGTGCTGCACTCAATAAGACAGCAAACTCAGCAGTGGCCACAGGACTGGTAAAGGTTAGTTTTCATTCCAATACCAAAGAAGGACAGTGTCGAAGAATGTTCCAACTACCACATAATTGCACTAATTTCTCATGCTAACAAGAGAATTCTCAAAATCCTTCCAGCTAGATCTAAATGTGCTTTTCTCCAAATAAGATATACCAATGGCCAACACTCATGTGAAAGATGATCAACAGTTTTAATTATTAGAGAAAGGGAAGTCAAAAGTAAAATGAGGTATCACTTCACACCTATCAGAATGGCTACCATCAAAATGTTTACAAATAAATGCTGGAGAGGGTGTGGAGAAAAGAGGGAACCCTTCTGTACTGTTGGTGGTAATGTAAATTGGTGCAGTCACAATGGAAAACAATATAGCGGTTCCTTAAAAACCGACTAGAAATACAGCTTCCATGTGAATCAGCAATCCTATTTCTGGTACATATCCAGAAAAAATAAAAACTATAATTCAGAAGGATTCATGTACTTCAATGTACTTGTATGTGATGTCTAAATAATAAAATGAATGAATAATAAAGCAGATAGACTCATATATATACAGAACAAGCTAGTGGTTACCAGCACAGAGAGGAGAGTGGGAGGAGATAGGCTAAGGGATTAAGAGATACAAACTACTGTATATAGTAAATAAGCACCAAGGAAAATATAGCCATTGTTTTATCATTTTAAATGGAGTATAATATACAAAAATACTGAATAACTATGTCATATATCTGAAACTAATATTATATTGAGAATCAGCTGTACTTCAATTAAAAAGAAAATGGTGACTTTTTATTTAGGAGTCAACAGGGTAGGAGCCTAGCTAGTTGTTAGGACAGAGTGATGAATAACTTTGTGAGTGACCTTCTAAGAAATACATTTGCCTAAATAGGCTGTACTTGTAGTTGGCTAGGAAAAATGGTTGCTAACATGTAGCAGTTTAGCGTATGAGAGTTGTGACCTTGATATAAATCTGGTGTTTGCAGAAGTTCAGCATTCCTGTGGTAAACAGGTGCAGCAAACAGGCAATTTTCAGGGAGCCATCTGACTAAATTTAGCCGAGGCACTGTGGGGATGGTCACCAAGGGAGGTTTTTGAGTGACCAAAGTGTAAGCCATTACTTCCTACACAAGACAGTTACCAGCCATGTGTTTGAGTCAACTTTGTAACAAAAGTTAGGTAAGTGGAAGTAGCTGACATAAATTAAAAGGAAAGGGATGGAGGGAATGAAATCATTAAATGATGGACCCCTGCCAAGCCTTTAGTTCATTCAACATATATTGAGTATACCCTATGGGCCAGGAAATGGTAGCTACAGAAATTGTGACTAATTCAATTCTTGCCACATAAAACCACAATGTTATGCAGTTTGAAATATTCTTTTTCTTTTCCTTAACAAATGTTGAAGCTGGAGCTCAGTGAACTGAATTAATTTCTTCCGATAACCTGTAGTATCATGTTTTTGGCCCTAATACTGGCTGCCCTCACTTACAAAATTACAGAAGGATTTATGAGTACTAGCATTTGTAAGGGATCATTTTCCCAACTCTGGATGGAAGAGTTACTAATAATGGTGTGTGGTTTCGTTTTGAGAGCCACGAGACACTGAAATACAGCTTTGGCTTGGAATAGTGCATAGTCCTCCTGAGATTCATTGACACTACTGACAGCTGATCATTTCTGATAATTCAAGGGAGCCAAATTGAAGTCATAGAGGAAAAGACTGTAAATATGTTAAAATCTATTTTCATTCTTGCTTCAGCCAAGTGTCAATGCCTATAAAAGGAAAAGGAAGCATTGTGAGAAGAGTCAGATATAAACAAAGGTGGTGAGGACCAGGATTGTGTTTTATACACTGTGGTTCATGACATGGAATTCTGTTTTAGAAAGGAATAGAGTACATCTTACAGAGACTACAAGGATTGTGTTTAATAGGCTACTCAGTGATCTAATCGCGAGGTCTTTTAAATGAAATTTATGATAGCAGTTAAAATGAAGCTTCAGCAAGTTTGGACAATTAACTATCAAAAGACATTGAAAGAAAATACCTTAGTACAATCAGTTCAGTTCAGCCACTCAGTCATGTCCAACTCTTTGCGACTCCATGAATTGCAGCACGCCAGGCCTCTCTGTCCATCACCATCTCCCAGAGTTCACTCAAACTCACGTCCATTGAGTCAGTGATGCCATCCAGCCATCTCATCCTCTGTCGTCCCCTTCTCCTCTTGCCCCCAATCCCTCCCAGCATCAGAGACTTTTCCAATGAGTCAACTCTTCTCATGAGGTGGCCAAAGTACTAGAGTTTCAGCTTTAGCATCATTCCTTCCAAAGAACACCCAGGGCTGATCTCCTTTAGCATGGACTGGTTGGGTCTCCTTGCAGTCCAAGGGACTCTCAAGAGTCTTCTCCAACACCACAGTTCAAAAGCATCAATTCTTTGGAGTTCAGCTTTCTTTACAGTCCAACTCTCGCATCCATACATGACCACTGGAAAAACCATAGCCTTGACTAGACGGAGATTAGTTGGCAAAGTAATGTCTCTGCTTTTGAATATGCTATCTAGGTTGGTCATAACTTTTCTTCCAAGGAGTAAGCGTCTTTTAAATGACAGTAAAGAGCAGCAGGAAAGAGGAGTAAAGAACAATTGCTGTGGTCTGTGTTAGATATACATTGATACATATTTTATCAGTAATAAATTGAAATAAGCTTAATACAGTACAGTCCTGTGAATACTATCGCTAATACTTAGCAGTATTGTGATGCAATCGAAGAGTAAACTCTTTTCTTAGAAAATAGATTTAAGAGAACTATAAGATTAGTGAAGGAGATCTCTATGTAAACCAATCAATCAAAACATGAAAGCATTACAGATAGATTTTAAAAAATAGGTGGTTTTATGTCAAGGAGTGTTTTTCCTATGTTTTCCTCTAAGAGTTTTATGAGGTACCACCTCACACTGGTCAGAATGGCCATCATCAAAACGTCTACAAACAATAGAGAGGTCCACAAATGCTAGAGGTCTACAAATGCTAGAGAGGGTGTGGAGAAAAGGGAACCCTCTTGTACTGTTGGTGGGAACACAAACTGGTGCTGGTACAGACACTATGGAGAACAGTATGGAGGTTCCTTAAAAAACTAAAAGTAGAACTACCATATGACCGAGTGATTCCACTCCTGGGCACATACCCTGAAAAAAACCATACTTAAAACACACACACACACATACACACATGTACGGCAATGTTCATTACAGAGCTATTTACAATACCCAGGACATCGAAACAACCTAAGTTGTCAGCAGATGAACGTATAAAGATGTTGTATATACCTGCAATGGAATAATACTTTGCTTAGCCATAAAAGGAACAGAATAGGGTCCTTTGTCAAGACATGAATGTACCTACAGTCTGTCATACAGAGTGAAGTAAATCAAAAGTGAAAGTTGCTCAGTCATGTCCCACTCTTTGTGACCACATGGACTATATAGTCCATGGAATTCTCCAGGCCAGAATTCCAGAGTGGGTAGCTGTTCCCTTCTCCAGGGAGTCTTCCAAAACCAGGGATTGAACCCAAGTCTCCTGCATTGCAGGCAGATTCTTTACCAGCTGAGCCACCAGGGAAGCCCAAGAATACTGGAGTGGGTAGCTTATGCTTTCTCCAGTGGATCTTCCCAACCCAGGAATCGAACTGTGTCTCCTGCATTGCAGGCAGATTCTTTACCTGCTGAGCTACTAGGGAAGCCCCAAGAGAACAACAAATATTGCATATTAGTGGAGAAGGCAATGGCACCCCACTCCACCACTCTTGCCTGGAAAATCCCATGGACAGAGGAGCCTGGTAGGCTGAAGTCCATGGGGTTGTGAAGAGTCGGACACGACTGAGCGACTTCACTTTCACTTTTCACTTTCATGCATTGGAGAAGGAAATGGCAACCCACTCCAGTGTTCTTGCCTGGAGAATCCCAGGGATGGGGGAGCCTGGTGGGTCTATAGGGTCGCACAGAGTCGGACACGACTGAAACGATTTAGCAGCAGCACATTGATGAGGAATCTAGAGAGAATGATACAGATGAACTTACAGGGTAGGAATAGGAGTGCAGATGTAGAGCAAGGATGTGTGAACACACGGAGGAAGAGGCAGGTGGGTTGAACTGGGAGATTAGGCTTGACATAAATACACTACTGTGTGTAAAATAGATAGCTATTTGGAACTTGCAGTATAGTACAGAGACCTCAGATCTGTGCTTTGTTCTGACTTAGATGGGTAAGATAGGGGGGTTGCAGTGGGAGGGAGGTCCTAGAATAAAGGGATATATGTATACATATAGCTGACTCACTTGGATGTATAGCAGAAACTAACACAACTTTGTAAATCAATTATACTCCAATAAAATTTTTTTAAAATAAAATAAAAGGTTAGACCAACCTAGACAGCATAATAAAAAGCAGAGACATTACTTTGCCAACAAAGGTCCATCTAGTCAAAGCTATCATTTTTCCAGTATTCATGTATGGATGTGAGAGTTGGACTGTGAAGAAAGCTGAGTGCCAAAGAATTGATGCTTTTGAACTGTGGTGTTGGAGAAGACTCTTGAGAGTCCCCTTGGACTGCAAGGAGATCCAACCAGTCCATGCTAAAGGAAATCAGTCCTGGGTGTTCATTGGAAGGATTGATGCTAAAACTGAAACTCCAATACTTTGGCCACCTCATGGGAAGAGTTAATTCATTGGAAAAGACCCTGATTCTGGGAGGGATTGGGGACAGGAGGAGAAGGGACGACCGAGGATGGATGGATGGCATCACCGACTCGATGGACATGGGTTTGGGTAAACTCCAGGAGTTGGTGATGGGGCCTCAAAGAGTGGGACATGACTGAGCAACTGAACTGAACTTCCTAACAGAAATTGTTAAATTAAGACAAAATGAAGATACATGTAGCACCTTAGTTTTCCAGATGTCAGTTGGCAGTCTCTTGGCATTTTGCTGAGAGCAGAGCACTTGATATAATGTTTTTACTTGCTTTGATGACAAGTCCATCTTCTAGAACACATGTAAAAAATTATGGAAATTGATGGATTAATTCTCTGAATATATTTCTTTCTAGCAAGGATGGTTGGTTGTGAAAATATAAATGATAGAAATCTCAGGAGAACATGATCATATCATCCAAGAGTTCATAATAGCCAAGAAAAGAAACAATGGGTAGAGTTAGACAAGCACCCTGAGCTTTAGAAAAGTAGAAACCAGAAGTTCTTGAAAAGATTAAAGTTTAATTTCATGAAATAAAATTCTAAAATACTATTAAGTGGAAGACAGTATCTCTACAGACACACACACACACACACACACACGAGTGTTTTCACTCTCCATATATTTTTGCAGTAAGAGTGATGTTAACCATGATATATTAAAATGTGCTGGGTATAGAAGCTCCTATATTTTCAATTAGGTTCCAAAAGTTGTTTTTTTTCTTTTTCACTGTTAATAAATCCAAAGTGTCTTAAGGGAATTCAGATTCCAATGCCCAACTGAGTTTCCAACAAATAGGTGTGAGATTTTAAATATACAATTAGTGTGGAATCTTAAATCAGGCATAATCCTTTTTCACTTGATTCACATAATCCTCTTTCACTTGAACCAGGTGTGGTTCATCTATATCAAAATTGGGCTAAAACAAGAAATCTCTCCTTTCAGTGATCTCCAGAAATGATTTAGAAATGCTTTAGTAGCTACTGAATCTGGAGCAAGGCAGTCACTATGTTCACTTCATGTTCTTAAATAAGCATTTACCTTACCTAGGATTAATACTAAGCCCACAGATATGCAGTGTTCTAGCCACACAGTCAAAGGTTTTTTTCTCCCTCTCATTGATAAATTGTCAATTGCAGAAACATGGCACTTTTTGCATGTGTTGTAAATTAACATTAGTGGTTACTGTAGATTTTGCAAAATACAGTTACAACTAATTGAAGTCCACTTTCAAATGACACACTATGCTGCTTCATGACTAGTATATAATATTATATTTTTAGTCTATAATATAGTGAACATGGGCTTCCCAGGTGGCACTAGTGGTAACAAACCCACCTGCCAGTGTAGGAGACATGAGTCATGGCTTTGATCCCTGGGTCAGGAAAGAGATCATGGTCACCTACTCCAGTATTCTTGTTTGGAGAATCGCATGGACAGAGATCTTGGTGGGTTACAGTCAGTAGGGACACAAAGATTAGGACATAACTGACGTGACTTAGCATGCATGCCTAGTGTATAATAGTATATATATATATATAAATATAATAGTATATATATATATCAGTGTATTATAAATAGTGTATATATATAATAGTATGTATGTATACATATATATATGTATATATATATAATAGTATTACAAATGAATATGCCCCATTATTTCCTCCTTCTTCCTTGTGCCATTGCTGTCATTCATTTCTCTTATTTATGTGCTATTATCACACAAGATATTTCTATTATTACTTTGTCGAACAAAGATACCTAGTAGAAGAGTTAAGGAGATGTATGGCAAAATCAATACAATAAAGTAATTAACCTCCAATTAAAATAAATAAATTTATATTTAAAAAAAAAGAAAAATGGATTTGTTTTATCTTTTTTCTTTCTCCAATGCTTTTCCTTCATATAGATGCAAGTTTCTGACCTATGTAATTTTCTTTCTTCCGGAAGAACTTCTTTTAAGGTTTTTTAAAAGGTTTGAGTTAAAAGCTTTTAATTTTCCTGAAGGGCAGATTTGCTGGTAGTGAATTCTCTGAGTTTTTGTTTCTCTCAGAAAGTTTATATTTCTTCTTTATTTTTGAAGTATTGCAACATAGAATTCTAGGTTGATTTTTAAAATATGTCAAAACCAATTTTTCATTCTACGTTTCTTGTTTGCATAATTTGATCCAAGATCAGTTCAGTTCAGTCACTCAGTCATGTTCAACTCCTTGTGACCCCACGGACTACAGCACGCCAGGCCTCCCTGTCCATCACCAACTCCCGGAGTTTACTCAAACTCATGTCCGTTGAGTCGGTGAAGCCATCCAAACATCTCATCCTTTGTCATCCCCCTCTCCTTCTGCCCTCAATCTTCCTCAGCATAAGGGTTTTTTCCAGTGAGTCAGTTCTTCGTATCAGGTGGCCAAAGTGTTGGAGCTTCAGCTTCAGCATCAGTCCTTCCAGTGAAAATTCAGGACTGATTTCCTTTAGGATGGACTGGTTGGATCTCCTTGCAATCCAAGGGACTCGCAAGAATCTTCTCCAATACCATAGTTCAAAAGCATCAATTCTTCAGTGTTCACCTTTCTTTATAGTCCCACTCTCACATCCATACATGATTATTGGAAAAACCATAGCTTTGACTAGATGGAACTTTGTTGGCAAAGTAATGTCTCTGCTTTTGAATATGCTATAGGTTGGTTATAACTTTTCTTCCAAGGAGTAATTGTCTTTTAATGTCATGGCTGCAGTCACATCTGCAGTGATTTTGGAGACCCAAAAAATAACTGTTTCCCCATCTATTTGCCATGAAGTGATGGGACCCGATGCCATGATATTAGTTTTCTGAATGTTGAGTTTTAAGCCAACTTTTTCACTCTCCTCTTTCACTTTCATCAAGAGGCTCTTTAGTTCTTCACGTTCCGCTATAAGGGTAATGTCATCTGCATATATGAGGTTATTGATATTTCTCCCGGCAATATTGATTCCAGCTTGTGCTTCATCCAGCCCAGCATTTCTCATGATGGACTCTGCATAGAAGTTAAATAAGCTGGGTGACAATATATAGCCTTGATGTACTCCTTTCCCAATTTGGAACCAGTCTGTTGTTCCATGTCCAGTTCTAACTGTTGCTTCCTGATCTGCATACAGATTTCTCAAGAGGCAGGTCAAGTGGTCTGGTATTCCCATCTCTTTCAGAATTTTCCACCGTTTGTTCTGGTCCACACCGTCAAAAGATTTGGCATAATCAATAAAAAGCAGAACTAGATGTTTTTCTGGAACTCTTGCTTTTCTATGATCCAACAGACGGCAATTTGATCTCTGGTTCCTCTGCCTTTTCTACATCCAGCTTGAACATCTGGAACTTCATGGTTCATATATTGTTGAAGCCTGACTTGGATAATCTTGAGCTTGACTTTACTAGTGTGTGAGATGAGTGAAATTGTGTGGTACTTTGAGCAATTAATCCAATCAATTGAGCAACTGATCCAAGATAAGCTGTTGATTTTCAGTTTGTGTAGCATTTCTCTTTTTGGAAGATGAAGCAGCAACTTCCAGACTCTACATTCAGTGCTGAAACTGGATTCCCCATGTTGTTACTGAATCAAACTTGTGTCCACTAGCCTGCAGGAAGTAAATCTAATTGACACCAGGTTGTGATGAAGTAAAGTGAAGCATTTAGTGCAAGGCACCAAGCAAGGAGTGTGGGCAGCTTTTCCTCAAAAGACTCAAACTTTCTCATGGATCTCAGGGAAAGGTTTTTAAAGACAAGGTGAAGGAGAGAGTTACAGGGTATGTGACCAGCTCAGGTGTACTCTTCTGCTTGGTGGGTGGTGAGTCAATAACATCAGCCTTCTGGTTCTAACTAGTCTAGGTGCTGGTGGTCATGAGCATGCAGTTAATGTCTTCCAGTTGGAGGTTTCAGTATCTGCTAAGTAGTTCAAGGATATGGCTCAGAATATTATCTTTAATTCCTTAAGGAGGAACTAAAGATCTCTTATTTAGACTGTTCTCCATTGTTTCTGCATTTTCTCACTTTGACTAAATTTATTCTTTGGAATATGGAAGGCTTAGGAGGCTAAAGTTTTCTACAGGCAACAGGCAAGTGGAAAACATGGAGGTGTCTTGGGAAGACCCTATAGGGTTCTGCTTATGTATGTTGACTTATTCTTTGTCCTTCAAAATACATTTTGAAAATTCCAAACATCTGTACAACATTCTTAGTTTTATTAGCTCTTTAATTTTTATTTATTTGTTGGAGGCTAATTACTTTACAATATTGTAGTGGTCTTTGCCATACATTGATATGAATCAGCCATGGGTTTACATGTGTTTTCCATCCTGAGCCCCTCTCCCACCTCCCTCTCCATCCCATCCATCTGGGTCATCCCAGTTCACCAGCCCCAAGCACCCTATATCATGTATCGAACCTGGACCAGTGATTCATTTCACATATGATAATACACATGTTTCATTGCTATTCTTTCAGATCATCCCACCCTTGCCTTCTCCAGCAGAGTCCAAAAGACTTCTATACATCTGTGACTCTTTCTCTGTCTCTCATATAGGGTTATCACTACCATCTTTCTAAATTCTATATATATCTGTTAGTATACTGTATTGGTGTTTTTCTTTCTGGCTTACTTCACTCTCTATAATAGGTTCCAGTTCCATCCATCTCATTAGAACTGATTCAAATGTATTCTTTTTAATGACTGAGTAATATTTCATTGTGTATATGTATCACAGCTTTCTTATCCATTCGTCAGCTGATTGACATCTAGGTTGCTTCCATGTCCTGGCTATTATAAACAGTGCTGTGATGAATATTGGGGTACACGTGTCTCTTTTAATTCTGGTTTCTTCACCTTATCTTTGACAAAGGAGGCAAGAATATACATTGGAGAAAAGACAATCTCTTTAACAAGTGGTGCTGGGAAAACTGGTCAACCACTTGTAAAAGAATGAAACTAGAACACTTTCTAACACCTTACACAAAAATAAACTCAAAATGGATTAAAAATCTAAATGTAAGCAAAGAAACTATAAAACTCCTAGAGGAAAACATAGGCAAAACACTCTCTGACATAAATCACAGCAGGATCCCCTATGACCCACCTCCCAGAGTAATGGAAATAAGAGCAAAAATAAACAAATGGGACCTAATTAAACCTAAAAGCTTTTGCACAACAAAGGAAACTATAAGCAAAGTGAAAAGACAGGCTTCAGAATGGGAGAAAATAATAGCAAACGAAGCAATGGACAAACAACTAATCTCAAAAATATACAAGCAACTGCTGCAACTCAATTCCAGAAAAATAAACAACCCAATCAAAAAATGGGCCGAAGAACTAAACAGACAGTTCTCCAAAGAAGAGATACAGATGGCTAAGAAACATGTGAAAAGATGCTCAACATCACTCATTATTAGAAAAATGCAAATCAAAACCGCAGTGAGGTACCATCTCACACCTGTCAGAATGGCTGCTATCCAAAAATCTACAAACAATAAATGCTGGAGAGGGTACAGAGAAAAAGGAACCCTCTTACACTGTTGGTGGGAATTCAACCTAGTATAGCTGCTATGGAGAACAGTGTGGAGATTCCTTAAAAAACTGGAAATAGAACTGCCATATGACCGAGATTCTTCATTTTTAAAATGTTATTATCTTTCATTTCACTTGCACCTATGGTTCCCTACCCTAGGTTTGTCAAACATTTCCGTAGTGTGTCAGCCAAATGCAAATAGATTGTGTTTTTATAATGTAAAAATATTTGTCTTTTATAACAAATGAAGTGGTAGAAGTCAGTGTAAGTTGTTTGGAAGCAAGTAGATCAAACTGATAGTTAATTTGAGCAACTGCTCAGCTGGTTGTTCTAATGCTGTATGGATATAACGTTAGTCAAGCAGAGAAACAGAAGTATCATTAAAGGACAGAGTCAGCAATTTCTTTTTCAGTAATGCTGTTTCCCTTCATAGTATGATATTTCATCTACATTATAACTGAGAAAAGAAAAGTGAAAGCCAAAGGAGAAAAGGAAAGATATACCCATCTGAATGCAGAGTTCCAAAGAATAGCAAGGAGAGATAAGAAAGCCTTCCTAAGTGATCAATGAAAAGAAATAGAGAAAGGCAATAGAATGAAAAAGACTAGAAATCTCTTCAAGAAAATTAAAGATACCAAGGGAACATTTCATGCAAACATGGGCACAATAAAGGACAGAAATGGTATGAACCTAAAGGAAACAGAAGATATTAAGAAGAGGTGGCAAGAATACACAGAAGAATTATACAAAAAATATCTTACTGACACAGATAACCACAATGGTGTGATCACTCACATAGAGACAGATACCCTGGAGTTGGATCATAGAAAAAGCAAGAGAATTCCAAAAGAACATCTACTTCTGCTTCATTGAATACGCCAAAGCCTTTGACTGTGTAGATCTCAACAAACTGAAAAATTCTTAAAGGGATTGGAATACCAGACCACCTTATCTGTCTCCTGAGAAATCTGTTTGCAGATCAACAAGCAAGAGTTAGAACCTTACATGGAACAATGGACTGGTTCCAATTGGGAAAAGAGTATATCGAGGCTGTATATTGTCACCTTGCTTATTTAACTTATATGCAGAGTACATCGTGTGAAATGCCTGGCTGGATGGAGCAGAAGCTGGAATCAAGATTTCCGGGAGAAATATCAATAACCTCAAATATGCAGATGACACCACCCTTATGGCAGAAAGTTTAGGGGAACTAAAGAGCCTCTTGATGCAAGTAAAGGAGGAGATTGAAAAAGTTGACTTAAAACTCAACATTCAAAAACAAAGATAATGGCACCCGCTCCCATCACTTCATGGCAAATAGATGGGAAACAATGGAGACAGTGGCAGAATTTATTTTCTTGGGCTTCAAAATCACTGCAGATGGTGACTGCAGCCATGAAATTAAAAGACGCTTGGTCCTTGGATGAAAAGCTATTGCAAACCTAGACAGCAGAGACATTTTTTACTGACAAAGGTTCATAACAGTAATTGTGTATGGATGTGAGGATTGAAGCATAAAAAGAGCTGAATGCCAAAGAATTGATACTTCTGATCTGTAGTGTTGGTGAAGACTCTTGGCCTGCAAGGAGATCAAACCAGTCAGTTCTGAACGAAATCAGTCCTGAATATTCATTGGAAGGACTGCTTTTAAAGTTGAAGCTCTAATGCTTTGGCCACCTAATGCGAAAAACAGACTCATTTGAAAAGACCCTGATTCTGAGAAAGATTGAAGTCGGGAGGAAAAGGGGACAACAGAGGATGAGACAGTTGGATGGTATCACTGACCTGATGGATGTGAGTGTGAGCAAGCTTCGGGAATTGGTGATGGACAGGGAAGCCTGGTGTGCCGGCATCCATGGAGTTGCAAAGAGTCAGACACGACTGAGCATCTGAACTGAACTGTTTTAGGGCCTAGAGAAATCATTTAATGTATTACATTGAAAGATTGTACTGAGGTACATCCAAGCCTTCATTATGATTGAATATAAAGAATCCCAGAATTAAGAACATGAAGAATCACCCCATTGCAGATATCTCAAATTTAAGAAGAAAACTTAGTTTTTGACTGACTGTAGGTGGAAAAATATCCTAGAATAGAGGTTTATGTTGTCCACTATCCTTTGTAGCTATTATGTGGTTTAAAAGAAAATATTTTTTAAACACAGAGACTATCTGAGTCAGAAGGAAAGGCTTGAGTTTAAATGGAATTTTGGCCTTCTCCCCACATGTGTAATTAGAGAATGATTTGAAGGTTAATGAACCAGTGTATGGCTCAAGTATTTAAAAAAATTTTTTTAAGTGGGAGGCAGTATTCTAAGCTCTGATGAGAACTGTTTTTGAGAAAATTAAATCAGTCTTTTTGAGGAAGGATTTACACTGAGAGCTGAATTTAAAAAAAAATGGATGTTGATGTGGAATTTAGGTATGAATTAATAAGAACCTATGAGTTAATATGAAGTATATGCTCTAACTTGTATTCGTTTTTATTTTTTTCAGCAGCTAGCTTGCTGGAGCTTAAAGAAACAAGAATAGGCAAGTGACTTTGGAAAACAAATTTCTTGCAACTCTGGGTTTCTGTTTAGGCTAATTCTTACCAGTAAACATATCAGTTCTTCTAAATACTCTATATGGATTTAAGAGTAACCAATTTGATGCAAAAGATTAACTGAAGTACCAGAAATATTAGAATATTTGGTTATTTTGTCATCCAAAATATAATCTAAATGATTATATAGTATAACAAGTTTTATTTTAGAAAACCTCTAAATTCTCAAGCTGATTTTATGTATTTAATTATGTATGACTTTTCATAGTTTGCTTTAAAGTGAATATTTAAAAATATTTTTGAATCAGTTCATATTTGTAAAAAAAAAATAAGGGTTTTTGTTCTTGATGGTAAACAAATAGATTCTTGCAAACAATTTGTTATCATTTTGTGAAACCCTAAAGCCTTATAACCCTTGGAATTTTTAAATTGTAATTCTCATGCCAAACCAATGTTTGGGCATTGAAGGGATGATTATCAAATAGGAGGATTATATAAATTCCATGCTTCAATTTCTGCTAGTTCTGTTTATCATTTATTTCACTTTTAATTAGTGTCTTCCTGGAGGAGCAAGAGAGACAAATAAAAGGTACCTTTATGGCAGATATTTGGAGAAAGAGTTTTTTTAAAGTGTATAAAATAGTGTTTAAGATGATCTCTGGCTATCAGATAGCCTATGTTCCTCATTTTCCTGGAGAGTCAGGAATTTGTTTTTGCTTTGGGCTTAGTCTTTGGTTCAGTTTTTGGTAGAAGTGTCCATTTCAAGAACATAAAACATTTTGTAATGCATTTTTATCTCATATAGAAGTTCAGTTCAGTTCAGTTGCTCAGTCGTGTCTGACTCTTTGCGACCCCATGAATCACAGCATGCCAGGCCTCCCTGTCCATCACCAACTCCTGGAGTTCACTCAGACTCACGTCCATCGAGTCAGTGATGCCATCCAGCCATCTCATCCTCTGTCGTCCCCTTCTCCTCTTGCTCCCAATCCCTCCCAGCATCAGAGTCTTTTCCAATGAGTCAACCCTTCTCATGAGGTGGCCAAAGTACTGGAGTTTCAGCTTTAGGATCATTCCTTGCAAAGAAATCCCAGGGTTGATCTCCTTCAGAATGGACTGGTTGGATCTCCTTAGAGTCCAAGGGACTCTCAGGAGTCTTCTCCAACACCACAATTCAAAAGCATCAATTCTTTGCTGCTCAGCTTTCTTTATAGTCCAACTCTCACATCCATACATGACTACTGGAAAATCCACATCTTTGACTAGACAGACCATTTTTAACAAAGTAATGTTTCTGCTTTTTAATATGCTGTCTAGGATGGTAATAACTTTTCTTCCAAGGAGCAAGCATCTTCTAATTTCATGGATGTAGTCACCATCTGCATTGACTTTGGAGACCCCAAAAATAAAGCCTGTCACTATTTCCACTGTTTCCCCATCTATTTGCCAGGAAGTGATGAGACCAGATGCCATGACCTTAGTTTTCTGAATTGTGAGTTTTAAACCAATTTTTTCACTCTCCCCTTTCACTTTCATCAAGAGGCCCTTTAGTTCTTCTTCACTTTCTGCCATAAGGGTGGTGTCATCTGCCTATCTGAGGTTACTGATATTTCTCCCGGAAATCTTGGTTCCAGCTTGTGCTTCTTCCAGCCCAGCATTTCTCATGATGTACTCTGCATTTAAGTTAAATAAGCAAGATGACAATATACAGTCTTGATGTACTCCTTTCCCGATTTGGAAACAGTCTGTTGTTCCATGTCCAGTTCTAACTGTTGCTTCTTGACCTGCATACAAATTTCTCAAGAGGCAGGTCAGGTGGTCTGGTATCCCCATCTCTTTAATAATTTTCCAGAGTTTGTTTTGGTCCACATGGTCAAAGGCTTTGCATAGTCAATAAAGCAGAAGTAGATATTTTTCTGGAACTCTCTTGCTTTTTCGACGATTCAACAAATGTTGGCAATTTGATCTCTGGTTCCTCTGCCTTTTCTACATCCAGCTTGAACATCTGGAAGTTCATGGTTCATGTACTGTTGAAGCCTAGCTTGGAGAATTTTAAGTATTACTTTACTAGCATGTGAGATGAGTGCAATTATGTGGTAGTTAGAGCGTTCTTTGGCATTGCCTTTCTTTGGGATTGGAATGAAAACTGAACTTTTCCAGTCCTGTGGTCACTGTTGAGTTTTGCAAATTAGCTGGCATATTGAGTGCAGCACTTTCACAGCATCATCTTTTAGGATTTGAAATAGCTCAACTGGAATTCCATCATTCTACTAGCTTTGTTTGTAGTCATGCTTCCTAAGGCCCACTTGACTTTGCATTACAGGATGCCTGGCTCTAAGATGTTGATCACATAATCGTGATTATCTGGTTCATGAAGATCTTTTTTGTATAGTTCTTCTGTGTATTTTTGCCACCTCTTCTTAATATCTTCTGCTTCTGTTCCCTCTATACCATTTTTGTCCTTTATTGTGCCCACCTTTGCATGAAATGTTTCCTTGCTATCTCTAATTTTCTTGAGGAGATCTCTAACTTTCCCATTCTATTGTTTTTCTCTATCTCTTTGCATTGATCACTGAGGAAGGCTTTCTTATCTCTCCTTGCTGTTCTTTGGAACTCTGCATTCAACTGGGTATATCTTTCCTTTTCTCCTTTGCCTCTCACTTGTCTTCTATTCAAAGCTATTTGTAAGGCCTCCTCAGACAACTCTTTTGCCTTTTTATATTTCTTTTCCTTGGGGATGGTCTTGATCCCTACCTCTTCTACAATGTCACAAACCTCCATCTATAGTTCTTCTGGCACTCTGTCTATCAGATCTAATCCCTTGAATCTATTTGTCACTTCCACTGTATAATCATAAGGGATTGATTTAGGTGATACCTGAATAGTCTAGTGGTTTTCCCTACTTTCTTCAATTTAAGTCTAAATTTGGCAATAAGGAGTTCATGGTCTGTGCCACAGTCAGCTCCTGGTCTTGTTTTTGCTGACTGTATAGAACCTCTCCATCTTTGGCCGCAAAGAATATAATCAATCTGATTTCAATATTGATCGTCTGATTATGTCAATGCATAGAATAGTCTCTTGTGCTGTTGAAAGAGGGTGTTTGCTATGACCAGTGCATTCTCTTTTACCTTTTAGTAATTTTTGCAGCATAATATATATAGCAATTGTGAAAAATATTTGTTTACCCTCTAACTTTTTTGTTTAGGTATATAATCACACATCTTTCACTGATGTATCTTGAGGGAAGCTCTTATCTAAGCCTAGTTTTTAAATTTTTGTTTTCTCTAGATATAGTATCATTGCCAAAGGACTTCTGCTATTGTACTGATTGTCTTAATGCATAATAAATTGATTTATATGCTGAAGGTATATAAAGTAATGCTGTTAAAACCGACCTTTTATCAAAAAAGATACTGAGTTTTTCATTTTAAAAATTACTCTAAAGAACAGAGTTAATGATATTCCTTACATCCTATGTTTGTAACACTTAAACATCATCAGTCTGTGCCAGGGTCTTCTTTTCATTCTTTTTTCACTTGGTTCTTTATCCCTGGCTCATACTTCCCTACTCTACGTTCCATGCTTTGTTTCATGTTTTTAATATTTGGGTGTATCCTTATGAAATGTGTAGCATTTGGGTGTTTTTCACATTTTCATAAATATTATTGTGCTGTTTATGTCATATCTGTTTAAATAAAATAATCTGTAGATCCCTATCAACCCATATAAGTTTGAGTTTATAACATTTAAAAAAATACTTAGCTCAAATTTTGGTTACAATTACACTGAATTTTTATCTGAATTTGATAAAAAATTGAGCTCCTCACTGTGTTTAGTGCATACCTTGTTAAAAAAAAAAGTCTAAGTGATACAGTATATTCTTGAGAGTATGTATGTTTCTTTCCTCTCCTGAGACTTTAACAAGGGAGCCCTGGTGAGTTCTTGTACATAGAGCTGAAGAACGAATTTCATGAACATGGGATGTACAGCAGTTTATATCCTTACAGGTATTAATCTGTACATTTTTGGCTGGCTCCTGTCCTTAAAATATGTCATTACTAACCAATCAGTTGAAAGGTCAAAATGTTTAACAGCATCTTTATGGCTTCTCTTTATCCTCAGATTAAGTTACCACTCTTTTTCATTCCCCCTGGGCCATTTTACAACCAGATATATGGGCTAAAGATTACTTATCACCAGTTGTTTTTCCCTCGGGTATATGGAACAGAAATTAATTAACTGCCCTTCCCTGGATCTGAGTGTTGATAATTTATCAGACTAAGGACACATTCCAAAAATCCTGGACAATGGGTACAGTTTTAGGTTAATGTAGTAAGATGTTTATCAAAAACAAGACCAAGGTCTCAGAGTCCTACACTGACTGCCTAGCAATTTCTACCTAAGTGTCATTTACCCTATGTCTCTTTTATGATGTTTTTAGTATTCATGCTTCTTCTTCTTTTTTTTTTTTTTGTATTTTTGATGCATACTACTGTACATGAGTTAATGCTTAGGTGGTTGTTATGATACTAACACATAGGTTTCTGTTTTAATGCTTGTAAATGCTCCCTTATTATTGTATTGTTTAATTTTCAATATAGAAATCTATCATAAATGTTTGAAACCCAATTTTCACTTTCTTGAAATTGTGTGGATAAGCTTATTTGCATAAAGATAATTATTGGTATGTCTTAGGTTTAGCTAGAACAGTCCCACACAAATAGGTCTTGTCTTAATGTGGACTTTATTTTGCAGTAATATGTGCTTGATCTCAGTTCTCTAAGTGGTATGAGCTGACTTGTGTCCCATACCCTAAATTAATAGACTGAAGACCTAGCCCCCCCCCCCATATGACTGCATTGGATATTGGATCTTTAAGGAGGTGATTGAAGTTTAATGAAGTCATGAGAGTGTAGTTACATAACTAGTACACTTAAAGGAACTTACATAGTGAAAACAAAATTGTTCTGGCCTTCAGGCACCAGACACCAGGGCTCTCTCTCTGCCATGTGAGCCATATGGCAAGAATGCAGCTGTCTGCAAGACAGAAAGAGCAGTTTAACCAATGCGTAGCCATGTTGGCACTCTGATCTCAAACTTCCATCCTCCAGAACTATGAGAAAATAAATTTCTGTTGTTTAAGCCATCTAGTCTATGGTATTTTGTCATGGCAGTTTGAGCTAAGACATTAAGTCTTACATCAGAGTGATGGCCTTATTAATTAATGCCCTGGTGGATAGCGTTATGGGTCAGCTTTCCATTAGAAATCATTTTCTTGTAGGATGTTTTGACATTATAGTAAATGAGCCATTGGTCATATCTTCCCATGTTTTCTGACTCCTAATTGAAAGGTTGTTGTTGAGCTGTGAACAGCACTGGGATTCTTGGCCTCCAGAGGAGAGGAATTCAATCTGGATCCAGTGACAAGGCTTGATCATTCAGAGCTTTTGTGTAATAAAGTTTTATTAAAGTATAAAAGAGATAGAGAAAGCTTCTGAAATAGACATCAGAAGAGGGCAGAAAGAGTGCCCCCTTGCTAGTTTTTAGCAAGAAGTTATATGCCTATTAGCAAGCTGCTAATTAGAGAAAGGAAATGTCTCAGAACTCAGAGAGTGGCACCAGGTCCCTCACCCACAATATGCATTTTGAGATAGTATTGGCACCAGGTGAGTGATCCCACGCCATAAAATAATTGACATGAATCTTGAAGAAAGGCAGATTCTAAGGTAAATACATAGTTCATTAACATAGCTTAAGAAAAACATTCTCATAAGAAAAATGCATTGGTTAGCTCAAGGTTTGAGAAAAGTTAAGTTCAGGTGGAACCAGGTGTCATCATGGCAACACAGAATTTTAAAAGAAACTTTCTTTTGATTTTGTATTCAGTTCAGTTTTGTCACTCAGTCGTGTCCGACTCTTTGTGACCCCATGAATTGCAGCACGCCAGGCCTCCCTGTCCATCACCAACTGCCGGAGATTACCCAAACTCATGTCCATCCAGTCGGTGATGCCATCCAGTCATCTCATCCTCTGTCGTCCCCTTCTCCTCCTGCCCCCAATCCTTCCCAGCATCAGAGTCTTTTCCAGTGAGTCACCTCTTCTCATGAGGTGGCCAAAGTACTGGAGTTTCAGCTTTAGCATCAGTCCTTCCAAAGAACACCCAGGACTGATCTCCTTTAGAATGGACTGGTTTTATATAGAGAAGGATAAATAAAGTCTGACACTTGCAGTCTATTTCCTCCACTTGGGGACCCCTAGCCTTCCTGCCTGTAACCCTCTCATAATGAACTACTTTAAGAAGTAATGGCAACTCTTTTTCTAGTCATCTCAGTATCTTATATCATGGATAGGCTTTAAGTATACTTTCTTATCTTTTATGACATCAGATATAAAATTTTTCACTGTCTGATTCAGTGAGGACACCTGAGTCACTTAATAAGCTGGGCTTCTGGAATCCAAAATAGAATTGCTTATACATCTTAATTTTTTTGAGTCAGAGGGGTCATTTAAGGAGTCAGAGTCATCTTGAAAATTAGATAGTTGCAGTTTTCCATATCAGTTGGCATCATACATATTTTTTACTCAAGGCAATATGTCATAGTAATCTGATGTTTTCTCAAATATCTATTTGAGACTTCATTCTTACATTGACTATATTAAATTTGTGGTAGATTCTGCGCTTATATGAAAGATAGTCTTGGTCATAAGTATAGAAAAGAAAGTTTATTTAACTAATGCCTACCTCAGTGCTCGAAACATGTTAGAACAATAGATGGGTAGATATTTATTACAAATTATAAAACAACTTTTAAAAACCTTTCATATCAAAATTAATTTATGTAAGAATTTGAACCATTCTAAAATTGATTTTTAAAGTACTTCTCAAATAATAATTAGGACAAACTTTTCCAAAGGAACTCAGTGATCAATTCTGAGTTACCAGGTAGACATGTTTACTGACAAAATAATCCATGATTATACATTCTAAATATTTATTTAGTCAACATGATGGAATATTAAGAGAACATTATAGAAATGTAAATACTTTCATTGTCATTGGCGGTAAGGAAAGCAGTGAAAACTTGTGATAAACACTTTCAGGATATTACTCGTCTCCATTTTGGATGAGATACAGGTAAAGTCCCGCAGAGTTCCACTCTATATTGTGAAAAAATTACTACTGCTTTCCTCTAAGGATGATATAGATCAAATGGGGGTTAGTTTGTTTAGCATTTTTTTTTAAAGTAGCTCTGGCCCTGTGTTCACTGCCAGTTAAATTTGATTGCCTGGAAATAATCTTAGGTTAAACTATAATAGCTATGAGTAACTCGATAGTTTTCCATCTTGTACATTTTTATTCTGTAAAGATTTTATAGTATTTTTTTGAATAAGAAAATAATTCTGGTTACTTCAGTTTCCATTATTTAGCTAGAGTTGGTAATATAAAGAGCCTAATGCTGAATTAGAGAAATGCTTTTTATTCTCTAAGGAAAAATTTCACATTAACTATGTCATCTTTATATTATTATTTGAGAATTATGGTGTACTATGTTGTAAGTGTCCTTACAAAAATGCTTACAAGAAATTAAAGACAATTTTACCCAGTTGTCTATAGTTGTCAAACTAGTGACTAGACTCTAGTTTTATAGTAATGTAGAACAGATGTATTACATTTCACCTAAAGCCATTTGTCATTTTCTAGTATCTTCCCTACCCTTGGCAAATTCCTTGTCTCCTTTGCTATTTAGATGAAATATATAATCAGAATCTTTTTTTTTTTTTTTTGAGGTGGACCATTTTAAAAGTCTTTATTGAAGTGGTTATAATATTGTTTGTTTTATGTTTTGACATTTTGGCCACAAGGCACATAAGATTTAGCTCCCCAACCAGGAATCCAGCTCTCACCCCCGGCATTGGAAGGCAAAGTCTTAACCGCTGGACTTCCAGGGAAGTATCAATACTAAGAATTTTTGCAAAATGGCACTGTCTCTTTGGAAGACACTTTGATGGTTTCTTACATAAATAAACATAAATAATCTTGACACACCCTGATCCTGCAATCACATTCCTTGGTGTTTACCCAGAGAAGTTGTAAACGTATGTTCACACATAAGCCTGCACATGGTAGCAGCCTCTTTCATAATTGGCAAAATGTAGAAGCAACCAAGAGGTCCTTCTGGAGTTGAATGGACAATAAACTGTAGTATTTAATTCAGACAATTGAAAGTTAGTACCAAAAAGATATGAATTGTAAAGTCATGAAAAGACATGGAGAAACCTTAAAAAGGCTTATTTTAACTGAAGGATTTCTATCTGAAAAGGCTACATACTGAACAATTCCAACTGCCTGACATTCTGGAAAAAGCAAAACTATGGAGACAATAAAGAGTAATGGTTGCCAGTGTTTGGTGATGGGAGATGGAGGGAGTGATAAATAGGTAGAGCACAAAGAGTATTTAGAGTATTTACTTTGTATGATACGATAATTATTGCCTATGTAATTATGCATTTGTCAAAACCCATAGAATGTACAACACCAAGAGTGAATGGTAATAGAAACTATGGACTTGAGTTATTATGATCTGTCAATATAGGTTCATCAGTTCAGTTCATTTCAGTTCAGTCGCTCAGTTGTCTCTGACTCTTTGCGACCCTATGAATCACAGCACGCCAGGCCTCCCTGTCCATCACCAACTCCTGGAGTTCACTCAGACTCACGTCCATCGAGGCAGTGATGCCATCCAGCCATCTTATCCTCTGTCGTCCCCTTCTCTTCCTGCCCCCAATCCCTCCCAGCATCAGAGTCTTTTCCAATGAGTCAGCCCTTCTCATGAGGTGGCCAAAGTACTGGAGTTTCAGCTTCAGCATCATTCCTTCCAAAGAAATCCCGGGGTTGATCTTCAGAATGGACTGGTTGGATCTCCTTTCAGTCCAAGGGACTCTCAAGAGTCTTCTCCAACACCAGTGGATGCTAATAACAGGGGATACCATGCATCCATGAGGCAGGAGACATGAGGAAAACCTTTGTATCTTCCACTCAGTTCTACTGTGAACCTAAAACAACTCTGAAAATAAGTCCGGAAAACCACAAATCTTCATTTGAGTGGTATCTAGCAATTTCCTGGTGGCTTAGACGGTAAAGCATTCACCTGCAATATGGGAGACCTGGGTTCAATCCCTGAGTTGGGAAGATCCCCTGGAGGAGGACATGGCAACTCACTCCAGTATTCTTGCCTGAAGAATCCCCATATACAGAGGAGCCTGGCAGGCTACAGTTCATGAGATTGCAAAGAATTGGACGTGAACTGAGCAACTGAGCACACAGCACAGCAATTTCAATCTAGCTACTCTAGGAATAAAAACCTCTATTGCACTTGGAATTAGTTACAATTTCCACCAGGGCCTGAAAAACATGCTAGTATAAAATGAACCCTGTTGAAAGATTCATGGTTTTGTCTATAATGGAATTTTGGTTATGATTAAATCCAAATTGACTTTGAGAAAGTTACAAGAGAAATACTTTGATGTAAATAGAAATGTACTGGCCTCCAAGGGAAATCCTATAAGGTTACTGGTGGCCTTGCTTTTATGTTTTGGTACAATGTAATGCCTCAAGAGATCATATAAGCTGAAATGTAATACAAAGAAATACTATATTATTGTTTCTCTAGAGACAATTCACTAAGGATGAAAGTTAGATTGAACTGAGATAGGGAGGAATTGCAATTGAACTGAGACAACTGGATATTGTGGTTAAGAACATACCTGCCTTAGTGTGTATGCCCAGCAGTGGGATTGCTGGGTCATATGACAGTTCTGTTTCCAAATTTTTAAGGAATCTCCACACTCTTCTTGATAGTGGCTGTACTAGTTTACATCCACCAACAGTGTAAGAGGGTTCCCTTTTCTCCACACCCGCTCCAGCATTTATTGCTTGTAGACTTTTGGATAGCAGCCATTCTAACTGGCATGAAATGGTACCTCACTGTAGTTTTGATGTTCATTTCTCTGATAATAAGTGATGTTGAGCATCTTTTCATATCTTTGTTAACCAGCTGTATGTCTTCTTTGGAGAAATTTCTGTTTAGTTCTTTGGCCCACTTTTTGATTGGGTCATTTATTTTTCTGGAATTGAGCTGCAAGAGTTACTTGTATATTTTTGAGATTAATTCTTTGCCTGTTGCTTCGTTTGCTGTTATTTTCTCCCATTCTGAAGGCTGTCTTTTCTTGCTTATAGTTTCCTTTGTTGTGCAGAAGCTTTTAATTTTAATTAGGTCCCATTTGTTTATTTTTGCTTTATTTTCAATATTCTGGGAGGTGAGTCATAGAGGATACTGCTGTGATTTATGTCGGAGAGTATTTTGCCTATGTTCTCCTCTAGGAGTTTTATAGTTTCTGGTCTTACATTGAGATCTTTAATCCATGTTGAGTTTATTTTTGTGTATGGTGTTGGAAAGTGTTCTAGTTTCATTCTTTTACAAGTGGTTGACCAGTTTTCCCAGCACCACTTGTTAAGGAGATTGTCTTTACTCCATTGTATATTCTTGCCTCCTTTGTCAAAGATAAGGTGTCCATAGGTGTGTGGATTTATCTCTGGGCTTTCTATTTTGTTCCATTGATCTATATTTCTGTCTTTGTGCCAGTACCATACTGTATTGATGACTGTGGCTTTGTAGTAGAGCCTGAAGTCAGGCAAGTTGATTCCTCCAGTTCCATTCTTCTTTCTCAAGATTGCCTTGGCTATTCTAGGTTTTTTGTATTTCCATACAAATTGTGAAATTATTTGTTCTAGTTCTCTGAAAACTACCGTTGGTAGCTTGATAGGGATTGCATTTAATCCATAGATTGTTTTGGGTAATATACTCATTTTCACTATATTGATTCTTCTGATCCATGAACACGGTATATTTTTCCATCTGTTTCTGTCCTCTTTGATTTCTTTCACCAGTGTTTTATAGTGTTCTATATATAGTTCTTTTGTTTATTTAGGTGGCACGTGTATCCCAATGTTCATTGCAGCACTGCTTATAATAGCCAGGACATGGAAGCAACCTAGATGTCCATCAGTAGATGAATGGATAAAAAAGCTGTGGTACATATACACAATGGAATATTACTCAGCCATTAAAAAGAATACATTTGAATCAGTTCTAATGAGGTGGATGAAACTGGAGCCTATTGTACAGAGTGAAATAAGCCAGAAAGAAAAACACCAATACAGTATACTAACGCATATATATGGAATTTAGAAAGATGGTAATGATAACCCTGTATGCGAGACAGCAAAAGATACAGATGTATAGAACGGTCTTTTGGACTCTGTGGGAGAGGGTGAGGGTGGGATGATGTGGGAGAATGGCATTGAAACATATAAATTATCACACGTGAAACGAATCGCCAGTCCAGGTTCGATGCATGATACAGGGTACTTGGGGCTGGTGCACTGGGATGACCCAGAGGGATGGGATGGGGAAGGAGGTAGGGAGGGGGTTCAGGATGAGGAACACATGTACACCCATGGCAGATTCATGTCAATGTATGGCAAAACCAATACAATATTGTAAAGTATAAAAGTAAATAAATAAATTAAAAATAAAATTTTTTAAAATAAAAAAACTGAAGAAAAACAAAAACAAACAAACAAAAAAAAAACAAAAACAACATACCTGCCAGTACAGGAGATGTAAGAAACATGCATTTTATCCCTGTGTCAGGAAAATGCCCTAGAGGAGGAAATGGCAACCCACTCTAGTATTCTTGCCTAGAGAAACCCATGGACAGAGGAACCTAGAGGACTGCAGTCCATGGAGTTGCAAAGAGTCAGACACAACTGAAGCCACTTAGCAAACAGCATTAGAGAATAAATTTACTCTGGCCATTAAAAGCTTCAGAAATTAGTAATGGAAATTTTTTTAAATTTCAGAATGTTCTAATTATTTACTTAGTACTCTTCTGTGCTCAGGAGTTTTGTCACATCTATTTAATATTATACAATAAATTAGAATTAATTTTTCTCCTTTGGAAGTTTACACTCTAAAGAATGAAATCAGTGTTTTAGGACAGAATGTCATTGGATACATGTTGGAAGTTGGATTAATTTTTATATTTGAACACTCTTTGCCAGGCATAGGTTCATAAGAAAAATATATGTAAATACTCTCATGCTTATAATGGAAAATGACAGACATCTGGAACAGTTTGGAGTCACTCCCTTGATATGTTTTGAGGTACCAGCAGGTTTATCCATCATTGCCTTTGCACTCTTTGTAAAAATGTTAAATCAATGAAAAACACAATTAATTCTTGATATTATTTTTGAAAACAATTTTGATATTATGGATTCCCTTACATGATTTCTATAATTCCTGGATGTTTGAGGACATATTTTAAGTATGACGGTTTTAGGCCTAGTATATCCAAGGAAAAAAGAGGGTGTACTCTTTTTTTCTTTAACCGTTTGATCTCAACTGTAAAGTTCTTGCTTAAAAAGTTACTAAATTCCATAGCGCTAAGAATATTTATTTATTTTCTTTAATGTTAAAATTTCCAATTTTCTCTTTTAGAAGGATTACAATACCTTTTTGGAAAAATATTACTTACACAGTGTTTTAATTAAAGGTAAGAATAAATGATTATTTTTTTTCAATGTTGATGAAAATAAGCTTCATATATTTTCTTAAAATGTGCTGTGGGAAAATGCAGAAAAAAACCTGGAGATGTTTAAAATGTCTTCAGAAATTATCCAAAACAGAAATTCTTTCTTAGAAACACCACAGTCCTTTTGATTTATGAGAGATATCATATTTTTATTTGATTATAGATATTTTATTACTACTTTCTTTGCTAAATTGAGACTTACAGTTATGGCTAATAGATTAATAGATGGTTATGCTTTTTTTGTCAAAACGTTATATCAGTTATCAGATATCATACGTTAATTGACTACCCTTATCATAGGTTCTTTTTTTTTTTTTTTTTTACTGTTCTACATTTATTACAAAAGTCCCAACTACCTCTCCAAGAGATGTAATGGGACCCTGATAGAATTCATTCATAACACTTTTGTGAGCCCTTTATTTTTTATTTATTTTAATTGGAGGATAATTGCTTTATAATATTGTGATGGTTTTTGCCATGAATCAGTATGAATTTGCCATAGGTAGACATGTGTCTACTTCACCCTGAGCCCTCCTCCCACCTCCCTTCCCACTCTGTCCCTCCATGTTGTCACACTGCACCAGCTTTGGGTGCCCTGCATCATACAACTTCCATTGGTTATCTATTTTACATATGGTAATATATATGTTTCAGTGCTACACTCTCAAATCATCCCCCCTTCTCCTCCCACTGAGTCCAAAACTCTGTTCTTTATGTGTGTGTGTCTCCTTTGCTGCCCTGTATGTATATAAGATCATTGGTACCATCTTTCTAGATTCTGTATACATGAGTTAATATACAGTATGCGTCTTTCTCCTTCTGACTTACTTCACTCTGTATAATAGGCTCTGTGTTCATCCACCTCATTAGAACTGACTCAGATGTGTTCCTTTTTATAGCTGGATAATATTACATTGCATATATGTACCACAACTTCCTTATCCATTCATCTAGCTATGGACATCTAGGTTGCTTCCATGTGCTAGCTATTGTAATAGTGCTGCAATACACATTGGGATACATGTGTTTTTTCACTTGGGTTTCCATGGCATATATGTCCAATAGTGGGACTGTTGGGTCTTATGGTAGTTTTATTCCTAGTTTTTTTGGAATCTCCATAGTGTTTATATCAGTTTGCATTCCCTTTTCTCAACTCCCTCTCCAGCATTTGTAAACTTTTTGATGATGGTCTTTCTAAATGGTGTGAGATGATACTTCCTTGTGGTTTTGATTTGCATTTCTCTAATAATGAGCAATGCTGAGCATCTTTTCATGTGTTTATTTTCCATCTGTATGTCTTCTTTGGATAAATGTCTGTTTAGGTCTTCTGCCCACTGTTTGATTGGGTTGTTCATTTTTCTGGTATTGAGCTGCATGAGCTGCATGTATATTTTGGAGATTAATTCTTTGTCAGTTGTTTTGCTTGCTATTATTTTCTCCCACTCTAAGGAATGTCTTTTTACCATGCTGATAGTTTCCTTAATTGTGCAAAAAGCTTTTAAGTTTAATTAGGTCCCATTTGTTTATTTTGTTTTTACTTCCATTTCTCTGGGAAGTGGGTCATAGAGAATTTTGTGTGAAGTATGTCAGAGAGTGTTTTGCCTATGTTTTTCTCTTAAGAGTTTTATAGTTTCTGCTTTTACATTTATGTATTTAATCCATTTCAAGTTTATTTTTTTATGTATGGTGCTAGATAGTATTCTAGTTTTATTCTTTTACATGTAGTTGACCAGTTTTCCCAGAACCACTTATTGAAGACTGTCTTTTATCCATTGTATATTTTTGCCTCATTTGGCAAAGATAAGATGTCTACAGGAGCATGTATTTATCTCTGGGATTTCTAATTTGTTGCATTGATCTATATTTCTGTCTTTGTGCCAGTACCACACTGTCTTGATGACTGTAGCTTTGTAGTGTAGTCTGAAGTTGGGAAGGTTTATTCCTCTAGTCTCACTCTTCTTTCTCAAGATTACTTTAGATATTCATAGTCTTTAGTGTTTCCATACAAACTGTGGAATTATTTGTTCTAGTTCCGTGAAAAACACCACTGATAGTTTGATAAGGGTTGCACTGAGTCAATAGATTGCTTTGGGTAGTATGCTCATTTTGACTATGTTGATTCTTCCAATCGAAAAACGTGGTATATCGCTTCATCTATTTGTGTCATCTTTGATTTCTTTCATCAGTGTTTTATAGTTTTCTGTAAATTGATCTTTTGTCTCTTTAGGTACGTTTGTTCCTAAGTATTTTATTTTTTGCTGTTGTCACAAAATTGAATGGGACTGTTTCCTTAATTTCTCTGATTATTCATTGTTAGTGCTTAGGAATACAGAGGATTTCTGTGTATTAATTTTATACCATTGAATTTACTATATTCGTTGTGGTGTCTATGGGTTTGGTATGACTTTGGGCAGCCTGTCTATTAATATTCAGAGTTGTATTCCTGTTTTACTGGAGGATTAGTGTATAGTGTCTTGCACTTGAGCTTGCTGGCTCTTAGGAGAGGTTGATCTTAGTATATGTATGGAGGCTTTTGGGTGATCTTTCATCTATTAATGTTCCCTGGGGTCAGGAGTCTTGCAGTTGAGCCTTCTGCCTCTGGGTTTCAGTACTGACCTCTTAAAGTAGCATCAAGACTTCTCAGTCCATACATCATAGAGGAAAAAATCCCTAGGTTAGTGGTGAAACAACTCTCCACATCCAGGAACACACAAAGAGATTAACAGTGTTATATACAGAAGAGGAGAGGGAGGAAGGAAAGAGAGGTGACAAGGAGGACAAAAGGGAGAGTTAAAAGGGAAGAGAGCAATCAGATCAATAATCAAATCCCTAAGTGAAAATGGATACTAAAAATTAAACTCTTAAAATACAAAAATAATAAGAAAACATCAAGAAGTGAAAATTGAAAACCTAGAAAGAAAATTAGACTCTCAAAAGTACATGCTCAGTTGCTTCAGTTTGTATCTGACTTCTTGAGACCCTGTGGACTATAGCCCACCAGACTCCTCTGTCCATGGGATTCTCCAGGCAAGAATACTGGAGTGGATTGCCATGCCCATCTCAAGGGATCTTCCAAATCCAGGAATTAAACTCATGTCTCTTACATCTGTTGCATTGACAGGCAGGTTCTTTACCATTAGCACCACCTGGGAAGCCCCCAAAAGTACAATATAAAAACACAGAATCAAACACAGGAATAGAAAAATATGGAGTTTATTTTAAAAATAATGTGTTTTTTGTCTTGTTCCTTTCTTATCCATTCATCTGCTGATGTCCATCAGCAGATAAATGGATACGAAAGCCGTGGTACATATACACAATGGAGTATTACTCAGCCATTAAAAAGAATACATTTGAATCAGTTCTAATGAGATGGATGAAACTGGAGCCGATTATACAGAGTGAAGTAAGCCAGAAAGAAAAACACCAATACAGTATACTGACACATATATACGGAATTTAGAAAGATGGTAATGATGACCCTTTATGCAAGACAGCAAAGGAGACACAAATGTATAGAAAGGACTTTTGGACTCTGGGGGAGAGGGAGAGGGTGGGATGATTTGGGGGAATGGCTTTGAAACATGTATACTATCATGTAAGAAACGAAGTGCCAGTCTATGTTCGATACAGGATACAGGATACAGGATGCTTGGGGCTGGTGCATGGGGATGATCCAGAGGGATGGTATGGGGTGGGAGGTGGAAAAAAAAAAAAAAAGCTCTTATCATTAAAAAAAAAAATTAAACACACACACACACAAATAATGTGTTTTTTAAGAAAGCTAAAAGTAGGCTATAAAAAATATAAAGAACCATATTAAGACAGTATGAGAGGAAAAAAGAAAAAAGGGGGAAGAAAGTAGTATATAATAAAATTCTTAAAAATTAATAGAAATAAAAAATAATAAAAAAATTAGAGGAGATGGAGAGTATGTAATTATATATGGTGGTAGTGAGATGAATGTTCCTTCTTTTTCCTGCCCCAATCTAGTTGCCTCCTCAGAAGGTCCTCCAATATATCCAGGAAGGTCCTTGGATCTCTTGTGGGCAGTGTGGAGTCAGATCAGTCTCAGATATTCCCTTCTCTGGCTTGTACGTGTTTTTGAACTCTCCAGTTGCCCCTAAAGTGCACAGTCTCAGTTTAACTGCAGGATTTGAATCTGTTGTACCTTGCACTTCTGGGGCAGTTCTCCCTTCTTTCCTTTGCTCATTTTGGCCACCTCTGGTTTCAAGTCTCTCTTCAGTGTCTGACCTCTGCCCTGACACAAGGGAGCAAAAGCAGCCACTTATTCGGGCCCACTTGCTCACTTGTGCTGTGGAGAGGTAAGGACACTGCAGATGCCACTAGCGTGTGTGTGGGGAGCACTTGCAGTGGCTGGACCACATGGGAGTTGCCACAGCCAAAGCGGGCGTGCACCTTCCAGGTCCAAGCTGCTCAGTCTCCTGAGTGCTCCACAAGGGACAGTTGCAGGTGGGTTGTGTGTCTCCTCAGGGGAGCTGATCTCAGGCTGTGACACTCCTGGAAGATCTGAGCCATCCAGGATCCCAGGAAGACGTGGGTAGCGACTGGCAGTCCACTCACAGCTTGGCTGCAGATGCAGTCTCTGGAGCTGAGATTGCAGCGACTCCTTGTCTTCTGCCTCCAGCTGTCACACACCTGCCTCCCTGTCTCAGGGGCCATAAATGACAGCTGGATCATTCCCCTTCAGTATTCACTAGCGCGCGATCCTTTGTTCTGTGAGCACGCCAGGAGTCAGAGTGTGATGTTAGGGCCTTTCCTTGGGAAAGCTCCTCTGTTTCTCTGTCCGCAGTTCTCTAAGTCCACGGTTTCCCCCATTCTGTCTGTGCTAAGTCCCATTAGCTCCCTTTGTGTCCTCATGGCATTCAACCCCAATCCTTCCCCTAAGGACTGAAGATACAGCCCACACTTCCACATCCAGCCCTCACTTGTTTCAGGTGGGTGTGGACGTGTAAGCAGGTTTTCAGCTGGTAATTGCCATTCAGCATGATTTCTGTGGTGAATTTTCTCAGTTATGCTTCCTCTTGAGGTTCCTTAAGTCCCCACTGACCTCGCCTGTGAGAAGGTCTCCTGTTGTGTGTAAACTTCTCCTCCTTCACAGCTCCCTCCGCAGGAGAGAGTTTCCATTCCCAAAAACTTTGTCTCCCTTTTCATCTTTATCCTTTGCCCTACCTCATTCTGAGGAGATTGTTTTGCCTTTCTGTGCATCTGGGATGCACAGTGATATGAAGTTGTGATGTGCCAGTGATAAGAAGTTGTTCGGTGGGAGTTGCTCCAGATGCAGATGATCTTTTGATGAATTTGCAAGGGAGAAAGTGGTCTCTTTTCCTATTCCTCCGCCATCTTGGGACCACCCCCCCAAGATGTATTTAGATGTATTTCAGAAGCTCCCTGAATCCCCTGAATTACTAAGATAAAAAGTTTCATACATGATTATGTTTATGGGGTGAAGGTCTATTAGATTATCTAAAAGTTTTCCTAGAAGTACTCCTAGTTATTCTGTATTTATGGAATTGTCTACAAATACCATATTTGAATTCTATGGGGAGGAAAATATACTTTTTAATATAAGAGATTAAACATCTAGTTACTTGAATTAACTGTCTATAACTGTTAATTTGACATTATGTAGACAAAGCTCAAGTCCTTTAATTGTCTGAATTAATTTACAATAAATGAAATTCACTCATTCTTCTTCTATGTATTGCTCCATGGAAACAGCACGCTTTGGGCTGATATTAAATTTTCCACATGTAAGACACTTCCTCTTTTATATTTAACAATATATTCTTCTCGATTATTTTGTTTCATTCGAACTCTTTTTGAAAATGTGAAAGAAAAAGCGAAAGTGAAGTCGCTCAGTCGTATCCGACTCTTTGTGACCCCTACCAGGCTCCTCCCTCCATGGGATTCTCCAGGCAAGAGTACTGAAGTGGGTTGCCATTTTCCTTCTCCACGGGGTCTTCTCAACCTGGGAATCGAACCCGGGTCTCCTGCATTCCAGGCAGATGCTTTAACCTCTGAGCCACTAGGGAAGCTAGTTTAATTCTATTGAAAAACACATTTTGAATAAGTCAGGTTTCCATTGTATAGATTAATTTCCTTGTCGTGTATTCATTTTTTGTTGTTGTTTGTATATTTTCTAATGATATTTCCTGGTATCCTCTTTAAAAAAAGTTTCATTTAAGGGATTCATTACAAAGTGTTTATTACATATTGCATGATACATTAAATTTTTAAAGATGTAACATATTTTAAAATGCGCTGATCATATTAAATGCATGACTTGATCTATTTCCTTATTAACATATTATTTTTTCAAAATATTTTAAATTCACAGCAAAACCAAGTACCTTGATTTGCCATATACTTCCTGCCTCAACACTTGTATAGCCTTCCCCATTATCAGCATCCCTCATCAAAGAGGTACATTTGTTATAACTGATGAACCTACCTTGACACACCATTATCCCATGTTCACAGGGCTCACTAGATGTTGCATGTTCTGTAAGTTTTAACAAATTCATAACAACAAGCATCCACAATTATAGGACCATATAAAGTAGTTTCACTGCACTAAATGTCCTCTATGCTCTACTTATTCATCCCTCCCTCCAAACTCCCCCAAACCCTGGCAACCACTTCTCTTTTTACTATCTCCATACTTTTGATTTATCCAGAATGTCATGCAGTTGGAATTTTCAGTATGTAGCCTTTTCAGATAGACATCCTTCAGTTAGTAATAAGCCTTTAAGTTTTCTCCACATCTTGTCATGGCTTTACAATTCATATATTTTTGGCATTAACTCTCAGTTGTCTGAATTAAGTACACCTTATTATCCATTCACCTGCAGAAGGACATCTTGGTTGCATTGACATCTTGGTTCCATTTACAGTTTGCCAATTATGAAAAAGCCTGCTATAAACATCCATGTACAGGCTTATGTGTGAACATACATTTTCAAACTTCTTTGGGTAAACACCAAGGAATGTGGTTGCAGGATCAGTGTGTGTCAAGATTATGTTTTATTTATGAAAGAAACCACCAAAGTGTATTCCAAAGAGATAGTGCCATTTTGTAGTCCCACCAGCAATAAGTGAGAGTTCCTGTTGTGCAACATCCTTACCAGTATTTTTAGTGTCAGTGTTCTGGATTTAGCCTAGTTATAAAAGAGTTAAACACGATTTAGTGAATAAAAAACAACAAATGGGTATATGGTAATCTCATTGTATCAATAATTTCAATTCACATTCCCTTGATTGGTATATGATGTGGATCATCTTTTCATATACTTAGCTGCTACTTGTACATCTTCATTAAAGAAATATCTCTTAAGGGATTGGCCAATTTTTATATGGGTTATTTGTAGTCTTATGGTTGACTTTTAAGTTGTTTATTGTTTTTTTCTTTTATAACTTATTATCTTGATTACTGTAGCTTTATAGTAAATCTTGAAGTTGGGTAGTGTCAGTCCTCCAGAGCTTTTTGTCTCCTTCAGTATTGTATTGACTATTCTGGGCCTTTTCCCTTTCCATAGAAACTTTAGAATCATTTTGTTGGTCAGCAATAACTTGCTGGGATTTTGATTGGGAATGCATTGAATCTGTAGATCAAGTTAGGAGGAACTGACATCTTGGCAATATTGAGTCATCCTACTCATAAAGATGGAATATCTCTCCATTTATTTCATTCTATTTTGATGTATTTTATCAGAGTTCTTTAGTTTTCCTCACAAATCTAACTACATATGTATATATATATATATATATACTTTACATACATATTCTTGTATGTTTTAAAAATATTTATACATAAGTATTTCATTTTTTAGGTGCCAATGTAGATCTGGTGTTTTTTATTTTGAATTCCACTTGTTTATTACTGGTAAATAGGGAAGGGTTTGGCTTTTGTGAGATAACCTTGTATCCTGCCACTTTGCTATAATTGCTTATTAGTTCCAGGAGTTTTTTGGTCAATTCTTTTATATTTTCTCCATAGACAGTTTTCTCATCTATGAACAAAGATAGATTTATTTCATTTCTAATCCATATAATTTTTAACTTATTTATCCTCTCATTTCATATAGCTAGGACTTCCAGTATAATGCTGAAACAGAGTGGTGATAGGGGCTGTGCATCCCTTGTTTTTGGTCTCAGAAGGAAAGAATCTTTTTTGCACCAGTATGATGTTAGCTGTAAGGGTTTATAGATATTTTTTGTCAAGTTGAGGAAATTCCTCTCCATTTCTTATTTGCTGAGAGTTTTATCATGAATAATATTGGGTTTTGTCAAATTTTTTTCCATCTATTGATATGAACATGTAATTTTTTCCTCTTTGTATGTAGCCTTTTAATTGATTTTGAAATGTTGAACCTAGCTTACATACCTGTTATAAATTCTACTTGGTTGGGGTGTGTAATTCTTGCCCTACATTCTTATATTTAATTTGCTAATATTTTGTTGAGGATTTTTGCATGTGTGAACATGAGAGATATTGGTCTACAGTTTTCTGGTAATGTCTTTGTATAGTACTGGTACTGAGGTGTTAGTGAACTGCAGCTTCATGGAATGAATTAGATAGTATTCTCTCTACTTCTGTCTCCTGCAAGAGTGTAGAGAATTTTTTTTTCCTTTAAATGTTTGGTGGATTTACCAGTTACTTATCTGGGCTTGGTGCTTTCTGTTTTCAAAGATTACGCATTATATCTTTAATACATATAGATTTCGTATTTCTTCTAGTTGAAGTTTAAGGAACTGATCCATTATGAAATGAACCACTTATCAAATGTGCAGATATAGAAATTTGCATAGTATTTCTGTATTATCCTTTTAATGTCCATGGAACTGTGTGATGCTTCCATTTTCATTTCTGATATAAATAATTTGTATGTTCTCTCTTTTTTTTTCTTAGCCTGAATAGAGCCTTATCTATTTTACTGATCATTTCAAATAACCAGATTTTGGTTTTGTTGATTGTTCTCTATTGATTTCTTTTTACAAATTCATTTTTTATTTAAAATTCTTATCTAATTTTTATTTTTTTATACTTTACTCTGGATTTAATAAGCTCCTCATTTCATGGATTCCTAAAGTAAAGGCTTAGATTATTAATTTTAGATCTTTCTTCCTTTCTAATATATACATTGTATTCAATACCATGTATTTACTCTATGCTCTGCTTTATTTGCATCCCACATATTTGGATAATTTGCATTCTCATATTCATTTAGTTTAAATATTTTAAAATTTATCTTGAGAGTTTTCATTTGTGTCATGTGTATTTAGAAGTGTTTTGTTGAATCTTCAAGCATTTGGAGATTTCCAAGTTGATTTGATTTGGAAATTGATTTCTAGTTTAATTCCATGGTGGCTCAGAGGTTAAAGCATCTGCCTGCAATGAAGGAGACCTGGGTTCAATCCCTGGGACAAGAAGATCCCCTGGAGAAGGAAATGGCAACTCACTCCAGTATTCTTGCCTGGAGACTCCCATGGATGGAGGAGCCTGGTGGGCTACAGTCCATGGGGTTGCAAAGAGTCAGACACGACTGAGGGACTTCACTTTCACTCACTTTCACTTAATTCCATAGAAGTCTGAGAGCTGACATGATATGGTTTTCATTATTTAAAATTTGTTAAAGTGTATCTTATGGCTCAGAATGTGAATGTTCCATGTGAGCTTAAGAAAAACATGTATTCTGCTGTTGTTGGATGAAGAAATCAATTGATATCAATTATGTCTAGTTGATTGATAGTGTTATTGAGTTCAACTATGTCCTATCAGACCTGCTTGCTGAATTAATCCATTTTTAATAGAGGAATTTGAGATCGCCAACTATGATAGTGGATTCATTTATTTCTCTTTACTGTTCTAGTAGTTTTTGTCTCACATATTTTTGATAGGTGCATAAATATTAAATATTGTTATGTCTTCTTAGGGAATTGATCCCTTAATCACAATGCAATCCCCCTTTTTATCTCTGATAATTTTACTTGCTATGAAGTCTTCTGTCCGAAATCAATAGAGCTATTCCTACTGTCTTTTGAATAATGTTAACTAGTATGTTTCTCCTTCATTTACTTCAGTACGTTTCTATTTAAAGTGAGTTCCTTGTGGACAACACACAGTTAGATTTAGTTTTTGATCTATTCTGACAACCTTTGTGTTTTAATTAGTGAATTGATGCTCAAAATGACTGTTGATATGGTTAGACTGGGGCTCCCCAGTAGCCCAGCTGGTAAAGAATCTGCCTGCAATGCAGGAGACCCCAGTTCAATCCCTCATGGACAGAGGAGCCTGATGGGCTACAGTACATGGGGTCCCAAAGAGTCAGACACAACTGAGCGACTAAGCACAGCATGGTTAGATTGTGAGTGAGTGAGTGAGTGAATTCGCTCAGTTGTGTCCAACTCTTTGTGACTCCATGGACTGTAGCCTATCAGGCTCCTCCATCCATGGGATTCTCCAGGCAAGAGTGCTGGAGTGGATTGCCATTTCCTTCTCCAGGAGATCTTCCTGACCCAGGAATTGAACCCGGGTCTCCCGCATTGCAGGCAGACGCTTTTACCGTCTGAGCCACTAGGGAAGTCCATGGTTAGATTAATACTTACTATATCTATTACTGTTATTTACTTGTTGCCCTTGTTCTTCATATTTTTCTTCCAGTCTTTTTCTGCATTTTGTTGTTTTAATAGGGCATTTTGTGTGATTCCATGTTACTCTATATCTTAGTATAGCAGTTATTTTTATTTTAAGAAAATTTTAGTGGCTGCTTTAGAGTTTACATTATGCTTTTACAACAAACCCAAGTTCACTTTCAAATAACACTATATTGCTTCAAGGGTAATATGAGTACTTTATAATAACAAAATATTCCTCATTCTTTCCTCTCATTCCTTATGTCACTGCTATTATTTATTTCACCTGTACATGAGTATATAAAATTGGAAACATATTGCTATTATTTTCCTTTCTTTATGTAGACACAAGTTTGTGACATATATTTGTTGCCTTCTATCTAAAGGATTTCTTTTAATGCGGATGATTTACTGGCCACATGTTTCCCATTTTTGTCTGAGAGAAAGTCTTTATTTTTCCTTCACTTTTGAAGGATAACACTGGAGGGCACAGAATTCTTGGTTAGTAGATTTTTTTTCTCTCAGTGCTTTAAATATTTTATTCCTTTTTCTTCTTTCTTGCATGGTTCCTGAGAGAATGTGTGTATATTAGTCACTCAGTCATATCCAACTCTTTGCAATTCCATGGACAGTAGCATGCCAGGTTCCTCTGTCCATGGAATTCTCCAGGCAAAAATACTGGATTGGGTTTTCATTCCTTTCTCTGGGGGAATCTTCCTGACCTAGAAATTGAACCCAGATATCCTGCACTGAATACATCATGAGAAACACTGGACTGGAAGAAACACAAGCTGGAATCAAGATTGCCAGGAGAAATATCAATAACTTCAGATATGCAGATGACACCACTCTTACGGCAGAAAGTGAAGAGGAACTAAAAAGCCTCTTGATGAAAGTGAAAGAGGAGAGTGAAAAAGTTGGCTTAAAGCTCAACATTCAGAAAACGAAGATCATGGCATTTGGTCCCATCACTTCATGGGAAATAGATGGGGAAACTGTGTCAGACTTTATGTTTTTGGTCTCCAAAATCACTGCAGATGGTGACTGCAGCCATGAAATTAAAAGACGCTTACTCCTTGGAAGAAAAGTTATGACCAACCTAGATAGCGTATTGAAAAGCAGAGACATTACTTTGCCGACTAAGGTCCATCTAGTCAAGGCTATGGTTTTTCCAGTAGTCATGTATGGATGTGAGAGTTGGACTGTGAAGAAGGCTGAGCAACAAAGAATTGATGTGTTTGAACTGTGGTGTTGGAGAAGACTCTTGAGAGTCCCTTGGACTGCAAGAGATCCAACCAGTTCATTCTGAAGGAAATCAGCCCTGGGATTTCTTTGCAAGGAATGATTCTAAAGCTGAAGCTCCAGTACTTTGGCCACCTCATGAGAAGAGTTGACTCTTTGGAAAAGACTTTGTTGCTGGGAGGGATTGGGGGCAGGAGGAGAAGGGGACGACAGAGGATGAGATGGCTGGATGGCATCATGGACTCGATGGACGTGAGTCTGAGTGAACTCTGGGAGTTGGTGATGGACAGGGAGGCCTGGTGTGCTGTGATTCATGGGGTCGCAAGGAGTTGGACACGACTCAGCAACTGAACTGATCTGATCCTGTACTGTGGGCAGGTTCTTTATCATCTGAGTCACCTGAGAAGCCCTTTCTTCTTTCTTGTGTGGTTTCTTCTCTTCTTTTGAGAGAAGTCAAATCTTATTCTTATCTTTGCTCCTTTACAGGTAAAACTTCCCCCCAACCCTGGCTTCTTTCAGCACTTTTTCTTTAATCTTTGTTTTTCTGTAGTTTGAATATGATATGATTGTCATTTTTTGGCATTTATCCTTTTGGTGTTTTCTAAACTTTCTGGGTCTATGGCTTGATATAAATTCTCAGTTATTATTGTTTCAATTTCTTCTGTCACTTTTTCTGTTTCTTCCCTTTCTGGTATTCCAATTACATGTGTTTTATACTATTTGTAGCTGTCTCTCAGCTCTTGGATAAAGCTGAACAAAGCTATTAGTAAGTCCATCAAAGACATTCTTCATTTCTGTCACAGTTCTGTTGATCTAGCACTTCTTTTTCATTCTTTCTTGAAATTTCTCTCTCTCTGCTTACATTCCCATCTGTAGTGGCCTTACATGATATCTACTTTATCCATTAGCACTCAGCATATTTATCATAGTTTTTTTTTTTAATCCCTTGCTTGATGATTCCAAAATCTCTGCCATATCTGAGTCTGGTTATGATTTCTGCTTTGCGTCTTCAAACAATGGTTTCTTTGCCTTTAGTATGCCTTGTAATTTTTCCTTGATATACAGATATCATATACTGAATAAAAGGAACCACTGTGAGTAGACTTTTAGTAATGTGTTGGAAATGGATGAGAGAGGAAGCATTCTATCTTCCTATGATGATGTCTCAGTCTTTTAGTGAACCTGTGTCTTTGAACTGTGAAGTTCACAATTCTTAGTTTACGTCTCCCTGACTTTACCCTTAGCAGGGACAGGATGATTCAAGTACACAGGAGTTAAACATTCTCTTTTTTTCCACAAGGAAGGTTACAGCTGTCTAGAGTTGGGTATTCCCTTTCTCCCCAGGTCATTTAGGCTCTGATAAAACCTCATTTGGCTAAGCTCAGGTAAAAGCTTATCCTGTGGGTCAACTTTGTTAAAAAGAACAGAATGTTCTGGTGTGTTTCAAAATGGCTCCTTTTTGTCTTACCAATTAAAAGCACCAGGGGATTTTCCTCTGATATTCACTGTGAGAAACTAGTAAAATTTCAGAAAGTAAAACTCACAAAATGTTTCCCTTGCCCATGATTGAACTGCACACCCCATCCCCATAGTTTTTCATCAGTCAGACTTGAACAGATTGAGTCTCTAGCAATTTGTCAAGTACAGTTCAAATTTTCCTACTCTGGCACTTGTTTTTGTGGAGGTTTCTATTTATGAGTTTTTTCTCTGGTTTGTTAGCATTCTCTATATTTACCTGTCTCTTTAATTTTGATAGCAGCAATTTGCCATATGATGTCATGCTTCATGGATCTAAGAAGAGCTGTTGATTTTTCTGTTTGTTCAGCTTTTTTCATGTTGTCAGGGAAGAGTGACAACTTCCAAACACCTTATATTCTGCACCAGAAACCTTAAGTCACCTTAAAGTATATACCTCATGTTGTAATTTACAATTTTGTATTTCAGTAGATGCAACATTTGGCTTAGAGCTTAGAGATATTATGAGATACAAATAATAAAACAAAGAGAACTTATTGGAAACTTTTCTTCCAGATATTGAAGAAGTTTTAAAAAATACGCTACTTTGTCTTTTATTTTGTGAGTTTGTATATATTGAGTTCAACCGAATGCCATGTAGCCAATATACTTATGTCATATGTATAATGCTAGTTCCCAACTCTATAGAGAATATCAGGAATAGTCTTTAAACATTATGTATTGGTTTTGGCTTGTATACTCAAAATGTCAAAAAGAACAAATCAAATTAAAGCACCCGTAAATATTGTTCCTAGTCTTTTCTGGAAAGAAGCATTTGATAAGTGAATATTCTTGGGAAAGCTGACTATCTCAATTAAGAAAAAAAAAAAAAAAACGTAATTTCAGTATTCAGGTGGCAAGTCTGAAAGCAAGAAATGATTATAAAAGTTAAATTTAATGTATCCAGAATGATGTCTGTAAATATATTAACAGCCCAGAGAGATAGAATTAATATTAGTCAAATATCCTTAAATTTTAGTTAATATTTACTGTGTCACCATGGACAAGTCTATGTTACCAGGAAACCATTGAAACATGAAAATAAATAACAATAAATGAATAGGTGCCAGTCTCCTCACATTGATCTATGAAGGTGAAGGTGAAGTCACTCAGTCGTGTCGAGTCTTTGTGACCCTGTGGACTGTAACCTACCAGGTTCCTCCATCCAGGGGATTCTCCAGGCAAGAATACTGGAGTGGGTTGCCATTTCCTTCTCCAGGGGATCTTCCCGACCCAGGGATCGAACCCAGGTCTCCCGCATTGGAGGAAGACGCTTTAACCTCTGAGCCACCAGGGAAGCCCTATACACTGATCTATAGTATCCCAATCAAAATCGTTACTTTTTGTAAAAGATAATTCTAAAATTTATATGAAAATAGAGAATGCCTAGAATAGCCAAGAGCATCCTGAAGCAAAAAAACAAAGTTGGAGAATATGCCAGACTCAATACATTATAAAATAGCTGTAGTTAGTAAAGTGTGTTACAGCAATTGCCACAGTTAAACAGGTGAATGAAACAGAATTGAGAGATCAGAAATAGGCCCAAATATATATTATATTTTTGATAATGGCAACAGAGCAATTTAACAAGTAGAACTTTAAATAAAATAGTGTTGCTGTGACTGGCTATTTATGTGGGAAGAAAATGAATCTTGACATTCATCTCAAATATAAAACAAAAGTTAATTCAAGGTGGATCATAAAGCATAATAAAAATGCTAAAATTGTAAAATTTCTGTGGATGGGTAAGGTTGTGAATATTAGTTATAGAATATATTAGAATCTTGAATTTCCTAAAGAGTAGAGAAGCAATGTAACACGTAAGAGACACAGGTTTGATCCCTGGGTTGGGAATATCCCCTGGAGAAGGAAATGGCAACCCACTCCAGTATTCTTGCCTGGAAAATCCCATGGACGGAGGAGCCTGGTGGGCTTCAGCCCATGGGGTCTCAAAGAGGTGGACATGACTGAAGCAAGTTAGCACACATAAAGAACAGAAGATTTAAGTGGAAAGAGTAAAGAGGAATTAACCAAAGAGCCAAAACCAACATTCTTGAAGAGTATCAGCAGGGAAAAAAAAAAAGAAAAAATTTGTATTACTAGGGTCCTCTAAGTATTGTTATTAAGTAGAAAGATTGAGAAGCATGATAAAGAGAAATTATTTTGATTAGCTAGGATAGATTGCTAATTATCCATAAACAAATCCATTTAAGACTAATGAAACATCTAATGGGGAGTTGAATTGTAATGGAGTAGATTTGGGGGTCACTTCAGTTCAGTTCAGTTGCTTGTTCGTGTCCAACTCTTCTGACACCATGGACTGCAGCACCACAGGCCTCGCTGTTCATCACCAACTCCCAGAGCTTGCTCAAAGTTATATCCATTGAGTCGGTGATGCCATCCAACCATCTCATCCTCTGTCGTCCTGTTCTCCTGCCTTCAATATTTCCCAGCGTCAGGGTCTCTTCAAATGAGTCAGTTCTTCCCATCAGGTGGTCAAAGTATTGGAGTTTCAGCTTCAGCATCAGTCCTTCCAATGAATATTCAGTATTTCCTTTAGGAAATACTAATTTCCTTTAGGATGGACTGGTTGCATCTCCTTGCTGTTCAAGGGGCTCTCAAGAGTCCTCCAAGCCTGCAGTTCAAAAGCATCAATTCTTTGGCCCTCAGCTTTCTTTATAGTCCAACTCTCATATCCATACATGACTATTGGAAAAACCATAGCTTTGACTAAATGAACCTTTGTTTGGAAAGTAATGTCTCTGCATTTTAATAAGCTGTCTAGTTTGGTCATACCTTTTCTTCCAAGGAGCAAGTGTCTTTTAGTTTCATGGCTGCAGTTACCATGTGCAGTGATTTTGGAGACCCAAAAAATAAAGTCTGTCACTATTTCCACTGTTTCTCCATCTATTTGCCATGAAGTGATGGGACCGGATGCCATGATCTTAGTTTTCTGAATGTTGAGCTTTAAGCCAACTTTTTCACTTTCCTCTTTCACTTTCATCAAGAAACTCATTAGTTCTTCACTTTCTGCCATAAGGGTGGTGTCATCTGCATATCTGAGGTTATTAATATTTCTCTGGTCAGTCTTGATTCCAGCTTGTGCTTCATCCAGTCCAGGATTTCTCATGATGAACTCTTCAAAAAAGTTAAATAAGGAGGATGACAATATACAGTGTTGATGTACTCCTTTCCCAATGTGAAACCAGTCTGTTGTTCCATGTCCAGGTCTAACTGTTCCTTCTTGACCTGAATGCAGATTTCTCAGTCAGCTGGTCTGGTATTCCCATCTCTTTCAGAATTTTACACAGTTTTTTGTAATCCATACAGTCAACGGTTTTAGCATAGTCAATAAAGCAAAAGTAGATATTTTTCTGGAACTCTCTTGCCTTTTCAATGATCCAACAGATGTTGGCAATTTGATCTCTGGTTCCTCTGTCTTTTCTAAAACCAGCTTGAACATCAGGAAGTTCATGGTTCACGTATTGCTGAAGCTGAAGCCTGGCTTGGAGAATTTTGAGCATTACTTTACTAGTGTGTGAGATGAGTGCAATTGTATGGTAGTTTAAGCATTCTTTGGCATTGTCTTTCTTAGGATTGGAATGAAAACTGACCTTTTCCAGTCCTGTGTCCACTGCTGAGTTTTCCAAGTTTGCTGGGATATTGAGTGCAGCACTTTCACAGCATCATCTTTCAGGATTTGAAACTGCTCAACTGGAATTCCATCACCTCCACTAGCTTTGTTTGTAGTGATGCTTCCTAAGGCCCACTTGACTTCACATTCTAGGATGTGGCTCTAGGTGAGTGATCACACCATCGTGATTATCTGGGTCATGAGGATCTTTTTTGTATAGTTCTTCTGTGTATTCTTGCCACCTCTTCTTAATATCTGCTGCTTCTGTTAGGTCCATACCATTTCTGTCCTTTATCAAGCCCATCTTTGCATGAAATGTTCCCTTGGTATCTCCAACTTTCTTGACGAGATCTCTAGACTTTCCCATTCTGTTGTTTTCCTCTATTTCTTTGCATTGATTACTGAGGAAGGCTTTCTTATCTCTCCTTGCTGTTCTTTGGAACTCTGCATTCAAATGGGTGTATCTTGCCTTTCACTTCTCTTCTATTCCTCCAGTATTCTTGCCTGGAGAATTCCATGGACGGAGGAACCTGGTGGGCTACAGTCCACGGGATCACAAAGAGTCGGACACGACTGAGCGAATTCACTCACTCACTCTCTTCTATTCAAAGCTATTTTTTAGGCCTCCTCAGACAACCCTTTTGCCTTTTTATATTTTTTTTCCCTTGGGGATGGTCTTGATCCCTACTTCTTGTACAGTGTCACAAACCTCCGTCTATAGTTCTTCTGGCATTCTGCCTATCAGATCTAATCCCTTGAATCTATTTGTCAATTCCACTGTATAATCATAAGGGATTTGATTTACGTCATACCTGAATGGTCTAGTGGTTTTCCCTACTTTCTTCAATTTAATAAGTCTGAATTTGGCAATAAGGATTTCATGGTCTGAGCCACAGTCAGCTCCTGGTCTTGATTTTGCTGACTGTGTAGAGCTTCTCCATCTTTGGCTGCAGAGAATATAATCAATCTGATTTCAGTATTGACCATCTGGTGATGTCCATGTGTAGAGTCTTCTCTTGTGTTGTTGGAAGAGGGTGTTTGCTTAACTAGTGTGTTCTCTTGGCAAAACTCTATTAGCCCTTGTCTTGCTTCATTCTGTACTCCAAAGTCAAATTTGCCTGTTACTCCAGGTGTTTCTTGACTTCCTACTTTTGCATTCCAGTCCCCTATAATGAAAAGGACATCTTTTTTTGGTGTTAGTTCTAGAAATTCTTGTAGGTTTTCATAGACCTGTTCAGTTTGAGCTTCTTCAACATTATTGATTGGGGCACAGGGTTGGATTACTGTGATATTGAATGGTTTGCTTTGGAAATGAACAGAAATTCTGTTGTTTTTGAGATTGCATCCAATTACTGCATTTCAGACTCTTTTGTTGACCATGATGGCTACTCCATTTCTTCTAAGAAATTCTTGCCACAGTAGTAAGTACAATGGTCATTTGAGTTCAATTCACCCATTCCAATCTATTTTAGTTCACTGATTCCTAAAATGTCGATGCCACTCTTGCTATTTCCTGTTTGACCACTTCCATTTTCTTGATTCATGGACCTAACATTCTAGGTTCCTATGCAATATTGCTCTTTACAGCATCGGACTTTACTTTCATCACCAGTTACATCCACAACTGGGTGTTGTTTTTGCTTGGCTCTGCCTCTTCATTCTTTCTGGAGTTAGTTCTCCACTGACCTCCAGTGGCATATTGGGCACCTGCCGACCTGGGGAGATCATTTTTCAGTGTCCTGTCATTTTGCCTTTTCATACGGTTCATGGGGTTCTCAAAGCAAGAATACTGAAGTGGTTTGCCATTCCCTTCTCCAGTGGACCACATTCTGTCAGAACTCTCCACCATGACTCGTCTGTCTTGGGTGGCCCTATACATCATGGCTCATAGTTTCACTGAGTTAGACAAGGCTGTGGTCCATGTGATCAGATTGGTTAGTTTTCTGTAATTGTGGTTTTCAGTCTCTCTGCCCTCTGATGGAGAAGAATAAGAGGCTTATAGAAGCTTCCTAATGGGAGAGACTGACTGAGAGGAAAACTGGTCTTGTTATGATGGCAGGGCTGTGCTCAGTAAATCTTTAATCCAGTTTTCTATTGAAGGGCGGGGTTGTGTTCCCTCCCTGTTATTTGACCTGAGACCAAATTATGGAGAAGGCAATGGCACCCCACTCCAGTACTCTTGCCTGGAAAATCCCAGGAGCGGAGGAGCCTGCTAGGCTGCAGTCCATGGGGTCGCTGAGTCAGACATGACTGAGCGACCTGACTTTCACTTTTCACTTTCATGCATTGGAGAAGGAAATGGCAACCCACTTCAGTGTTCTTGCCTGGAGAATCCCAGGGACGGGGGAGCCTGGTTGGCTGCCGTCTATGGGGTCGCACAGAGTTGGACACGACTGAAGCGATTTAGCAGCAGCAGTAGCAGCAGCAGCAAATTATGGTGCAGGTAATGAAGCCCTTCAAAAGGTCTGCATGCATGCACTGCTACACTCAGTGTCCCCACCCTGCAGCAGGCCACCACCAACCTACGCCTCCACCAGAGACTCATGGGCATGTCTGGGTCAGTCCCCTGTGGGGTCACTGCTTCTCTCTCCTGGTGCACACAAGGTTCTGTGTGTGCCCTCCCAGAGTCTGTTTCCCCTGTCCTGTGTAAGTTCTGGTGGCTCTGTGGTGGGCTTAATAGCGACCTCCTCCAAGAGGGCTTATGCCAAACCCAGGTCTACTGCACCCAGAGCCCTTGCCCCCACAGCAGTCCACTGATGACCCATACCTCCTCAGGAGACACCCAAACACAGGTCTGTCTTAGTCTCTGTGGGATCTCTGGTTCCTGGTGCACACAAGGTATGTTTGAGCCCTCTGAGCATCTCTGGTGGGTATGGGGTTCGATTCTAAATGTGATTTTGCCTCTCCTACCATCTTGCTGGGGCTTCTGTGCCCTTGGACATGGTGTATCTCCTCACAGTTGCTACAGCACTGTGCAGCCACTGCTCCATGGGGTCACAGATATTTAAATTAGGGGTCACAGATTAGTAATTCATAGATTGTGTCCTTAAAGACAGGACAAAATATACAGTGATAGATTTAATGGTAATGGAGATCAAATGATGATTTATTTTTACATAATTGGGATGATTACAAATAGAAGAGGCAGTCTGGGGCAGGTATAATGAATTTGGTGAGAATGTATAGAGTATAAAATACAATGGAAGCAATTGTGGCATCCAACTGAAGATGTATCCAATAGCATTGAGGGTTTAAGGAATTAAGAGATTTTTATTTATGTGACATGTGCTTTTAATATGAAAGTTTATGCAAGCTAGTTTATTTGGTAACTTTTTGTATTGTAAATTATAAAATCCTCATTAAAAATCCTCTGAAGATACTAAATTACACAGTGCTTAGAACTAATATGTTTTGTCACATTAAAGGAACTTTAATACAGGCTTCTGTTTCTTTTGACACTTTTCAGCAAATATGTAAAGTCACAGGTATAAGGTATAAGGTATCAGTTACTGATACTGCAAAATGATCAGATTTTATTGGACAGCAGCAGTAAAGAAGTACAATAGTTTTGTGTACATGTGAAGAGATTTCAATTTTAAAAAATGTTAGCTCTTGAATAAAATAAAATGATGTTTCATCTTTGGTCTAAAATTTCTTCAGGTTTCAAAGGTCCTGTAATAAATGTGTTAGTACTGGATTTTTCCTTGTTACAGAAGTGGGCTATGAGACATTAGAAATAGATTTTGAGAGAGCTTGCTGCATAGGTTGAATTTACACAGTTTCAAGACTAGGAAGCCAAGATTCCATGTATACCTCTTCAGAAGGTTATGAGAATCTGTTATGACCAAGTGGTTTACTTTCTGTCCATGACTTGCTGACTGATTTGGCCTTCTTTCTGAGCCTTTTATCTTTCTAGGTCTTTTTGAACACATGAAGCTCATCCTAGAGAAAAAAATAAAAATACTAAAAATACTATGTCTAACCTCCGATGAAATGCAATTATCTTCTGAGAGGCAAGAGTTAAAGCATATTTTACCTGAGAATATTGTTAAATGACTTTAAATGGTCAAGAAGAATAAGAGATAGAAAATGCAAGCCAAGAAGTATGATAATAAAAAGACATTCATGGAATACAGCTTTCACTTAATTTATATGTATTATGTGAAGAAGAGGCACACTGCATTGCACATAATTTCTTTTTATGTAATGGAAATTTTTCAATATTTTTTAAATGAAGAGTACTTATTTATTTATTTATTTATTTATTTTAAGAGTACTTATTTAAAGTATAACCTTATAAGTTGTACTTTTGAAGAGAACTTTTGTTGCTGTTTTGAGTAACTATTTTGTACTATCTACTGTTTACCTGGTTTTCGGTAAATCTTACAAGAATAGGTTATTTTAAAGTAGGGAATGGGCCAAAGTAGGAGTATATATCATGATGCCAAATTGGAAAGGAAATCAATTGCTTTTCCAACAGTCAAAGAGAATATAACACCAAGGAAATGAGTTTTTCTAACTATTCTTTTGGGAGAAGCAAGTAATTGCTTTAACCATTCTAAACCATTCTAAACCATTCTTTAACCATTTCTAACCAGAAATGATTAATTAAATATTTACTAAATCATTATACTGATGATGGAAGAAAGACCTGTTGGCTATAAAACAAAAGTACGGCCCTTAATAAAAAGCAGAAGACAAGGGAAATAAAAACAAGTGTGCACTTTTCTGACAGCATGTGTTGATGAATTTATATTCCAAGCCTGTACAATAAAAATGAATTTCTCATTCAGAATCAGTTTTAATTCTCAGCATCTTTAAAAGACATTTTTAGACAACTTACACTCAGGACACACTAGCAAGGCACAGGTGATTATTTATTTGTTCATTTATCCCTTCAAAGAGAAGCCTCCTCAGGCAACTTTGAAAGTGATTTATATACAGAATCACTGTGGTAATAACCTTCAGAAACTGATGAAAAATGAGGTAGGATTCTGGCCCTACTGGCAAAATATAAAAACGACATTATGAATGCAGTGGTTGCACCCGTGGCGGATTCATGTTGATGTATGGGAAAACCAATAGGTATTGTAAAGTAAAATAAAGTAAAATTTTAAAAAATAAAATAAAAATCTCTGGTGGAATAATGACAATATAAGGCTGGAATTACTTCTGTCTTGAAAGGTCTAATTCTATGGCTTTTACTCAGGTATCCTAGAATATCTTAGAATGGAAAGATGTATTACTTTAGTCTTGATGCTTGCTACTTAAGCTAAAAGTCCATATCTCTGTCACAGGCTACCTTTTCTTCTCCAAGTAGCACCCAGCGTTGTAAACAAATAATTAACTTGAACCAGTTGCAATGATTGAGTAGGTGTGACACAACATAAAGATGAGATAAATTGGGAATAAATAGTGAAAATGAAACGAATTGAAAAGATTGGTATGAGATCCAAGCTGGATAATAAAGGAAAAGAAACAAGTGAGAATTTGGTGTCTGGGGAAATGCATGAAATCAAGGGATTGTACAATTAAATGGAGGTTTTGTGGTTGAGAGACAGCTGGAGGAGTTTTATGGCTAAGTAAGACAGCTTTCAAATTTTGAGATTAAAGATATCTTTATCTCTGAATAATACTGTCCAAATTTATTCCATGTAAGCAGAGAGAGGAAGGTCAATGAAATAAATGAAGTCAAGGAACTATGACAACAGGGTGCTGGATGTGTCATCTAGTTGAACTGTAGGTAAAGCTGACTTCCAATAATGAATTGGTTAATCAGTTACTTAATATCTATATAGTGTGTTAAGGATCAAAGAAATGGGAAAATATACTATCTATATTCTCTCCAGCACCATGAGTAACCGATTTTTAAGCATCAATTACAGTATATATGATGGTTATACTAAAGATATACAGTGCTGGTTACTCAGCAGACATTTATTTGTTGAAAGAATAAATATATGCACAATGTCCTAAGAGAGCGTTAAGAAACTAACTCAGCAAGAGCAATAGAAGAATGAATGTGGAAGAGTGTCAAGGATAGACATCCAAAAGATATAAGATGCAAGCTGACTTTGACTTTTCACGAGTTTGTTAGCCATCTGTATGTCTTCTTTGGAGAAATGTCTGCTCAGGTCTCCTGCCACTTTCTGATTTGGTTGTTTCTTTTTCTGGTATTGAGCTGCGTGAGCTGCTTATACAATTTGGAGATGATTTCTTTGTCAGTTGTTTCATTTGTTATCTTTTTCTTCCATTGTCAGGGTTGTCTTTTCACCTTGTTTGTAGAGTCCTTCATTGTGCAAAAGCTATTAAGTTTGTTTATTTTTGTTTTTATTTCCATTACTCTTTAGAGGTAGGTCATAGAGGATTTATGTCAGAGTATTCTGCCTATGTTTTCCTCTAATAATTTTATATTTTCTGGTCTTACACTTAGGTTTATAATTCATTTTTAGTTTGCTTTTGTGTATGGTATTAGGAAGTAGTCTAATTTCATTCTTTGACATGTAGCTGCCCAATTTTCCCAGCACTGTTTATTGGAGACACTCTCTTTTCTCCATTGTGTATTTTTACCTCCTTTTTAAAAGATAAGATGCTGATGAGTATGTGAATTTATCCCTAGGCTTTCTTTCTTATCCCTTATCCCTATATTTCTGGTTTTGTGACAGTATCATACTGCCTTGGTGATTGTAGCTTTAGTATAGTCTGAAGTTGGGAAAGTTGATTCCTCCAGCTCCATCCTTCTTTCTCAAGATTGTTTGGCTATTTGGGGTCTTTTGTGTTTCCATACAAATTGTGAAATTATATTTCTAGTTCTGTGAAAAATACCAATGATAGTTTGATAGGGATTGTGTTGAATCTATAGATTGCTTCTTTTTTCTTTTTTAAATTTATTTTTTTAAATTGAAGGATAATAATTGCTTTACAGAATTTTGTTGTTTCCTGTCAAACATCAATATGAATCAGCCTCAGGCTTGGGTAGTATAAATTATCACAATATCGATTCTTCCAATCCAAGAATATGGTATATCTCTCCATCTATTTCTGTCATCTTTAATTTCTTTCATCAGCATCTTTTGATTTTCTTGCATATAGGACTTTTGTACCTTTAGATAAGTTTATTCCAAAGTACTTGATTCTTTCTGTAGTAGTTGTAAATGTTATTGTTTCCTTAATTTCTCTGATTTTTCATTGTTAGTGTATAGGAATGCAAGGGATATCTGTGTATTAATTTTGTATCCTGTGAATTTATTATATTCATTGATTAGCACTAGTAATTTTCTGGTGGTATCTTTAGGATTTTCTATGTAAATAATCATGTCATTTGCAAACAGAGAGAGATTTATTTCTTTTTTTCCAATCTAGATTACTTTTATTTCTTTTTCTTCTTTGATTGCTGTGGCTAGGACTTCCAAACCTATGCTGAATAATACAGGAAAGAGTCACCCATGTCTTGTTCCTAATTTTAGAGAAAATACTTTCAGATTTTCACCATTGAGAATAATATTTGCTGTGGGTTTGTCATATATGGCTTTTATTATGTTGAGATATGTTTCTTATATGCCTACTTTCTGGAGTGTATGCTGGCTAAAGTCACTCTGGTCATGTCTGACTCTTTGTGATGCTATAGACTGTAGCCTACCAGGTTCCTCTCTCCATGGGATTTTCCAGGCAAGAATACTTTCTGGAGAATTTTTATTGAAAATTGGTGTTGAATTTTTTTCTAAAACTTTCTCTGCATCTATTGAGATGAACATACTGTTTTTATATTTCAATTTGTTCCTATGGTGTATCACAGTGATTGATTTGTGTATATTGGCTGTATCCCTGGGATAAAGCCCACTTGATCATTACATATGATCTTTTTAATGTGTTGTTGGATTCTGTTTGCTAGAATTTTGTTGAGGATTTTGCATCTATATTCCTCAGTGATACTAGCCTGTAATTTTCTTTTTTGGTGTTATATTTGTCTGGTTTTGTTATCAGGTTGATGGTAGCCTCTTAGAATGAATTTGGGAGTTTTCCTTCCTCTGCAATTTTCTGAAAGAGTTTCAGCTGCATAGGTATTAGCTCTTCTCTAAGTTTTTGGTAAAATTCACCTGTGAAGCCATGTGGACTTGGGCTTTTGTTTGTTGGAAAATTTTTGGTTACCGTTTCAATTTCCATCTTTATGATTGGTTTGTTCCTATTTCCCATTTCTTCCCTGTACAGTTTTGGAAGTTTATACTTTTCTAAGAATTTGTCCATTTCTTCCAGGTTGTCCATTTTATTGGGGTATGGTTGTTCATAGTAGTCTCTTATGATCTTTTGTATTTCTGTCTGTTTTGTTGTAACTTCAACTTTTTCATTTCTAATTGTATTGATTTGAATTTTCTCTTTTTCTTGATGAGTTTGGCTAATGGTTTTTCCAGTTTGTTTATCTTCTCAAAGAACCAACTTTTAGTTTTATTGCTCTTTTCTATAGTCTCCTTCATTTCTTTTTAATTTATGCTCTGATCTTCGTGATTTCTTTCTTTCTACTAACATTTTTTTTTTCTTGGTACTTCTTTTTCCAGTTGCTTTAGGTGTAAATTTAGGTTGTTTATTTGATGTGCCTCTTGTTTCTTGAGGTAGGCTCCTATTGCTATACACTTCCTTCAGAGCACTGCTTTTACTGTATCCCAACATTTTGAGTTGTTGTGATTTCATTGTCATTTGTTTCTAGGCATATATTGATTTGCTTTTTTATTTTTTCAGTAACTTGTTGGTTAGGGTTAGCAGAAATAATTGCTCAGGTGGCTAGATACTGGGCGAGTATGCTGTCCCAGGTGGGCCCTGAGTCTTGTGCATGTCCCTGGCCCAAGCTGCTCAGCTTCCTGTGTGTGCCATAAGGGCACTGTCCCAGGTGCCTTGCGTCTTCTCAGGGGAGCTGATCTCAGATTGTGACACTCCTGGCCAATGTGAACTGTCCAGGATCCCAGGAAGACATGGTTAACGACTGGCAGCCTGCTCACAGCTTGGCGGGAGATGCGGTCTCTGGAGTCGATTGCAGCAGCCCCTTGCCTTCCACCTCTGGCTGTCACACACCTGTCCCTCTGGCTCCGTGGAGAAAGGTCATAAACGGCAGCAGGCTTGCTTTGGTATTCGCTATGGTGCAATCCTTTGTTCTGTGAGGGTGCCAGGGGTCACTGTAGGGTGTTAGAACCTTCCCGAGGGAAAGGTCCTTTGTTTTTCTTTGTTTCTCTGGTGTTCCAATGGTTTGGGTTCCTATGTCACATAAGCCCCCCTCAGATTGTCCTCAGGGCATTCAAGCCTGGTCCTTACCCTAAGGACCATTGATGTAGCCCGTGCCTCCATGCCCAGCCCCCACTTACTGCTGGTGGCTGTGAGCATCTGAGCTGCTTCTCTGCTGTAATTGCAGTTTGCATGAATTCTGTGGTAGTTTTTTTCTTTGTTGTTTTTTTTTTCTTTCGGTAATGCTCTCTGAGATTCCAAAGTTCCCCACTGACCCAAACTATGAGAGTATTTCCTATTGTGTGGAAACTTCTTCTCCTTCATGACTCCCTCCTCAGGATGGGTTTCTGTCCCTAAATCCTTTCTCTCTCCTTTTGTCTTTTGTCCTAACCTCCTTTCAAAGGGATAGCACACACCTACGCCTATAAGCCTTTCCTATATGCCTTTCCGAGTGTCTGGTGTCCTCTGCCAACATTCAGAAGTTGATTTGCAGGAGCTGCTCCACATTCAAATGATCTTTTGATGTATTTGTGGGAGAGAAAGTGGTCTCCCCATACTATTCCTCCATCATCTTCCCTCCAGTGTCTTTTTAATCTCAGTTATTGCATTGTTCATCACTGTTTATTCTTTAATTTTTCTAGGTGCTTGTTAAACATTTCTTGCATCTTCTCAATCTGTGCCTCCAGTCTATTTATCCATGCCTCTATTTTATCTTCAATATTTTGGGTAAACTTTATTGTCAATACTATGGATTCTTTTTCAGTTAGACTGCTTATTTCGTCTTCATTTGTTTAATCTTTTCGTTTTTTACCATGTTGCTTTATCTGCTGCATACTTCTCTGTATTTTCATTTTGTTTAATTTGGAGTCTCCTTTCTTCAGGCTGGAAGGTTGTAGTTCCTCTTAATTGTGGAGTCTGTCTCTTATGGGTGGAGTTGAGGCAGTGCCTTATGAAGTTTTCCTGGATGGGGGGACTTGTGCCTGCATTCTGATGGATGGACCTAGGTCTTGTCTTCCTGGAGGGCAATGCCATGTCTAGTGGTGTGTTATGGGGTACCTATTAGCTTGGTATGGCTTTGAGCTGACTGTCTGCTAATTTGCAGAGTTGTGTCCCTGTTTAAAGGATTGATATGGGGCTCCTGGCACTGGAACTTCTTGGCTTTTGGGTGGATCTTGGTCTTAGTGTTGAGATGGAGGCCTTTGGGAGGGCTTTAGACTATTAATGTTCCATGGAGTTGGGAGTTCTTTGATGGTCCAAAGTCCCTGCATCACATCTCCTTCCTCCAGGATTCAGGCCTGACCTCATAACTGTACCATCAAGACTTTACAGACCACACAGCATAGGAGAGAAAACCCATAGACTAATTGTGAAACAATTCTCAACAGTCAGGAACACCCGTAGAGATCCACACCCTTATATAGGGGAAAAAAGAGGGAAAGAAGATAAAAAGTAGGAAAAAGAGTAAGAAGGGGAGTCAAAAGGGAAAAGAGCAGTCAAGCCAATAATCAAACTCTCAAAAATACAAAATCAAAAACAAAAATATAAAACATGGATTTTATTTAAAAATAGTTTTTACTTTACAATAGTAATTAGCCTCCAATAAAAATAAATAAATTTATATTAAAATAGTTTTTAAAGGAAAAATAGGTTATAAAATAATTGAAAGAGTAATAAAGAAGTGAAATGGGGGAATAAAGAAGGGCTATATATAGACTGGTAGTGAGCAGAATGCCAAAATTATTTTTCCATTTTCCTGCTCCAGATTTACCTACTCAGAAAGTCCTCCAATATATCCAAGAAGGTCTCTAAACCTGTTGTAGGCATTGTGGGTCAGATCAAACTTAGATCCTCCTTTGCTCCAGCTTGTACTTGTTCTCAAAGTCTACAGTTTCCCCTAAAGCACACAGTCTCAGGCTAATGGCAAGAAATTAAAGCTCTGCACCTGCTACTTCCTTGGCCATTTCCCCTTCTTTGGTTTGCTTATGCAGCCCCTGGAATTTCACTCTGGTTTTGGGCCTGCCTCTATTTGTAAGTCTCTACAGTGTTCTGTTCTCCACCCAGACACGAGAGTGCAAAAGTGGCTGCTTCTTAGGGCTATCTTGCTCAGTGGTGCTGGGAAAGGGGAGCAGTACAGCAGATGCCACAAGGGGTGTGCGGGGAGTACTCACCGCAGCTGGTTTCTGTGGGAGGTCGCCCTAGCCTGAGGTGAGTCCTACACTTCCCCAGGCGAGTTGGTCCAGGTTGTGACACCCTTGGCAGAGCTGATACACTCAGGACCCCAGGAAGATGTGGGTGGCGATCTGCAGTCACTCACAGCTTGGCAGTAGTTGCGATCTCGGGCTGGGACCATAGCAGTCCCCTTCCTCTCACCTCTGGCCTTCCCACCTGTTTCTCTGCCTTTGGGTCCATAGACTGCAGAAAGTTTGCCCCCTTTCGGCATTCATTAGGGCGGGGTCCTTTGTTCTGTGAGCATGTGAATTAGAGCGAAGCATTAGAGCCTCCCTGTGGGAACTATCTTTTTCTTCTCTGGAGGCCCCAGGGTTTTCCTTGGGCTGCTTCGGTAGTGTCGCATTATCCCCCTCAAAGTACCTTCACGGCAGTCAGTTTTGGTCCTTCCCCTGAGGACCGACCCCAGAGGCCTTAGCCTCTGCACCCAGCCCCGTCTCGTTGTGAGTAGACATGAGCGTGTGAGCCTCTTCTTGGTTGGGAAGTGCTGTTTGGTGTGATCTCTGTGGTGAATTTTCTCCATTTTGCTATCAGAACATCTGCTCACTGTGCTCCCCTCTGAGGTTCTGAAGCCCCCTCCCCCCGCTGGCCCCACCTGTAAGGGGGTTTTCTAGTGAGCAGAAAGTATTCCTCCTTCATGACTCCCTCCCCCCGGATGAGGGCCCAGTCCTGAGCTCCTTTGTCTTCCATTTTGTCTTTATCTTTTTCACTGTCTCATTGCAAGGAGATTGGTTTGCCTTTCTGGAAATCGAGGGTCCTTTACCAGCATTCAGAAGATGTTCTGTGGGAATTGTCCCCCATGCAGATGATTTTTATGATATATTTGTGGGGGAGAAGGCAGTCTCCTCGTTCTATTCTTCTACCATCTTGAAGGTCTCCCCTGAAAATTAACTTTAAATGCATATTAACTGGAGGTTTTTATTATTACTACTACTTTTACCTGCTAAGTGCTACTGCTAAGTCACTTCAGTCGTGTCTGACTCTGTGCGACCCCATAGACGGCAGCCCACCAGGCTCCCCGTCCCTGGGATTCTCCAGGCAAGAATACTGTAGTGGGTTGCCATTTCCCTCTCCAGTGCTTGAAAGCGAAAAGTGAAAGTGAAGTCACTCAGTCATATCCGACTTTTAGCAACCCCATGAACTCCAGCCTACCAGGCTCTTCCATTCATTGGATTTTCCAGGCAAGAGTACTGGAGTGGGGTGCCATTGACTTTTACCTGGAAATAGTAAATACTTAATTGGATAAGGAGTTAAAATTTTTGTGATTTGGGGGGAGTTGTGTCAAGGCTATAGAATTCTATTTTTTGTTTGTTTATTCATGTATTTATTTAAATTGATGTTAAGTTGATTTACAACGTTTCAGATGTACAACAATTCATATATATATAAATTTTTGTGTATATATATATATATATATATATATATATATATATATATATAATTTGGATCTTCTCTCCATTTGCCTGTCCCTGTGCAGTATATGGTTATTCCAGAGTGAAGAGGAGAGTGAAAAAACTGGCTTAAAACTCAACATTAAAAAAACTAAGATCATAGTATCTGGTCCCATCACTTCATGGCAAATAGAAGGGGGAAAAGTGGAAGCAGTGACAGATTTTCTTTTATTGCACTCTAAAATCACTGTGGTTGGTGACTATAGCCATGAAATTAGAAGTCACTTGCTTCTTGAAAAGAAAGCTGTGGCAAACCTAGACAGCATATTAAAAACCAGAGACATCACTGTGCCAACAAAGTCCGTATAGACAAAGCTATGGTTTGACAGTTGGACTATAAGGGAGGCTGGGTGGTGCTGGAGAAGACTCTTCAGAGTCCCCTGGACTGCAAGGAAATCAAACCAGTCAGTCCTAAAGGAAATCAACCCTGAATATTCATTGAAAGGACTGATGCTAAAGCTGAAGCTACAGTATTTTGGCCACATGCTGCATAGAGCCAAATCATTAGAAAAGATCCTGACTCTGGGAAAGATTGAAGGCAACAGGAAAAGAGGGTGGCAGAGGATGAGATGATCAGATAGCATCACTGACTCAATAGACATGAACTTGAGTAAATGCTGGGAGACAGTGTTTTATAGGAAAGCCTTACATGGTGTAGTCCATGGGGTCACAGAGTCAGACACAACTCAGTGACCCAACAACAGCAACATGCAGTATATGACTATTCAGAATTACCCTGCTTTGAAGTATTTGACAATAACAAGGATAAGCAAAAGAAAGGAAGATTCAAACATTTTATTTTTGGATAAATGGACCACTTTACAGTTAATATCAGGTGTCTGCATGTATACTAATGTTATTCCTTAACACTTATACCTACTATTTCTGTATTAATAAATTCCTAGACTATTTGGTTTCTGTATTCAATCCTACTGTATATACAAAAGCTACATTCTATTGGATTTTAAAGATCATCTAAAGATTTTCAAACACAACTTTCTATTCAGTAGGGGAATGTACTTGACACAATTTATTCAGCATATTTTTATCACCTATTAATTAGCAAGCATTATGTTGGACATCAGTGATAGATAAAATCAAAACGTCTTTCCCCATTGAAGCCCATGATCTAGTAGGAAAGAAGAATAAAGTGAACAGACTACTACAGTACCCTGTAACAAAGAGTATATATGTATAACTTCAGTCTAGATGTATATATTCAAGCTATAACAACTCTGGAGTGGGATACTTGACACATGTGGTGAAAGCTGGAAAATTCGTTCTGAGGAATAACATTTGATACATGCCTTGAACAATAACAGTGAAGAGCATGCCAAGTAAAGTAGGTAATATTCAAAGACAGACAAGAAGAGAACACAGAAAATTTAAAGAATTATGAGTAGATTGACATGATATGAAATGGTAAAGACTAAACCACAAAAGGCTATTTTTATCTGTGCATGTGCCATTCTGAGGAGCTGAGACTTAAACAGGTCATCCAGATACCATGATCACATCCAGAGTTCACAAAACAGCAATTATACTTTTGAATAGTGCTTATTGCCAGATATTTTTACCTATATATTTTGCTAAGATCTGCCTCTGATATTTATACACTGGTAATATTTTCAGCTGCATTACTTTAATTTTAGTCTTACTCCTCACTTTATATATCCATTTTCCAGATATTTAAATGTGACTCTTCCTTACCTTTTAATTCTCCAAACTTAAATTTCCAGTCATTTTACCTATTAATCATGTTCTTCTAGGAACATTTCAACCTTAAGCTTTGGCTAATGCAACTAATATGTTGCCTAACTTGGTGTAGCATGTTCTGACCTTTTTCTGGATTCTACAAATAGGTCTATTAGTGCCACTTATAATTGTATTGTTGTTGTTGTTCAGTCACTAAGTCATGCTGGACACTTTACCACCTACCCTGCACTGGAGCATGCCAGGCTCCCTTGTCCTTCACTTTCTCCTGGAGTTTGCTCAAGTCTGAGTCCAGTGAATTGGTGAGCCTATCTAATCATCTCATCCTCTACTGTCCCCATACATTTTGCCTTCAATCTTTCCCAGCACCAAGGTCTTTTCCAATGATTCAGCTCTTTGCATGAGGTACCAAAGTATTCAAGCTTCAGATTCAACATCAGGCCTTCCAATAAATATTCAGGATTCATTTCATTTAGGATTGATGGGTTTGATCCCCTTGCTGTATAAAAGTTTCTTCTCCAACACAACAATTTGAAAGCATAAACTCTTCAGTGCTCAGCCTTCTTTATGGTCCATTTCTCACATCTGTACATGACTACTGAAGAAACCATAGCTTTGACTATACGAACCTTTGTGGCAAAGTGATGTCTCTGTTTTCTCATATGCTGTCTAGGTTTGTCATAGCTTTCCTTCCAAGAAACAAGCATCTTTTTAGTTCATAACTGTAGTCACCATCCACAGTGATTTTGGAGCCCAAGAAAATTAAGTCTGTCATTGATTCAACTTTTTCCCCTTCTATTTGTCATGAAATGGTGAGACCAGATGCCATGATCTTCATTTTTTGAATGTTGAATTTTAAGTCAGCTTTTTTACTCTCTGCTTTGATCCTCATCAAAAGGCTCTTTAGTTCCTCTTCACTTTCTGTCATTAGAGTGTTATCATCTGCATATCTGAAACAACTAAGGTGGTTTGATATTCTCATCTCTTTAAGAATTTTCCATAGTTTATTGTAATCCACATCATCAAAGGCTTTAGCATACTTAATGAAGTAGAAGTATTTTCTGGAATTCCCTTGTTTTCTCTATGATCCAACAAATGTAGGCAATTTGATCCCCGGTTCCTCTGCCTTTTCTAAACCCAGACTGAACATCTGCAAGTTCCTGATTCAAGTACTGCTGAAGTCTACCTTGAAGGTTTTAGAGCATAAACTTACTAGCACATGAATTGCACACAATTATACTGTAACTGAACATTCTTTGGCATTGCCTTTCTTTGAAACTGGAATGAAAACTCATCTTTTCCAATCCTGTGGCCACTGCTGAGTTTTCTAAGTTTGCTGACATATTGTGTGCAGCACTCTCATGGCATTATTTTATAGTATTTTAAAATAGTTTAATGGGAATTCCATCACCTCCACTAACTTTGATTGTAGTAATGCTTCTTAAGGCCCACTTGACTTCACATCCCTGGATGTCTGACTCTAGGTGAGTCACAGTACCATTGTGGTTATCCTGGTCATTAAGATGTTTATTGTATATTTCTTCTGTGTATTCTTGCTACCTCTTCTTAATTTCTTCTGCTTTTGTTAGGTCCTTTCCATTTCTGTCCTTGATCATTCCCATCCTTGCAAAAACTATTCTCTTGATACCTCCAATTTCCTTTAAGAGATCTCTAGTCTTTCTCATTTTATTGTTGTCCTCTGTTTCTTTGGATTGTTCATTTCTTAATTTTTGCTAGTTTTAATTACTTTGTATTACTGGTATATATGGGTCTCCTTGGTGGCTCAGGCAGTAAAGAATCTGCCTGCAATGTAGGAGACCTGGCTTTGATCCCAGGATTGGGAAGATCCCCTGGAGGAGGGCATGGCAACCCATTCCAGTATTCTTGCCTGGAGAATCCTCATGGACAGAGGAGCCTGGCGGGCTCTAGGCCATGAGGTCACAAAGAGTTGGAAATGACTTAGCAACTAAACAACAACAAATATTACAATAAGGTGGAATTTTCATTAAAGGGCCAAACATTCAAATAAGCATCTTTCTTAGAAATTTCCTTGGCAGACAACACATTTTTTTCCACTAATAGTGCTATTATGCAAGCATTTCCTAAGTTAGGAAAATTTTCAGCTATTATGTCTTCAAATATACTTTTTTCCCCTTTCTCTGTTCTTCTGGGACCCTTATAATGTTAGCACATTTGGCATTGTCTTAGAAATTTCTTAAACTGTCCTCATTTTTTAAATTCTATTTTTATTTTTTCTATTTAACTTTGGTGATTTACATTACTCTGTTTCACTGGGCTATTTCTCTTCTAGTTATTTTTTTAAAACTTCAGTTACTGTATTTTTCATCTTTGGTTTTTCCTTTGTTTTCTAACTTTCTGTTAAAATTTTTCTCATTTTATTCAATCTTCTCCTGAGTTCTTTGAACATCTTGATGTTTATTACCTTAGACTCTTTATAGGGTAGATCACTTGTCTTCACTTCAGTTAGTTCTTATTCTTGGGTTTTGTCCTGTTCCTTCATTGGGAACATATTTACCTGTTACCTTATTTTGACTAATTTGCTGTTTTATATTTATATATTTGATATGTTGGTTATGTTTCTTACAACATCACTTGGAGAAGCATCTTGTAGCAGATTTCCTGTGTGTCTTAGTAGCACACTATTCCCTGGTCATGAGGGCTATATGCTTTAGGAGTGCCCTACAGTTCCCACGTAGGCTACATAAGTCCTTCTGCTGTGTTGGGCTGACTACCGTTGGGGGGGAGGGTAGGTGGTGTTGATCTCTGCTCTGGTAGGTTTCCAGCTCCTGCCTGTGTGTAGAGAGCTAGACAGTGGTAGGAGGGGTCAGTTCACAAGGTGGATGACTGCATCTTCCTGAATGGTCCTGGGATGAGGGCTGGCCTGATTCTGGATCTGATTCTGCGGTGGTTGGTTGTGGCACCTGGAGTCCTGGATCTACTGTCAGGCAGCTGGTGGGAATTTTGGCTCTTGACACATATTGCTACAGTTTCTGGGTTGTCCCAAAGCTCACGTCAGTTCACTGGTGAGTAGTGCTGAATCTTGGGGCCATTGGCTGAAAGGTCCAAGGTGTCAGATCTGGTATTGGCCTGCTGATGGGTTGGGACATGGCCTGGAATGGGAGTCATATACGGCTATTGTTGGCCTGGTTGTGATCAAGGATAAGTCCCAAGAGATCTTGGGTGTAGTGCTGTATCACTGGTTTGTAGATCTATATCACTTGGTTTCTGTCTGCAGGGACCTGAAAGTTGCAAAGCTGATATCAGCTCTCTTGTAGGTGGGGCTGGTTCCTGACACAGCTGGCTGTGGTTTCTGTGGTTTCCTGAAGTTTGTGCCAGTCCACTGGCATGTAAAACGGTCCTTGGGTGGCTGCCTGAGGTTCTTTAGATGTCCCAGACTTGGTATTGATCTATTAGTTTGTGGGGTCATGGCCCAAGTGGTCCCAAGGCTGGTGCCAGCCCACTGGTGGATGAGGCTATGTTCTTAGGCTAGTCCTGGCTCTCTGTTGCAGGTAACTAGGTCCTGGAGACCTCTGGTTGCAGGCCCCTGGGCATTCCGGAGTTGATATGTTAGACTGCTGCTGGGCAAGACCAGGGCTCTTAGGGTTCTTGGGCCGGTGCCTACGGATGGATGTGTGGGGTCTCTACCTGCAGGGCCTTGGGGCCCTCGACCTATTCCCAGTGTCCCGGTGTGCAGGGCTGTATCCTGGTCCCTCTAGTGAACAAGGTTGTATCTCAAGGAAGCTGTAGGCTCAGGGGTCTTCACATAGCTGGCCTGCTGTTGAGCGATGCTGTTTCCCTGTCAGGCAGCTGCTTGGCCTAAGGTGTCCCACTTACCAGGGCAGACATGTTGATGGGCAGGGCTAGGCTCCAGGGATAAGCTAGAGGGATGCTTCCAAAATGGTGGTTTCCAGCACGAGTGACTTTATGGTAAACAAGCTCCCAAAACTGGCTACCACCAGTGTCTTATGTCCCTAGGGTATAAGGTCCAGTCACCTCCTGACTCTCTGTGACACTGTCCAAGAGGAGCAGGTAGATATGATCCTGGCTATCATTAAATTACTGCTTCTACCCTAGGTCCCAAAGTGTGTGAGATTTTGTGTGTGTCCTTTAAGAGTGGAGCATCTGTTTCCCATAGTCCTCTGGTGCTCCTGAAAGTAAGTGCCACTCACCTTCAAAGCCAAATTCTCTCAGGGCTCATCTTTCCAGTGTGAGACTCCTGGTCTGGGACTCAGAAACCTTGCTTCTTGGGCAGAATCTCTGCATTTGTAATTCTCCCATTTGTGGATTGCCTACCTCCCATTTGTGGGCCAGGAAGAAGTCAAGGATGCCCATTCTTGGCACTTCTATTTAATGTAGTATTGGAATTCCTAGCCACAGCAATCATACAGGAAGACAAAATATAAGGTATCCAAATGCAAAGACAAGAGATAAAATTGTCACTATTTCAGATAATACTTCATATGAAAACCCTAAAATCTCCATCTCAAAATTATTAGAACTAATAAGTGAATTCTGCAAAGTTGCAGGATACAAGATTATATACAGGAATCTGTTGCATTTCTATATACTAATAATGATCAATCAGAAAGAAAAAGTAAAAAAAAAAAATCCTGTTTAAAATTACATAAAGGAATAAACTTGACTAAGGAAGTGAAAGACCTGTCCTCTGAAAACTATGAAACACTGATGAAAGAAACTGAAGATGATACCCCAAATTGGAAAGTGGACTGTTATGGTCCCCTACTATTATTGTGTTACTCTCAGTTTTTTCTTTCTTGTGTGGTAATGTTTGCCTTATATATTTAGGTTCTGTATTTGGGTGCATTTATATTTACAATTGTTATATCTTCTTCATGGATTGATTCCTGGATCGTTAGATAGTGTCGTTCATTGTCTCTTTAATAGTCTTTATTTTAACGTTTATTTTGTCTGGTATACATATTGCTGTCTTGGCTTTTATAGGTTTCCGTTTGCATGGAATACCTTTCTCCATCCATCCCCTCACTTTCAGTTTGTATGTGCCTCTAAATCTGAAGTGACTCTCTTCAAGGCAGCATATATGCAGGTCTTTTTTTTTTTTTTTTTAATCCATTCAGCCATTCACTGTTTTTTTTTTTTTTTTTTTTTCCGTCTAAGCAGTTCCGGTTTATTGTTGTAAGCTCTTGGTTTTTAAAGGCAAGCAGGGAGGGGTTTGTGAGGGACTTTCCATAGTTGCACCAATCACATTAAAGGTCAAATCATCATGTGCCATCATTATAACAGGAGTCTATGGTGATCACACACTGTCTACGTGCACAGAAATCAAGAAAACCAATCAAGAGTTTTGACAGACAACTTAGGCCGCTCCCTCATCTCTTCCGCCAGGCGCCATCTTAGCTCTAAACCGCAAAGCTAGCCCTTCTTTTTTAAGGTTTCCCATTTAGGGCCCCACATCTCCCCCTTTTTTATTTTATTTAAGCCCTTGAGACATTTGTATTGATGTTCTGTAGAGCAAGGCGTAAAGCTGTAGGTGGCCAACCTCCAGCCTCACCAGCCCCTCTCGCGGCTGTGCCTGTCTTAGGTTGCCCTCCTCTGAGGGTCTTACCCATCATTGGCTATCCAGCCACCTCTTGGGGGCTAGGCAGAATCTTTCTAGATGATGGGCATCTAGAACTCTTTTATTTATCTGTCTCGGTTAATCTCTTGAAGGGCTAAATTAATCCAGAGGTTTTGTGGGTGCCCAACGTGGGGCTCCTTTTCCATGACCTGGGCAAGCATAACTATTTTTTGCTGTAAGCACCTGTTGTGGGCTGTGAGATTTTTTTACCTTTAACATTACAACAAGCAGGATAACAAAAACAAGCAAATAGAAGGCATTTTTAAACCAGGTAAATGGACTTTGTATCTAGTCCCATAGATCCATTGCTCCCTTTTTCACCTGTTAGAGTCTCATTTAACACTGGAAAAGCTGTCAGACAAAAGGTGGGATATTTCACATCGCAGTCTATGCACGCCAAGACACTCAACGTCTCGATTGCTCTGGCGTGGAGATCAAGCTGTTGTTGGAGTCCCATTATGGTGGATCCCAGGTGTTTGAGCTGGTTTGAAATCCTTGAGCAGAGGCAGTGGATATGTTGTTTATAACCTCGATGGTCTGAGCTTGTTAAACTCCCAGCACGGCTGCTGACACTGTTGTACCCTCATGGTTGATGGCCTTGTGTGTCGTTAAACCCAGATTTTAAAGATTTTAAAAACTGTTGCACAGCCATGGCAATGATGAAGGTCAGCAAGGAGAGGATAGGTAATGTGATGATCAGGAGCAGTATCCACCAGGGTTGCCACATCAATGATCTGAAAGGGAAGAAAAAATCGCCTCAAGAACTTTTTGTTCTTGGGCTCAATATGTGAGTGTCTCTTTAATCTGTGTCAGATTTTGAGATTTGATCTCTCTTTTGTGGTGTAAATTTAAGATTCCTTGCTGGCACCCATATAGGGCTGGGGTCCCCAATGGGTAATATACATCCGAATCCTCTTCCCATTGTAAGGAGTGGATCCGACCCCTTCCACTGGCCAGTGATGGGGTCTTTCCATCACACTTGTATTTTAGGTTTTATTTCTTGGTTAGACCAATGTTTTTGAAAACATGGTATCGGTTCAGTTTTTGAAAAATTTAAAATGTTTAGAGGAAAGTGTGCCATTCCAGGTGCTGGTGAAGGCTTATTCCCCCTTTTTGTTTTTGTAATTGAGCCTTTAAATTTTGATGGTGGTGCTCAATTATGGCTTGTCCCTGGGCGTTATATGGGATTCCGGTGTTATGACGAATGTGCCATTGTTGGAAGAATTTCTGTAAGCTCTGGCTGATGAAGCAAGGGCCATTATCTGTTTTTATTTGATGGGGGAGGCCCACTGTCGCAAAACATTGTAAAAAATGGCTTTGAGCATGTTTTGCTTTTTCTCCTGTGTGGGCAGTAGCCCAACAGGCATGAGAGTAAGTGTCAATAGATACAAAAACATACTTAAGTTTTCCAAAAGGGGAATAATGGGTCACATCAGTTTCCCACAGCACATTGGGTTTTAGCCCTCAAGGGTTTACTCCTGGGGGCTGTAAAGGCAGTACTTGTAAATAAGGAAGACAGGATTTACAAGTATGTATAATTTTCTTTAATTCTCTAATAGGGATCCGTGGAAACCTTTTATGTAGCCCTCTCCAATTTATATGAGTAAGATCGTGAAGATCATAGGCATCTTGTAAGTTACAAGCTTGGATTGTAAGGGAGGCCACTCTATCAGCCAGGGAATTTCCCATTGAAAGCAATCCAGGTAAATTTTGATGACCCCTAAGATGGTGTACATAAATGGGGTTAACCCGTTCAAGTAACAGGGTACGGGCTTGTATCATAAGGGGAGTAATAGGATTATTATTTAGCCGTATGTGAGAATTTAGCAATCCTGGAAGCAAGTTTACTACATAAAGACTCAGAAAAGAGATTCATGGGTTCAGGGACTTTTGTGAGCGCCATGACAACAGCAAATAATTCTTTAAACTGTGCGGAGCCCTCCACAAGCTTTTTTTAGGCGGCCAGGCATATGGCCCGTACCTGATCTGTATAAGGAGCAGGAATGGTGGCCTGTTGAGGTCTCGTATTCCATTGATCAGCCATCCCTGACAACATCCCGAAAGTTACCGGGATAGCAGGGTTGGCATCTTGATGTTTTTTCTGCCTGAGCATGACACTCTTCCTTGAAAAAGGCACACCATTTGATATAGGTGTTGCTGGGGAGCACTGCCTTACATAGCGTCTTCCAGTCTTGGGTCGTACAAGGTTGATGAGCCAGGCCCTGGAGAATAGTTTCTGCCCACGGGGAGTTTGGGCCATCCTCTGCCACTGCCTTTTTGAGATCTTTTAAATCATTGGCCTCCCAGGGGTACCAGGCTGCCAGCCTATTCCCCCCCAGGTTAACATTTACAGGAAAGGCTTGAGTTGGGCCGGTAAAGGGCGGTGGGGATCCCCAAGGGTCCCCGGGATAGGTTCTCCCTTTCCAAGGTGACCTCATTGTCTTTCCCACCCAAGGTGCTCCCGAAACTTCCTCAAATGGGGGAGGCAGGGAGGGACATAGATCTCTCCCCTGGGCTCCCAGTCCTGAGGCAAAGGGGTCTCTATTCTCTTCTGCCCCTTTATCATCCCCAAAAGGCTCCCATGGCCCACTATTTGCTTTAGAGTCTTTATCCCCTACAGCCTCTTTTGCTCTATTTTGGTCCGACATGACTCGTTCCTTGTCTAACTTTTCCCATTGTTTTTCTGATTTTGAATTGGGGGCACCCATATCAGTGACATGCTCCTCGGTCTGTGAAAAGCAGAGCTTGAGGGTCAAAATGATCAGACAGAAACCTAAGGGGGGCTCCTCACTGTATTGAGCCTCTCGCTGCCTAGCAAGGGTTTGTACTCGATCCCAAGTGTCCCGAGAGAACAGATTGGCTGAAGCAACCCAGGGGCCAACCGTACAATGGTCCCCCAGACCTTAATGGCCTGAGCGTCAGAAATCTCAAGTCCCCTGCTTATGAGCATATATCTCAGTGCCTTTAGCGCAGGCTCATCAGACTTCCCAATGTTATTTCCCATACTACCGAGAGAGAATAGAAAGAAAAGTCACTGAGGATGACCACCAAAAATCCTACCGGGAGTGGTGGTGGCCGGAAAGTTGGGCTTATGGTATGCTTTTGGAACTGTTTATGTGCCTGCGTCGTTGCACGGAAGTTTTCTTGCTGGGGGCAGGCACCCTAGAGTTTTCTAGCCCGTTCCGTGACCCCCTTATCCTGTCACGGGAGTCTTCAAGTGGCAGGAGCCCTAATGGCCTTTAAGTGCCTGACCTGTGCCCACAGGGAAGATTCTAGGCCACGTCCTCAGTTAAGAATGATTAAAGGAGAGTTTCACCTGGTCGGGCTCTAGTTACTGAGGCTTACCTGTTGCGGGGCCTTTAAAGTCCGCCAGAGTGTAGCCCTAGCCGGGACTCGTCAATTGCCTCCACAACTGTTCGCCTGTTCACTGAAACTCCGGAAAAAGGAATTAAGGACAGATCAGAAAAGAAGAGGAGAAGGAAAATAAGTCAGGAGAGTTTTTTGCCACTTCCCTCAAAGCAGAGGGGGGCCCACCTTGAAATCCGGATTACCTCAGGCGATACTCCTCTAAAAGGGGAGCTCCGCACTGCGACCAGCCTAGGGTCCTTCATCGCTCCTTCTTTCAGAGCCGCACGGTGACACCACCTCCGTCCGTCCACTTCACGCCCCACGTTGGGCGCCAGTTTCTGCGGGGGGCGCTCCGCAGAAAGAGAGAGGCAGTGGAACTTCCCTCAGCAAAGCCGAGGGGTCCCGAGGAGAGGTGACCCTGCTGTCCGCCAACCCAGCCCTTCGGCGAGTGAGAGACAATCAGACGCGACAGGGGTTCCGTCTAAGCAGTTCCGATTCACTGTTTTTTGGTTGGAGCATTTAGTTGGCTTACCTTTAAAGTAACTATCAACATGTATGTTCTTATTGTCATTTTGTTAATAGTTTTGGATTTGTTTTTGTAGGGTTTTTTTTTTTTTTCCCTTTTCTTCTTTTGTTCTGTTCTCTTCTGATTTGTTGACTATACTGTCAGGTTTGGATTTTTTTTTTTAAGGTATATCTATTATACAGTTTTCGTTTGCAGCTGAAATGAGGTCTTTGTATAACAATCTATATATCAACATGATTAAGTTACTGTTCTCTTAATTTCAAATGCATTTTATAAACCTTTCATTCATATTGTCCTCCCCTTACAATTACTGTTTTTGAGATAGTTTAGATAATTTAAAATTATATTTTACACACAATTAGTTTGAATATGCCCCTGGTGGATCAGAGGTTAAAGCATCTGCCTGCAATGCAGGAGACCTGGGTTCGATCCCTGGGTCCAGAAGATCCCCTAGAGAAGGAAATGGCAACCCACTCCAGTATTCTTGCCTGGAGAATCCCATGGACGGAGGAGCCTGGTGGGCTACAGTCCACAGGGTCACAAAGAGTCGGATACAACTGAGCGACTTCACTTTCTTTCTTTCTTTCTTTAACTACTTACTGTGGCTATACATGATTTCACACTTCTGTCTTTTTTCATTCTCTACTCACTTTGTGTGTGGATGATTTCCTGTCTTTACTGTATGTTTTCGTTTACCAGAGAGCTTTTTCATCTCACATTTTCTTGTCTCTATTTATGGACTTTTTCACCTGGAAATTTTTGTATTTAAGTTGTTCTAAAGCTTGTTTGCTGGTGCTAAACTCTGGGACCCCTATAATGTGAATGTGGGCTAGATGTTGTCCTGGAGGTCTCTTAAATTGCTCTTGTTTCTTTTCATACTCTTTTGTTCTTTTTCTTTTCAGCAGCAGTGATTTTCACTACTTTTCTTCCACTCACTGAGATGTTCCTCTGTATATTTAGTTTAATTTTGATTCCTTCTATTTTATTTTTCTTTGTTTTTATTTTCCTAACTCTTTGTTGAATCTTTTTTTTTTTTTGATGGAGAGTAAAAATGCACAGGTATCAGTATTTATTTTTTTTTTATATTTTTTATATTTTTTATTTTACTTTACAATTCTGTATTGGTTTTCCATTCTTTTCCCAAGTTCTTTGATCATCTTTATGATCATTACTCTGAACACTTTCTCAGATAGGTTGTCTCTCTTGACTTCACTTAGTTTTTCTTCAGGGATTTGATCTTGTTCCTTCATCTGATATGCACTCTTCTGCTTTGTTGTTGTTGTTGTTGTTAATAAGTTGCCATTTGTATATTTATGTATGTGGTACATTTGTACCTTTCTCAACCTTGCAAACAAGCGTTCAGTAGGGGACATCCTGTATTTCCCAACAGTGCACATCCCTCCTGTCACCAGGTTATATGCTCTAGGGATTCCCCTTGAGAGGGCTGTGGGTCCCTTTGTTGTGGCAGGCTAAATATGTGGGGGTCTAGTAGTCTTCATTTGCTCCTAGCCCGGTGGGTTGCCAGGTACGGCCTTGTTTGAATGCTGCTGGATACTGTTTAATGGGGCCTGGCCATGAAGTGACTGTCTGTAGAACCCTGTGGAGCCCCAGGGCTGGTGCTAACTCCCTGTTGGGTTGAGTCAGGGTCTTGAAGATTCTTTAATTGTTGCTCATCCACTGTCAGGCGAAACCAGGTCCTGGGGCTGATGTTGGACTACTGGCAGGCAGAGCTGGTCTCTGGAGTCAGGGATCACAGAGCTCATTTTAGATTGGTGGTGGTGGTGAGTGATGGTTCCTGACAGTTTGGTATTTGCTCCATGGTGTTCTGAAGCTTGCGTTGGCCTGCTAGTGTACTGGACCCATGTCTAACTGGTCCCAGGGTTGGGTCTGTCCTGCTGTGAGTGGGCTGGTTTCTCAGGTTGTGAGATCATAGTTTTGTTGCATCTTATATCTGCTCTTTGGTTAGTGAGACTGGTCTAGTGGCTAATACAGGATTCTAGGAGGGAAGTGCCAGTGCCTGTCCACTGGTGGGTGGGACTTGGTCTTGATCCCCTGGTGGTCAGGGCCATATCTAGGAGCATGTCTAGAGGTAGCTATGGGGTCAGGAAGTCTTTAAGAACCTTTCTGTTGATGAGTGGGACTGTGTCCCTGGCCAGTTAGTTGTTTGATCTGAGGAAACCCAGCAGTTCCTACGGGGCAACTGGGTTTTAAGCACGGCTAGGTCTGGACCCTAATGAGTCACAATGGCAGCCACCAGTAGTAGTGTTTTGTGGTAGCATATTCCCAAATATGGTTTCCACCAGTGTCTAATGTCCCCTGTATGAACCACAGCCTCCCCCACCATTTCTCTGGGAGACATTCCAAGTCCAGAAGCTCTATCTGGCCCAGGCTCCTATTAAATTATTACTTTGGCCCAAAGTCCCAGTGTGCATGAAATTTTGTATATATCTTTTAAGAGTGAAGTCTCTATTTCTTCCAGTCCTTTGGGACTCTCAAAATTAAACTCCACTGGAATTCAAAGCCAAATGCTCTTGGGAATCATCCTCCTGGTGCAGGACCTATTGTCCAAGGGTGTCTGATGTGGGGCTCAGAACTTTCATTCATGTGAGAGAACCTGTGAATATAGTCATTCTCCAACTTGTGTGTCACCCACTTTGGGGTATAGCAGTTGATTATATCTCAAGTCCACCCCTCCTATTCATCTCATCGTGGTTCTTTCTTTATGTCTTTAGTTTAATAGATTTTTCCTCACAGCTTCCAATCATTTTAACTCATGATTGTTTTGAAGATAATAGTGATTTTGGTGTGGTCATGAGAGGAGATGAACCAGGGTCTTTCTACTCTACCACCTTGGCCACTTTCTGACTAATGTCCTTATAAAATGTGAAAATTTGTTCACAGAGACAGACATGCACGTAGAGAGAGCACCATGTGAATGTTTTGCTTATGCTGCCACAGCCAAAAGCTAGGAGAGGGAAGGCCCTGGCCCCACCAACACTTTGATCTTGGGCTTCTAGTTTCCAGAGCTAAGACAATAAACCTCTGTTGTTCAAACCACTCATTCTATGCTAATTTATTACAGTAGCCCTAGAAAACAAATACAGCCTGTATTCATTGTAATCAAAGCTTAAATTGTCTGTAGGACAATAGTAGATGATGAGTTATAGAGTTCTAAAACTACTTATAGCAACTGCAAGCCAGGCAGTTTTAATTAAACATATACTTGTTTATTATATATTGTTGATTATTTTGAGTACTTTGTAAACATTTATCAATGTGTATTTTAATAACAATATTATTAGGTAGATTTAATTACTATTTCCATTTTTAAAGTGTGGAGTCAGTTTGGTCATGCCATTTATTTCTGAAGAGCAGGAAGACATTCAAGCAAACATTATATAACAGTGCAGAGATTCTTAAGTCTGATATAGAAGAATTTCCTGAAGATTTCCAATAACACATGTACTCATTATACTTTTTAGAAGTCCCTTTTATGGTAAGAGTGAAATATAAGGCAAATAAGTAGGGTATACATACCTAAGGTGAGAACACCCATGTAGTCCCATCTCTATGTTTCCTTAGCTATAGACCTTGGACACATCACTTAACTTTTTTCAATTTCCATTATTACACTTAAACAAGCTGGGTTACTATATAATTAAATCAGGTATATTTAAATTTAAAAATAAACATCAAAAAAGGAATAAATAACTTACACTAAAGATTTTCAGTTTTGGGAGGAATATCTCCTTAATATCCCCCCCCAATGAATGTATTAACTTCTATAGTGTTTATGAACATTTGTATCTAAGAAGCCATTTTAATAATTTACAGCATACTTAAAAATGATTTAAAGTATACTTAAAAAGTTTTGATGTCACATTACTGGAATATAAGATGCACATGTAATTTAGCTTCAATAGCATAAAAAATGTATGAAGTTATAATTCATGTTTGAAGTTGATAAACATAAAACCAACCAGTCCTTTAAGCAAAGGTTTAGATTCACACTTAAAGATTCAACTATGTATTGATCTCAGGATCAATCCTTAATTCTCTGGTCTCATAGAATTGTAAATGGGAATGATATTAATTAGAATGATGGTGACTGTAATTGGGTTGAATGGGAAAGAATCATTGTGGATTCTTTTCACAAGATCCTAGCATGAAGTAGTTGTAAGCCTAGACCACATTGAAAATGTGTGATGGAGATGGCTGAAATTGAACTTTTACCAGGACCTGGTATATTAGTCAAGATTAATAATGCTAACTGCTATAAGAATCTTCAAATCCCAGTCCATTAACTATGTAAAACTTTATTTCTTGCTCACATCATAGATCTGGGGCAGGTTAGGTGTCTTCTGAGCAGTCTTGTTGCCAAAGAGACTTTGGAACCCAGGCTCCATCTTCTGCTTCCTGCATCTTTGACATGTGGCTCTCATGGTAATAGAGGAAAGAGTAGAGAGGACTGGAGAATTATGAGGAGTAGGTTCACATTCCAATTATCATAACTCAGTGGTATGGCCTTGACCTCACTAGACCCTGGTCATTCCCCCTTTGCTCTCTGTTGTAATCATATTGTTGCTGCTGCTGCTAAGTCGCTTCAGTCTTGTCCGACTCTGTGCGACCACATAGATGGTAGCCTCCACCCACCAGTCTCGGTTGTCCTTGGGATTCTCCAGGCAAGAATACTGGAGTTTGGGTTGCCATTTCCTTCTCCAGTGCATGAAAGTGAAAAGTGAAAGTGAAGTCGCTCAGTCGTGTCCGACTCTTAGCGACCCCATGGACTGAAGCCTCCCAGGCTCCTCTGCCCGTGGGGATTTTCCAGGCAAGAGTACTGAAGTGGGGTGTCATTGCCTTCTCTGTGTAATCATACTGGTCCTTCATAAATGCCCCAAATATGCTATACTCTTCTGTCTCTCTGGGGATTTGAATTTTCCTTTACTCATCTTGGGATACTTCCCTTGCCATATTCCAATAGCTATTACATTTTTCACTATAACAGGCAGCCTCCAGGGCTTGTTTCTTCAGCGAAATGCTATTGTCTTGACAAGGAATTCTTATACATTGTTCATGTTCATGGGGAAGTTTACAAGACAAATTCTGATAATGCATGTCTGAGACATTTTGCCAGCTCAAAGTCAACCTTCACTGTGATATTTTAATTATTGTAGCATTCTGTATGGTTTGTGAAACTTTTTTCTTAACTGATAGATCATAAATCATTTAAGTAGAAATGTATTTATAAACATGAAATTTATTTATAGCTTTCTACTATTACTGAAAATAATTTGTAAACCATGCCTATGAAATATAGCTTCATAAAGTATAACTATGATTTCTGTAACATAATTGCATTATTATTATTTCCTATTTGTAATATCTCTCTGGCACCAACCAAATGATCATTATCTTATTTCATAATGATTAATAACAGTAACAATAATAACTGAGAGAGACTGAGTGAATGCTTATGTGAGTATTAGACTAAATTTTATATATATTATTTCATTTAAACTTTATCCTAATGCTGTTCTATAAAATTACCTGTATTCCATCATTACATTACATTACTACAGATGATGCTACTAGACCTCTGAGAGGCCATGTGATCCACCTATGGTGACTCAGTGAGCAAGTGGTGAAACTAGACTTTAAACTCTGAACATTTTTAGTTTCAAAAGCTCTCACTCCTTTCAGCTCTTCACACTATGTATGAAAAGAACACTGGATCAGGCAGTTCAGGGCTCTCTAACTTAACTGTGTGATCTCTGGCAACTCACTCAACCTTCCCTGGTCTTAGCTACCTCGATTATAGCAACTTTGTGTGCCGCTTACACTGCCAAGAAGACAAAATGCAGCAATGTCTGTGGAAGAATTTTGAAAATGCTATGTGTTGTACCAACTAAGGGACAGTTAAGACGTATTATTGGGTTACAAATAGGATTTGTCAAGCAGACTTTTGGCAAACATTTATGGGAGACTCAAATATCTAAATTGGATAACAAAATTACATAATTCCTCTCATAAAATATAGTACCATGCCAATGAAAAAATGTAATGGGTCCTTTTACATCTTGAATGTTTCCATAGACATGAAGGAAAGTCATTTACAAACTTGTTAAAACAAAACTGTCTATAACATTTGTTGAAACAGTTTTGTGATTTACCTTTGATTGATATATTCATAGGGAATTTGATGGCCTTGTTTCTGTCCGAGCTTTAAGTCATCTCTGAACTTCATATTTCACTCTTTGTTTTATCCAAAATATTCTTTCTGACAGTCTACACTGTGGCTGTGTATATCAAGAGGTCTGGTTCAAGTCCTTACCCTTTTACCAACTTGGTTTGTTATTCCATGCAATCTGTCTTTCCTTTCCATTCCTTATTTACTTTATTTTTACTTCATTTACAATTAGATTGTGTAAGATGACATTTCAGACACTAATTCCTGTCTATTGAAATTTCAGGATCATATGTACTCCTTATTTTTAAAAAAATCAGTTTTTGAGTTCAGCAACAAGGGGTTCTGGTTTAGGAGGCTTGGGTTAGTTTCAAAACCCACAGTAAGGTCACCTAATACTTATCAAAGGCTCATTTGTGGCAGATATCATACTCAACATGGTAAACAGGCCTACATGTAATTATTTCATTACAATTATTTGAGTTAAATACTACTGTCGTTTATATTATGACCTGTTCTAAGTTTTTAGCTGCCTACTCCTTCCTTATAGTCTCTTGGTGCTAATCTTTCTCTATTCAGTTCATTTCAGTCACTCAATCATGTTCAACTCTGCAACCCCATGGACTGCAGCTTGTCAGGCTTCCCAATCTGTCGCCAACACCCAGAGCTTGCTCAAACTCATGTGTATCCAGTCGGTGATGCCATTCAACCAGCTCATCCTCTGTTGCCTCCTTCTCCTCCTGCCTTCAATCTTTCTCAGCATCAGAGTCTTTTCTAATGAGTCAGCTCTTCGCATCAGCTGGCCAAAGTATTGGAGCTTCAACATTAGTCTTTCCAATAAATATTCAGGGCTGATTTCCTTTAGGATTGAGTAGTTTGATCTCTTTGTTGTCCAAGGGACTCTCAGGAATCTTCTCAACACCACAGATTCAAAAGCATCAATTCTTTGGCACTCAGCCTTCTTTATGGCCCAACTCTCACATCCATACATGACTGCTGGAAAAACCATAGCTTTGACTATATGGATCTTTCTCAGCAAAGTAATGTCTCTTCTTTTTAATATGTTGTCTAGGTTTGCCATAGCTTTGCTTTTAATTTGAAAGGAATGAGCGTCTTTTAATTTAATGGCTGCAGTCACAATCTGCAGTGATTTTGGAGACCAAGAAAATAAAGTCTGTCACTGTTTCCATGGTTTCCTCATCTATTTGACATGAAGTTATGGGACCAGATACCATGATCTTCGTTTTTTGAATGTTGAGTTTTAAGTCAACTTTTTACCGTCCTCTTTCACTTTCATCAATAGGCTCTTTAGTTCCTCTTTGCTTTCTGCCATAAGGGTGGTATCATCTGCATATCTGAGGTTATTGATATTTCTCCCAGCAATCTTGATTTCAGCTTGTACTTCATCAGCCTGGCATTTTGCATGATATACTCTGCATATAAGTTAAATAAGCAGGGTGAAAATATATAGCCTTGATTTAGTCCTTCCCAATTTGGAATCAGTCCATTGTTCCATGTCCATTTCTAACTGTTGCCTCCTGACCTGCATACAGATTTCTCAGGAGGCAGGTAAGGTGGTCTGCTATTAACATCTCTTGAAGAATTTTCCACAATTTGTTGTGATCCACACAGTCAAAGGCTTTAGCATGGTCAATAAAGCAGAAATAGATGTTTTTCTGGAGCTCTCTGGCTTTTTCAATGATCCAGCAGATGTTGGCAATTGAATCTCTGGTTCCTCTGCCTCTTCTAAATCCAGCTTGAACATCTGGAAATTCATGGTACATGTACTGTTGAAGCTTGGCTTGGAGAATTTTGAGCATTACTTTGCTAGCATATGAAATTAGTACAATTGTGTGGTAGTTTGAGTATTCTTTGGCATTCATTGCCTTTCTTTGGGATTGGAATGAAAACTGACCTTTTCCAGTTCTGTGGCCACTGCTGAGTTTTCCAAATTTGCTGGCATATTTAATGAAGCCCTTTCACATCATCGTCTTTTATGATTTGAAATAGCTCAACTGGAATTCCATCACCTCCACTAGCTTTGTTTGTAGTGATGCTTCCAAAGGCCCACTTGACTTCGCATTCCAGGATGTCTGGCTCTAGCTGAGTGATCACACCATTGTGGTTATCTGGGTCATTAAGATCTTTTTGGATAGTTCTTCTGTGTATTCTTGCCACCTCTTCTTAATATCTTCTGCTTCTGTTAGGTCCATACCATTTCTGTCATTAATCTTTCTCTGTAATTGTATCTTTACTTATAAATAAATAGCTGCTGTATATTCTGAAGCTGACATTCCCATCACTCAGTTTTTGTCATCTAAATCTTGTGTTTATTATTTGCTTTTGTTCATTGCTTGAGCTTAATCATATCGAGAGTCTTGAGAGCCTAAGATGGGGAAATTTTAGGTGCCAGTTGACTAAAGAACTCTTTAATTCTCTCTGAGGATGGATCTTCAAGTCAAGAATCTCTGACCAGGCTCTCTAATCTTGCAAATGTTCCAAGTCTCAGAATTCCAATAAAAGTGTTTTTCCACATGACTCTCAGGACAACCTGGTTTCTCTCTGCTCCTGTTGGGGGTTCAGATCAAGGTTTCACTTTTTGTTTGTTTGCCTTGTTTTAATTTGTTTGTTCCTTTTGCTAGTGCATGTATATGGGGACGTACTTGGAAACCTCTGTCTCTTAAGAGATGACTCATAAGTATTTTTTAAAATAAGTATCTAATTTTTCCACAGCCCTCCATAACCTGTCATTTCTTATATTCTGTTAGAATATAAGCTCCATGAGGGCAGAGACCATAACTGTCTTAACCTCAACTCCATCTATAGAACTGAGTAAAGTTCTTATACTTAATATTTTCTTAAACTTTCTATGACATTGTTAAAAGAAAAAAACATGTGATCCAAGTATTAAATATTTTATTTTAATTATTTCATTCTGTCAGAATTTTATTTTCATTAATAAAATAAAAATAAAATTATTTTAGTCTGTCATAAATTTCAAAAAAAATGAACTATGCCATATATAAATTGGGAATATATTATGGGTTTTTTGAGATGGAATATAATATATTCCATTTTGCTTCTTTGTAAGTTAAAGAAAAACATATTTTTAACATATAGCAAGTAATATATAATATTATTTATACCTATATACATATACTGATATATATTTTAAATAAAAAGAGGTAGAAGCAAAGGCAGAAAAGAAAAAGGTCAATTTATAATAGGAAATGTGAAGGTTAATACATAGGGAAAAAAAGAGAAACAAAAATGAAGAACCAACAAGGAAATGAAGTAACCAGTGATGACAGAGAGCCAGGCAAGCAGGAGAGATAAAGAGTAAATGAAGATAGGATGTTGAAAAATAAAACAAAAGAGTAAGTCCAAAGAGCAAAGGGAAGAAGGGAGAAAAAAGCAAGATGTAGAAGAAAAAGAAAATAATTAGAAAGAAATGTGAGAAGAAAGAGACCAGGTGGAAGTCTAACTATATGAGCATCAGAGGTTTGCTTTTACCTTAAATCTTAAGAAAAAAATGATTGTACTAATTTTCAAGCTATGAGGTTGTACATTTTGTGTATCTTCTTTATTACACTTCTAATAGTCTAACGAGTATGTATCATTAACAACCCCCCCCCCCACCAAAAGCATACCCAGCATATATGAAATAATCTGGAAATACTTTTCAGGACAATTACTTTCTTTGTATTCAAACCATAGCCTGCAGTCTTCTGATAGCCTATCTTAAATAAGGAATTGAAGTGTTTCTTCATTCTATTCTATGGGCTCTATAGTTGTGTCTCTAGATTCCATAGTCTGATATCTTTTAAAAGGGAAACCTTGTATTATCTTTTCATGGTTATCAGCCAGGGCAGTACTGATAAATAGAAAACACTCAATAAACACTTCTATGAATAAATTATGTATAAAATGATGAAATACTGAACATTAGCAGACTTTGTATAAAAAGTGAACGTTTTGTTTCATACAACTTATAACATGAAGCAAGGATTCATTTTTTCCCTATATAGACTAAATCTTGGTAAATGGTGCAGGTGGATCAAAGTAAAATATTTGCAGGCTTAGAAGTCAAAATCTCTGTAGTTTTACCCCATATTTGTTCTATGCCTCAAATTTCATCAACTAACCTAACTACTTCATGCTATGAAGGTCAAAAGAAAATAAATTTATTGAGCACATTCCATGTAGTTGCAGAAAGTGACATAGATAAAACTGATACACAATCTCAGTTGGTCAATTTGTAGGCAGTCCCCTTCAGGGCTTCCCAGGTGGCGCTAGTGGTAAAGAACCTACCTGCCAGTGCAGGAGACAAAAGAGACATCGGTTTGATCCCTGGGTCTGGAAGATCCCCTGGAGGAGGAAATGGCAACCCACTCCAGGACAGAGGACAGAGGAACCTGGCAGGCTACAGTCCATGGGGTCGCAAAGAGTCAGACACAATTGAAGCAATTTAGCACTTAGCACTTTCTTCAGGTAATGACAACAAGCTTCCTCTTGAGATGAGCTGAAATATCCTATCTTAACCCAAGTAAGTGTATTTGGATAAATATAGCCTAAGACTTCCTTTCTTGATGATGTTCATCCCCTCAGAGGGTTCCTTAGGGCACTAAGCTAAGATAGCATGAGCCAGTGTTCATGAAGTTTTTCATTAAACATCAATTCTCTAAATTCTCCAAAAAGCACAGAAAGGAGGGATAGATTTAAATTACTATATATTCATATTTTTTATCTTACTAGCTGGGTTTCTTTAATACTATCCTGACTTGGGGGAGGGGGCGTCGTCTTTTAGCTTATATTGAAATGCTAGTTAACTGGTAGTCATTTTCTGCTAATACTTATTAATGAAATCTAGCTTAAATTTTTATTTTTAAGGCCAAATGAATTGTCAACTAATCTAGTCAATGCAAGAATCAATATACTTTCATAGGACTACAACAGATGAAAAAAATGACTTACATATGACTAAACAATTATTTGGATTCATCTAGTCTCCTGGACTGATTTTCTGAGTTTTATTTTAATGACAATTAAATCTAGTATTTTGACAGGTGGAATTATCCAAATTTTATTATTACTAAGCAGGTTGAAAGTTTTTGAACTGGTTGGTGAACCAGTTTCATGATGTATCTGGGTACAATTTCATTTTGAATGAAAATATTTTTCTGTTTCAATTCTCATTGATCTCTCTTTCCATTTGATCATTCTCTTAAGAAAGTGGCCAAGTGGGAAACAATAACAAATATTTCTATTTAGAATCATAAATTACATTGGCCCCAAATCATAGTTACATTTGCCTATACGGAGAAAGTCTGTAAGGCTAATTTCTTATTCTTCTTCTCCATCTGATGATAAATTAATTTTTGTGAACCTACTATGTAAAGAGTGCTAACTAAAATTCCATGTTAATTTTGCAGGTGATGGAAGTTAAAGGACAAATGATCCATGTCTCAGAATCAAATTCCATTTTATTCTTGGGTTCTCCATGTGTGGACAAGTTGGATGAACTTATGGGACGAGGGCTACATCTCTCAGACATCCCTATCCATGATGCTACTCGAGATGTCATCTTGGTTGGCGAGCAGGCAAAGGCCCAGGATGGGCTGAAGAAGAGGATGGATAAATTAAAAGCAACTTTAGAAAGAACTCACCAGGCCCTGGAAGAAGAGAAAAAGAAAACAGTGGATCTTCTATACTCCATTTTCCCTGGTGATGTAGCCCAACAGTTGTGGCAAGGGCAGCAAGTGCAGGCCCGAAAGTTTGATGATGTCACCATGCTGTTTTCAGACATTGTTGGCTTCACGGCCATATGTGCCCAGTGTACCCCCATGCAAGTCATCAGCATGCTGAATGAACTGTACACAAGATTCGACCACCAATGTGGATTTTTGGATATTTATAAGGTAATGGGGTTTGCTTATCTATATAAAAGTATTTTAGTGGTAAATTATCATCTTCATTAAATCACAAGCATGCAATATTTTTTCTATTTAAACAAGATTAAGTGATGGATAATTTTCATTTAGAAATATTCAGAATACAAGTATTTCTGATCTTTGAGTGAATTTTCGCTATGAGTTGATTTAAATATTTGTCAGAAAGGAAAAATTCTGTGGAACTAGTCTTTTAAATTCATTATTATCAAAAAGATAAAATAAGCTTGCTGAAATATAGGCAACTCTTAACCACATTGTTTTTATGACTGAGTAGTGTTCTATTGTCTACATAAAACACATCTTCTTTATCCATTCATCTGTTGTTGGATACTTAGGTTGCTTCCATTCCTTGGCAATTATAAATAATAAACAATGCTCCTAGGAACTTTGGGCTTCATGAATCTTTTTGTATTAGTCTTTCTGTTTCTTTCTGATGTATACCCAGGAGTGGAATTCCTAGGTCCTATGGTAATTCTTTAGTTTTTTGAGAAACCTCAAAATTGGCTACTGCTGTACCAGTTTACCTACAGAGTGGCTGCACCAATTTATCAATATTTTCCCACTAACAGTGTAGGAGAGATCCCTTTTCCCTGCATGCTCACCAACTTTTATATTTTATTTTCTTTTTAATGATAGCTATTCTGACCTCTGTGAGGTGATATCTTCTTGTGGCTTTGATTTGCATTTCCTTGTTGATTAGCAATACTGAGCATCTTTTCATGTGCTTGTTGACCATCCATTTTTATCAAGTTGCTAATATTTTTGATGTTGAGCTTTATGAGATGTTTATATATGTTGGATATTAACTCCTTATTGGTCATATCATCTGAAAATATCTCTTCCTGTTCAGTAGATTAGCAAAGAGGGGACATACCTCAACATAAAAGCCACTTATGAAAACCCAAGATCTAACATCATACATCATACTCAATAGTGAAAATATGAAAGTATTTCCTTTAGGGTCAAGATAAGACAAAGATGTCCACTCTCACAACTTTTACATTTTTGGAAGTTCTGGCCACAACAGTCATATAAGAAAAAGAAATAAAAGGAATCCAAATTGAAAAAGAAGTAAAACTTTTAGTCTGCAGATGATATGGTACTATACATAGAAAATTCTAAAGAGGCCACTAGAAAACTACTAGAGCTCATCAATGAATTTGATAAAGTTATACAAAGTTAATATACATAAATCTGTTACATTTCTCTACACTAACAGTTAAATATCAGAAAGAGAAATTAAAGAAGTAATCCTATTTATGATTGCATCAAAAATAATAAAATACCTAAGAATAAATGTGCCTAAGGAGGTTAAATGCCCACACTCAAAAAACTGATGAAAAACACTGATGAAAGAAACTGAAATAGATAGAAAAATATATCATGCTCTTGAGTTGGAAGAATCAATATTGTCAAAATGACTGTACTATGCCAGGCAATCTACGGATTTAAAGCAATCCCTGTCAAAATGCCAATGACATTTTTTACAAAACTGGAACAAATGATTTTAAAATTCATGTCAAGAGATACAAAAGACCTAAACGTGCCAAAATAATCTTGAGAAAGAAAAACAGAGCTAGAGGAATTGAGCTCCCTAACTTCAGACTATACTCCAAAGCCACAGTCATCAAAAGAGTATGATACTGGCACAGAAACAGACAATCGATCAATGGAACAGAATACAGAGCCCAGAAGTAAATTCCAACAGTTTTGGTCAATGAATCTATGACAAGGGAGGCAAGGATATATGACAGAGAAAATAGTCTCTTTAGTAAGTGGTGCTGAGAAAGCTGGACAGCTACTGGTAAGAGAATAAAATTAGAACATTCTCTAACACCATACACAAAAGTTAACTCAAAATGGATTAAGCTTTTAAATGTAATGCAGGATACTATAAAACTCCTAGAGAAAAATATCAAACACTGTTTGACATAAATTTCAGCAATATATGTTTCTGAGATCCATCAACTAGAGTAATGGAAACAAAAGCAAAAAATAAGCAAATGATTAAACTTAAAATAGTTTGCACAGCAAAGGAATGTATCAACCAAGCCAGGTGTTTTTAGTTTATCTCTGATACTAGTATGTATATGTATGTGAGTCAATTTCTGTTTTATAAATAAGTTCATTTCTGTTATTGTTTTAGATTCCACATATAAGTGATATCATATATTATTTATCTTTGACTCACCTCACTCAGTAAGACAATCTCTTAGTTCCATCCATGTTGCTACAAGTGATAGTATTAATAGTTCATTCTTTTGATGGCATAATATTCCATTGTGTATATAAGCCAAATTTTCTTTATCCACTCCTCTGTTGGTGGACAGCTGGGTAGCTTCCATTTCCTGATTATTGAAGTGCATTGCTTTTTGAATTAGAGTTCTTACCTTTTCCAGGTATATGTTCAGGAGTGAGATTGCTGAATCATATGATAACTCTATTTTTAGTTTTTGACGGAACCTCCGAGCTGCCGTCTATGGGGTCACACAGAGTCGGACACGACTGAAGCGACTTAGCAGCAGCAGCAGCAGCCAGACTGTTTTCCATAGTGACTGCACTAATTTACATTCCCATCAACAGTGTAGCAGGGTTTTCTTTTTTCTACTCTCTCTCCAGTTTTATTATTTGTATGGTGATGTCCATTTTACAGGTAAAAGGTGATAAAACCTCATTGTAGTTTTGATTTCAGTTCTCTAAGTATTTGCATTTCTCTAATAAGTAGCAATGTTGAGATTATCTCTATGTCTTCTTTGGAGAAATCAATTTAGGTCTTTTGAGCATTTTTTGACTGGTTTGTTTATATATGTATATTTATAGTTCTATGAGCTATATATATATATATGGAAACAAAGACTTTGTCAGTCACATTGTTTGCAAATATTTTCTCCCAGTCTGTAGTCTGTCTTTTTGCTTTGTTTATGGTTTCCTCTGTTATAAAAAAAACTCTTAAGTTTGATTAGGCCTTGTTTGTTTATTTTGTTTCTATTTATTTTGTCTTGGAAAAATTATCTAAGAAAATATTTCTATGATTTATCTTGAAGAGCATTTTCCCTATGTTCATTTCTAGGAGTTTTATGGTATCATATCTTATATATACAATTTTAAACCATTTTGAATTTATTTTTTATACAATATGAGAGAATATTCTAACCTCACTGATCTACATGTAATGCCCAATTTTCCCAGCACCACATGATGAAGAGACTGTCTTTTCTCCATTGTATTTTCTAACCTCTGTTGAACAGTGGGTTTATTTCTAGGTTCTCTAGTCTGTTCCATTGATCCATCTGGTTTTTTGTACCTATACCACATTGTTTTGATTACTGTGGCTTTGTAGTATTGTCTGGAGTCTGGAAGAATTTTTATCCAGCTTTGTTTTTTTCCCTAAATATTGTTTTGGCAATCCTGATTCTTTTATGGTTGCATATAAATTTTAGGATTATTTGATCTAGTTTTGTGAAAGTTTCATGGGTAGTTTGATAAGGTTCACTTTAAATCTATAGATTTCTTTGGGTAGTTTGGCCATTTTAACAACATTAAATTTTCCAATCCAAGAGTATTGGATATCTTTCTGTTTCTTTGAATCACCTTCAGTTTCCTTTATATATGTTTTATGGTTCTCAGCATATCAGTTTCTCACCTCCTTGGTCAGGTGTACTCCTAGATATTCTACTTTACTGTTGATCTTATTTTAAGCATTTTTTTTTTTTACTTTCTCTTTCTGATGTTCTTTGTGAAAGTGAAAGTCACTTAGTCATGTCTGAATCTTTGTGATCCCATGGACTACACAGTCCATGGAATTCTCCAGGCCAGAATACTGGAGTGGGTAGCTGTTCCCTTCTCCAGGGGATCTTCCCAACCCAGGGATCGAACCCATGTCTCTCACACTGCAGGCAAATTCGTTACCAGCTGAGCCACCAAGGAAGCCCAAGAATACTGGATGGCTAGCCTATCCCTTCTCCAGTGTATCTTCCCAACCCAAGAATCCAAACGGGGTCTCCTACATTGCAGGTGGATTCTTTACCAACTGAGCTATCAGGGAAGCCCAATATTTTGTAGTGCAAAGAAATGCAAAATATTTCTGTATATTAACCTTGTATCATGCTACATTGATTAATTTATTTATCAGTTCTAGTAATTTTTGTGTGGAGTCTTTCAGGTTTTCTATATAGAGTATCATGTCATCTACATATAATGACAATTTTACCTCTTCCCTTCACATTTGGAAATCTTTTATTTCTTTTCCCTGTCTGATTCCTCTGACTAAGACATCCACTACTGTGTTGAATAGAAGTGGTGGGAATGGCATCCTTGTTTTGTTCCCGGATATAGCAGGAAGGCTTCTAGTTTTTCAGTGTTGAGTATTATTTTGGCTGTGGGTTTGTCATAAGTGACTTTTATTATGCTGAGTTATGTTCCCTCAGTACCCACTTTGGTGACAATATTTATCATGAATGGATACTGAATTTTATCAAATGCTTTTTTTGTGTTTATTCAGATGATCTTGTGGTTTTTGTCTTTTCTTAATGTGATGTACTACATTTATTGATTTGCATATATTTAGCCATCTTTGTGATCTGAAGTGAATTCAGTTTGATCATGCTGTATAATCCTTTTTATGTGTTATTGTATTTGGTTTGCTAATGTTGTGTTGAGGATTTTTTTCATCTATATTCATCGAAGATTTGGGGCTATATTTTATTTTTTAGTAGTATCTTTGTCTGGTCTTGATATATAGGGGATGGCCAACTTTGGGTCATTTTTTATTCCACTTTCTTGTTCTTTTTTCTGGGTTCCTACTAGGTGTAGATTCCATGCTTTATATTATCCCATAGGTCTCTTGTGCTGCTTCCATTTTTAAAATTTTCTCTCTGCTTTTTGATTGGGTGATTTCTGTTATTTTATATACTTTTTAATTGATTTTTTTCTGCTTTTTTCCTCCATTTTATTTATTTCCTCACTGAACTTTATTATTTCTTTCTGCTGAATTAATATTATTTGTTATTTTCATAATCCTTTGGATTGTACATTAGGTTGATTTTTGAGGAAGTCCTGTATTGCTATGAATTTGCCTCTTAAGACTGCTTTTGTTGAAGTCCATAGATTTTGTACAGTTGTGTTTTCATTGTCATTTGTCTTGAAGTATTTTTTGATCTCCTCTTTGATCTCATTGTTGGCCCACTGATATTTTGTTTAGTCTCCATGCATATCTCACTGTATATTCCTCCCTAGGAACTGTCCACGAGTACTGTACATCACCTACATATTAATCTTCAAGTTGTGAACTTTCAAAGATGGGAATTTGTGTTCACATGTCCAGTCATGTAAGTTAGTTCATGTGTCTGGCATACATTGTACCAGCATGCATCCTCTACAAGTGGTTGTGCTTTTGTGTACTATACTGGACAGTTGTATATAGAGTACAGTAGGATAGTATCTTTACTTCAAGCCCAAGGTATCTGGAAATGTAAAAGCAAATGTAATAGCAATGGTGATATAGCTGGTACTGCTAAGAAGAACCAAGCAATAACAATGGAAACAAAAGTGAAATAATTGAGAGAGTGAAGTGGGGTGAAAAGATGGTAGACATCACTCATTCTTATAACATGAATTGTTGAACCATTGGCATGATTCTAAAGAACAAGATCATGGAACATGTGAAGTCTGCTGTGCCAATGATGTTGAAAATAATATCAATGAAATGTGGAAAAATGATGGAGCAGATGGAGAAAATTCTCAGATGTAGAATCAGCATCAGCAATCAGTCCCACTCAGCTTAATGCTGATTCAAGAGAAAGCTAATAGTCTTTATGAAGACTTGAAGGATAAACATGGCAAAGAATCAGAGGGAACATTTTTTAATGTCAGCCATGACTGGTTTTATTGGCTTAAGGCTTGAGCCAAACTTCACAAATTAAAAGTAAGTAGCAAAGAAGAAAATGCAGATATGATGGCTGCTCAGGAATTCCTGAAATGCTTTGAGAAATTATTGATTAAGGTGTATATTTACCCAAGCATGTTTTTAATGTGGATGAGACAAGATTGTACTGGAAGAAAATGCCAGACCAAAGTTATGCCATCATGGAGGAAAAGTTGATGTCCATCTATAAAGCAGCAAAGGATATGCTGACTGTTGTTTGATGGCAATGCTTCTGTTGATATGAAGCAGAAGTCTTTTTTAGATTATTATTCAGAAAACCCCAAAAACATTAAAATCATAGCCAAGGAGTCTCTTCCTGTTGTGCAGAAGAGTAAGCCCAAAACCTGGTTACAAATGTCATTTTCCAGGACTGATCTTTAAACCACAGTATCCCAGAGATAGAGAAATATTGCTTGGAGAAGGACATTCCATTCTGCATTATTTTGTTGCTAAATAGTGCTCCTGGTAACCCACCATTCATGGACTATTTTATTTTCATTTCACCATCAAAGTAGTGCATATGTCACTCAGTATTGCTTCACTTATCCAACCAATGGCATGTAGTTAGAAATACCATTTATGTCACATTTTTTGTCAGACAGTAAATGAGTGATAAAACATTCTTATGACAATTTTAGATGAACTATTACATCTCGTTGTTGGTGTTCAGTCACTGAATCGTGTCTGAATCTTTGTGACCCCATGGACTGCAGCACACCAGGCTCTTCTGTCCTGGAATTTTCTCAAATTCATGTCCATTGAGTTGGTGATGCTATCTAAATATCTCATCATCTGCTGCAACCTTCTCCTTTTGCCTTCAGTCTTTTCCAGCATCAGGGTCTTTCCCAATGAGTCAAAGCTTCACATCAGGTGGACAAAGTATCAGAGCTTTAGTATCAGTCCTTATAATGAATATTCAGGGTTTATTTCCTTTAGGATTGGCTTGCTTGAAATCCTAGCTTTCCAAGGGACTTGCCAGAGCCTTCTCCAGCACCACAGTTTGAAAGTATATATTCTTTGGTGCTCAGCCTTCTCTGTGGTCCAACTCTCACATTTGTACATGACTACGAGAAAAACCATACTTTTGACCTTTGTCAACAAGTGATATATCTGATTTTTAATATGCTGTCTAGGTTTGTCATAGTTTTCTTTCCAAGGAGAAAACATCTTTTCATGGCTGCAGTCACTGTTCACAGTTATTTCAGAGACCAAGAAAATAAAATCTGTCATTTCTCCCCTTCTGTTTGCAATGAAGTGATGGGACTGGATGCCATGATCTTAGTTTTTTTAATGCTGAGATTTAAGCCAGCTCTTTCACTCTCCTTTTTCACCTTCAGCAAGAGGCTCTTTAGTTCCTCCTCACTTTGCTCCACTAGGATAATATCATCTGGATATCTGAGGTTATTGATATTTCTTCAGGCATCTAGACTCCAGCTGAGATTCATCCAGCCTGGCAGTTTGCATAATGTTCTCTGTATATAAGTTAAATAAGCAGGGTGACAATATACATCCTTGACATACTCCTTTCCCAATTTTGAATCAGTTCGTTGTTCCATGTCCAATTCTAACTGTTGCTTCTTGACCTGCATACACATCTCAGGAGGTAGATAAAGTGGTTTGGTATTCCCATCTCTTTAAGAGTTTTCCACAGTTTGTTTTGAGCCACACAGTCAAACGCTTTAGTTTACTCAGTGAAACAGAAGGAGATAATTTTCTGAAATGCCCTTGCTTTTTCTATGATCCAGTGGATCTTGGCAATTTAAGATCTGGTTGCTATGCCTTTTCTAAATCCAGCTTGTACATTTGGAAATTCAATTCACACTCTGTTGACGCCCACCTTGAAGGATTTTGAGCATGACCTTGCTAGCATGTGAAATGAGTGCAGTTGTGCAGTAGCTTGAACATTTTTTGGTATTGCCCTTTTTGGGGATTGGAATGACAAATGACATTTTCCAGTCCTGTGGCCATTGCTGAGTTTTCCAAATTTGCTGACATAGTGATTGCAGCACCTTAACACTGTCATCTTTCAGTTTTTTAAATAGCTCAGCTGGAATTCCATCACTTCCGCTGTCTTTATTGGTGTTAATGCTTCCTAAGGTCCACTTGATTTCACACTCCAGGATGTCTGGCTCTAGGTGAGTGATCACACCATTGTGGCTACCGTTTTGTATAGTTCTGTGTATTCTTGCCATCTCTTTTTAATCTCTTCTGCTTCTGTTAGGCCCATACTGTTTCTGTCCCTTATTGAACCCATGTTTTCATGAACTGTTCCTTTGGTCTCTACTTCTCTGAAGATATCTCTAGTATTTCCCATTCTATTGTTTCCTTCTATTTCTTTGCATTGTTCACTTACGAAGGTTTTCTTACCTCTCCTTGCTACTGTTTAGAACTCTGCATATAGATGGGTATTTATTTCCTTTTCTCCTTCTCTTCTCTTTTCATCTCTCTTCTTTTCTCGCCACCATTTGTAAGATCTCCTCAGACAACCCTTTTGCCTTGTTGCATTTCTTTTTCTTGGGGATGGTTTTGGTCACCATTTCCTGTACAATGTTACAAATCTCCATCCATTGTTCTTCAGATACTTTAAGATCTAATCCCTTGAATCTATTTGTCACTCATACTGTATAATCATAAGGGATTTAATTTAGGTCATACCTGAATGGCCTAGTGGTTTTCCCTACTTTCTTTAGTTTAAGCCTGAATTTTGCCAAAAGGGGATGATGATCTGAGCCACAGTCAGCTCCAGGTCTTGTTTTTGCTGACTATAAAGAATATCTTCAACTTTGGCTGCAAAGAATATAATCAGTCTGATTTTGGTAGTGACCATCTGGTGATGTCCATGTGTAGAATCATCTCTTGTGTTGTAGGAAGAGGTTGTTTGCTATGACCAGTGTGTTTTCCTGGCAAATTCTGTTAGCCTTTGCCTGCTTCATTAGTATTCCAAGTCCAAACTTACCCCCTACTTTTGCATTCCAATCCTCTATGATAAAAAGGACATCTCTCTCTCTCTCTTTCTCTCTCTTTTTTTGGTGTTAGTTCTAGAAAGTCCTGGTGGCTCAGTCATTAAAGTATTTGTCTGCAGTACAGGAGACATGGGTTGGCTCCCTGAGTCAGGAAGATCCCCTGGAGAAGAAAAGAAGAAAATGGCAACCCACTCCAGCCTGGAAAATCCAATGGACAGAACAGCCTGGTGGGCTATAGTCCGTGGAGTCACAAGAGTCAGACATGACTCGGTGACTAAACAACCACCACCACCACTAGAAGGTCTTGTAGGTCTCATAGAACAGGTTAAATTTAGCTCCTTCAGCATCAGTGGTTGCTGCATAGACTGGATTACTGTGATGTTGAGTGGTTTCCTTTGGAAATGAACCAAGATCATTCTGCCGTTTTTAAGACTGCACCAAAGTACTGGATTCAGACTCTTTTGTTGTCTATGAAGGCTCCTCCACTTCTTCTAAGGGATTCTTGCCCATAGTAGTAGATATAATGGTCATCTAAATTAAATTTGCTCCCTCCCATCCATTTAGTCACTGATTCCTAGGATCCCGATGTTCACTCTTGCCATTTCCTGCTTGAACACATTCATGGACCTAACATTCCAGGTTCCTATGCAGTATTGTTCTTTACAGCATTAGATTTTACTTTCACTGCCAGATACAACCACAACTGAGCATCATTTCCACTTTGGTCCACAACTTCATTCTTTTTGGGGTTGTTAGTAATAGCATCTGCTCTTCCCCAGTAGCATATTGGACACTTTCCAACCTGGGGGCTCATCTGTTGATGTCTTTTTGTATCTTTTTTGTGTCTTTTGTATCTTTGTATCTTCTATATCTTTTTACTTTTTTATACCATTCATAGGTTTCTGGTGGCAAGAATACTGGAATGGCTTGCCATTTCCTCCTCCAGTGAACCACATTTTGTCAGAACTCTCCACTATGACCTGTCTGCCTTGGGTGGCCTTGCATGGCATTGCTCATAGCTCCATTGAGTTAAGAAAGTCCTTCGCTGTGATAAGGCAGTGGCCCATGAAGGGGAGAGAACAGTAAGACAAGCTAACTGTATAAGAAGTAGGTAGGAGGTAGAATGTACAGGTATTTACTGAAATTTAACCATTTCCATGTTTATGTTCTTAGTCATAAAAGCAAGATGAAGACATTGAAGAATTTTGAATACAAGAGTGACCCGAGTAGATGTGCTTTAAAAGAAATCATTTCAACAGTAGTATGGGAGGGGTGGGTGGGAAATAGTCAAACATATTAATGCCATAATTCAGTTGAAGGATGGTGATACCATTACCTGGACTGGTTAGACATGTACAAGAGTCAGTGCTGGAATCTTGAAATAAGTGGTCAGTTTTGTCTACTTAATATTGGAAATATTTCTCTTTCATCATTCATGCAAATCACCTGGTCACCTGAATATGTTCTTGTTTTGGAATTATGTAGGCTTGAACTGTATTGACTGAATGTTTTAGAGCCATGTAACAATGACTATGATTTGGAAAGGTAATTCACACATTGTCTATATTGACCTAGCTCTTCCTATAAGCATTTATAATGCAATTTGACTCAATCATAATTCTCTACATGTCTATTATGTTAGCAAGGTGCTAGGCCCTATTGGACTTAAAATATATCTTAAAACTAATTTAAAGAAATGGTACAGATGGACTTATTTGCAGGGCAGGAAAAGGGACAAAGATGTAGAGAACAGACATGTGAACCCATAGAGTTGTTGAAGGGTGGTGGGACAATTTGGGAGATTGGGATTGACATTTATATCCTGCCATGCCCAAGATAGATTGCTAGTGGGAAGCTGCTGAGGGGAAAACTAGGTCTTGTTCTGATGGGCGGGGCCATGCTCAGTAAATCTTTAATCCAATATTCTGTTGATGGGTGGAGATACAAGAGACAGGAATCAAGACCATTCCTAAGAAAAAGAAATGCAAAAAAGAAAAATGGCTGTCTGAGGAGGCCTTACAAATAGCTGTGAAATGAAGAGAAGTGAAAAGCAAAGAAGAAAAGAAAAGATATACCCCTTTGAATGCAGAGTTCCAAGGAATAGCAAGGAGAGATAAGAAACCCTTCCTCCATGATCAGTGCAAAGAAATAGAGGAAAACAATAGAATGGCAAAGACTAGAAATCTCTTCAAGAGAATTAGATTTAGAGACCAAGGGAACATTTCATGCAAAGATGGGCTCAATAAAGGACAGAAATGGTATGGACCTAACAGAAGCAGAAAATACTAAGAAGAGGTGGCAAGAATACACAGAATAATTATACAAAAGAAAAAAGATCTTCACAACCCAGATAATCACAATGGTGTGATCACTCACCTAGAGCCAGACATCCTGGAATGTGAAGTCAAGTGGGTCATAGAAAGCATCACTAAGAACAAATCTGGTATAAGTGATGGAATTCCAGTTGACCTATTTCAAATCCTAAAAGATGATGCTGTGAATGTGCTGCACTCAATATGCTGTCAAATTTAGAAAACTCAGCAGTGGCACAGGACTGGAAGCTCAGTTCATGCCAATTCCAAAGAAAGGCAGTGCCTATTGACCTATATTTCTGTCTTTGTGCCAGTACCTTACTGTATTGATGACTGTGGCTTTGTAGTAGAGCCTGAAATTAGGCAGGTTGATTCCTCCAGTTCCATTCTTCTTTCTCAAGATTGCTTTGGCTATTCGAAGTTTTTTGTATTTCCATACAAATCTTGAAATTATTTATTCTAGCTCTGTGAAAAATACCATTGGTAGCGTGATAGGGATTGCATTGAATCTATATATTGCTTTGGGTAGTACACTCATTTTCACCATATTGATTCTTCCAATCCATGAAGATGGTATATTTCTCCATCTATTAGTGTCATCTTTGATTTCTTTCACCAGTGCTTTATAGTTTTCTATATGTAGGTCTTTAGTTTCTTTAGGTAGATATATCCTTAGTATTTTATTCTTTTCATTGCAGTGATGAATGGAATTGTTTCCTTAATTTCTCTTCCTATTTTCTCATTATTAGTGTATAGGAATGCAAGGGATTTCTATGTGTTGATTTTATATCCTGCAACTTTACTATATTCATTGATTAGCTCTAGTAATTTTCTGGTGGAGTCTTTAGGGTTTTCTATGTAGAGGGTCATGTCATCTGCAAACAGTGAGAGTTTTACTTCTTTTCCAATTTGGATTCCTTTTATTTCTTTTTCTGCTCTGATTGCTGTGGCCAAAACTTCCAAAACTATGTTGAATAGCAGTGGTGGGAGTGGGCACCCTTGTCTTGTTCCTGACTTTAGGGGAAATGCTTTCAATTTTTCACCATTGAGGATAATGTTTGCTGTGGGTTTGTCATATATAGCTTTTATTATGTTGAGGTATGTTCCTTCTATTCTTGCTTTCTGGAGAGTTTTCATCATAAATGGATATTGAATTTTGTCAAAGGCTTTCTCTGCATCTATTGAGATAATCATATGGCTTTTATTTTTCAATTTGTTAATGTGGTGAATTACATTGATTGATTTGTGGATATTGAAGAATCCTTGCATCCCTGGGATAAAGCCCACTGGTCATGATGTATGATCTTTTTCACATGTTGTTGGATTCTAATTGCTAGAATTTTGTTAAGGATTTTTGCATCTATGGTCATCAGTGATATTGGCCTGTAGTTTTCTTTCTTTGTGGCATCTTTGTCTGGTTTTGGTATTAGGGTGATGGTGGCCTCATAGAATGAGTTTGGAAGTTTACCTTCCTCTTTAATTTTCTGGAAGAATTTGCCAAAAATAGAAAGCCCAGAGATAAATCCATGCACCTATGGACACCTTACCTTTGATGAAGGAGGCAAGAATATACAATGGATTAAAGACAATCTCTTTAACAAGTGGTGCCGGGAAAACTGGTCAACCACTTGTAAAAGAATGAAACTAGAACACTTTCTAACACCATACACAAAAATAAACTCAAAATGGATTAAAAATTTAAACAAAAGACCAGAAACTATAAAACTCCTAGAGGAGAACATAGGCAAAACACTCTCCGACATAAACCACAGCAAGATCCTCTATGACCCACCTCCTAGAATACTGGAAATAAAAGCAAAAATAAACAAATGGGATGTAATTAAACTTAAAAGCTTCTGCACAACAAAGGAAACTATAAGCAAGGTGAATAGACAGCCTTCAGAATGGGAGAAAATAATAGCAAATGAAGCAACTGACAAACAACTAATCTCAAAAATATACAAGCAACTTATGCAGCTCAATTCCAGAAAAATAAATGACCCAATCAAAAAATGGGCCAAAGAACTAAATAGACATTTCTCCAAAGACATACAGATAGCTAACAAACACATGAAAAGATGCTCAACATCACTCATTATCAGAGAAATGAAAATGAAAACCACAATGAGGTGCCATTTCACGCCAGTCAGAACGGCTGCGATCCAAAAGTCTACAAGCAATAAATGCTGGAGAGGGTGTGGAGAAAAGGGAACTCTCTTACACTGTTGGTGGGAATGCAAACAGGTACAGCCACTATGGAGAACAGTGTAGAGATTCCTTAAAAAACTGGAAATAGAACTGCCTTACGACCCAGCAATCCCACTGCTGGGCATATACACCGAGGAAACCAGAATTGAAAGAGACACGTGTATCCCACTGTTCATCGCAGCACTGTTTATAATAGCCAGAACATGGAAGCAACCTAGATGCCCATCAGCAGACGAATGGATAAGAAAGCAGTGGTACATATACACAATGGAGTATTACTCAGCCATTAAAAAGAATACATTTGAATCAGTTCTAACGAGATGGATGAAACTGGAGCCTATTACACAGAGTGAAGTAAGCCAGAAAGAAAAACACCAATACAGTATACTAACACATATATATGGAATTTAGAAAGATGGCAATGATAACCCTGTATGCGAGACAGCAAAAGAGACACAGATGTATAGAACAGTCTTTTGGACTCTGTGGGAGAGGGATAGGGTGGGATGATTTGGGAAAATGGCATTGAAACATGTATAACATCATATATGAAACGAATCGCCAGTCCAGGTTCAATGCATGATACTGGATGCTTGGGGCTGGTGCACTGGGATGACCCAGAGGGATGGTACAGGGAGGAAGGTGGGAGGGGGGATTCAGGATGGGGAACACGTGTATACCTGTGGCAGATTCATGTTGATGCATGGCAAAACCAATACAATATTGTAAAGTAAACTCCAATGAAAATAAATAAATTTATATTTTAAAAAAAAGAAGCAATGCCAAAGAATGCTCAAACTACTGCACAGTTGCACTCATCTCACATTCTAGTAAAATAATGATCAAAATTCTCCAAGCCAGGCTTCAATAGTACGTGAACCATGAACTTTCAGATGTTCAAGCTGGATTTAGAAAAGGCAGAGGAACCAGAGATCAAATAGCCAACATCCATTGGATCATTGAAAAAGCAAGAGAATTCCAGAAAAACATCTATTTCTGCTTTATTGACTATGCCAAAGCCTTTGACTGTGTGGATCACCACAAACTGTGGAAAATTCTGAAAGAGATGGGAATACCAGACCACCTGACCTGCCTCCTAGGAAACCTGTATGCAGGTCAGGAAGCAACAGTTAGAACTGGACATCGAACAGCCTGGTTCCAAATAGCAAAAAGAGTACATCAAGGCTGTATATTGTCACCCTCCTTATTTGACTTATATGCAGAATACATCATGATATACACTGGGCTGGATGAAGCACAACCTGAAATCAAGGTTGCTGGGGAAAATATCAATAACCTTAGATATACAGATGACACCAGATTTATGGCAGAAAGTGAAGAACTAAAGAGCCTCTAGATGAAAGTGAAAGAGGAGGGTGAAAAAGTTGACTTAAAGCTCAACATTCAGAAAACTAATATCATGGCATCCAGTCCCATCACTTCATGGCAAATAGATGGGGAAACAATGGAAAGTGGCAGACATTATTTTTTGGAGCTCCAAAATCACTGCAGATGGTGACTGCAGCCATGAAATTAAAAGACGCTTACTCCTTGGAAGGAAAGTTATGACCAACCTAGACAGCATATTAAAAAGCTGATACATTACATTGTCAAGAAAGGCCCACCTAGTCAAGGCTATGGTTTTTCCAGAAGTCATGTATGGATGTGAGAGTTGTAAAGAAAGCTGAGCACCAAAGAATTGATGCTTTTGAACTGTGGTTATGAAGACTCCTGAGAGTCCTTTGGACTGCAAGGAGATCTAACCAGTCCATCCTAAAGGAAATCAGTCCTGAATATTCATTGGGAAGACTGATTTTGAAGCTCCAATACTTTGGTCACCTGATGCAAAGAACTGAGTCATTTGAAAAGACCCTGATGCTGGGAAAGATTGAGAGTGGGAAGAGGAGACGACAGAGGATGAGATAGTTGGATGGCATCACCGACTCAATGGATATGAGTTTGAATAAACTCAGAATGTTGGTGATGGACAAGGAGGCCTGGCATGCTGCAGTCCATTGGGTTGCAAGGACTCAGACACGACTGAGCCCCTGAACTGACTGGGAAGCTGCTGTATAAAATAGGGAGCTCAGCTTGTTGCTCTGTGAAGACCTAGAATGGTGGCATGGGGGATGGGGCCAGTCAGAGATTCAAGAAGAATGGGATATATGTATACATATAGCTGATTCACCTTGTTGTACAGCAGAAACTAATACAATATTGTAAACCAATTATGCTTCAATGAAAATAATGGTCTAAAAAAGAAAACCGGAGTCTTGATAGTAAAAAATAAAATAGAAAAATATTTTTAAAGTGAAAAGATAACTAAAGCATTGTTTCTGCCTTCAAAATTAGATTTAACAGTCTAGATAAGATGATATTAGAGAAAGTATGAACACAAATGACTGCAGAATAAAAGATGAAGAAACCAAGTTTTATTTTGGTTCTAAAAGAAGCAATGATGACATCCTATTTGCATTGAAGGATTGCAAATACTTTCAGAAAAGATATGGCATAAAGATGGATTTAGAAGTTGAGGGAGAGGGAGAGGGTGAGATGATTTGGGAGAATGGCATTGTAACATTTATAATATCATGTAAGAATCGAATCGCCAGTCTATGTCTGATGCAGGATACGGCACACTTGGGGCTGGTACACGGGGATGACCCAGAGAGATGTTGTGGGGAGGAGGGTGGGAGGGGGGTTCATGTTTGGGAATGCATGTACACCCGTGGTGGATTCATGTCAATGTATGGCAAAACCAATACAGAATTGTAAAGTAAAATAAAAAATAAATAAATAAAAATAAAATTTAAAAAAATAGAAGTTTGACTCATGAAAGGTTGGGAAAAATGTATTTTTTATTTTTTTAAAGGAAAAACGTATTTTTTAAAACCATATTTAATTTGAGGGGATAAAAGCTAGCATTTACATAGATAATCTGAGAATGGTAGGATTTACAGAAGTTTAATTATCTTTTAAAAATCAAATTCTTAGTGAAGTATTTCCATTTAATTTGCTAATTTGTATACACTATTCACTTTAAAAAAGATATTTTTTAGGGTAGTTTTAGCTTTACAATAAAACTGAGCAGAGGGTACAGAGATTTCCCATTATACCAGTAACCTTACACATGCATAGCCTTCTACACTATAAACATCACTCACTAGGATGATGAGTGATGAAGGATGAACCCATTGACAAGTCATAATCACCAAGTTGGTAGTTTTGACATTGTACATTATATGGATTGGGACAAATATATAATGATGTATATCCATCATTATAGTATTGTACAGAATATATCCACTGCCCTAAAAATCCTCTGTGCTTCATCTACTCATCTCTCTCAACCTCCAGCAACAAAATTTTATTGTCTCCATAACTCTGTCTTTCACAGAATGTTGTATAGTTGAAATCATATAATGTGTAGGCCTTTCAGATTGACTTGTTTCACTTAGTTACATGCATCTAAGATTCCTCTGTCTTGTCATGATTCGATAACATTTATTTAATAATATTCCATGGTCTGAGTGTACCAGCTTGTTTATTTACTCACCTACTGAACGATATCTCACTTGCTTCCACATGTAAATTTTTACATGCATATATATATTTTCAACTTCTTTGGGTAAATACTGATTGCTGAAAAGATTGTGTCATAAGAATTTGTATAGTAGTGTAAGAAAGAACCAAACTGTCTTCCAAAGAAGCTGTTGTTATTGTTGTTCCGTCACTCCGTCACGTCAGACTCTTTGCAGCCACATGGACTGCAGCATGCCAGACTTCCATGTCCTTCCCCATCTCCCGGCTTATCTCAAACTCATGTCCATTGAGTCAGTGATGCCATCCAACCATCTTGTCATCTGTCGTTCCCTTCTCCTCCTGCCTTCAATCTTTCCCAGCATCAGGGACTTTTCCAGTGAGTCAACTCTTTGCATCAGGTGGCCAAAGTATTGGAGCTTCAGCTTTAGCATCAGTCCTTCCAGTGAATATTCAGGATTGATTTCCTCCAGGATTGACTAGTTTGATCTTGCAGTCCAAGAGTCTTCTCCAACACCACAGTTCAAAAGCATCAATTCTTCAGCGCTCAGGCCCTCTTTATGGTCCAAATCTCACATCCATGCATGACTACTGGAAAAACCATAGCTTTGACTAGACAGACCTTTGTTGGCAAGGTAGTGTCTCTGCTTTTTAATATACTGTCTAGATTTGTCATAACTTTTCTTCCAAGGAGCAAACATCTTTTAATTTCATGGTTGTAGTCACCCTCCACAGAGATTTTGGAGCCCAAGAAAATAAAGTCTGTCACTGTTTCCATCGTTTCCCCATCTGTTTGCCATGAAGTGATGGGACTGGATGCCATGATCTTCATTTTTTGAATGTTGTGTTTTAAGCCAGCTTTTTCACTCTCCTCTTTCACCTTCATCAAAAGGCTATTTAGTTCCTCTTTACTTTCTGCAATAAGGGTAGTGTCATCTGTGTAGCTGAGGTTATTGATATTTCTCCTAATGGAAAGAGGCTGTACCATTTTTAATTCCACCAGCAATGTCTGCGTTCCTGTTGCTCCATATCCTCACCAGCAACACAGTCAGTGTTCAGGATTTTTATCATTCAAATAAGTTTATAATGGTACCTCACTGTGTTCAAATTTGCATTTCCCTGATGATATATTCCTGGGTCAGGAAGATCTCCTGGAGAAGAAAATGGCAACCCACTCCTGTATTCTTGCCTGGAAAATCCCATGGACAGTGAAGCCTGGCAGGCTACAGTTGATAGAGTTGCAGAGTTGGAATGACTGAATGACTTCACTTTCATTTTGATGATATATAATATGGACCATCTTTTAATATGTTTGTTTGCAATCTATATATCTTCTCTGTGAAGTGTGTATTACAGTCTTAGACTAATTTTTACATTGGATTTTTTTCTTTATTGTTGAGCTATTTAAATATTTTAGATAATAATCGTTTATCGGATATGTTTCCCAATTATTTTCTCCGTGTGATGTGTCCTCTAATTCTTTAGACATTATCTTTCTCAGGACAGAAATTTTTAGTTTTAATATAGTCCAGTTTATCACTTCTTTCTTTCATAGATTGTATCTTTTGTGGTGTTATCAAAAAAAGCATCACCATAGCCAAGGTCGTCTAGTTTTTCTCTTATGTTATCTTCTAGGAGTTGCATAGGTTTTTATTTTGCATTTAGATCTACCCTCTATTTTTAATTTATTTGATAGGTGTCTAGATTCATATTTTTGTATGTAGATGTCCAGTTGTTACAGCACGATTTGTTAAAGACACTATCTTTGCTCCATTGTGTTTCCTTTGTCCCTTTGTCAAAGATCAGTGGACTATATTTATGGGGTCTGCTTCTGGACTCTATTCTGTTTCACTGATCTATTTATGTATTCTTTTACTGATACCATATTGTCCAAATTACTGTAGCTTTGTAGTAAGTCTTGAAGTTATTCACTTTTGTGACATCAACTAACATGATTCAGCACTAATTATGTATTTACTGAAAATACAGCAGACATTCACTATTCTCTGGGGAAACATTAAAGTTATGATAAGTCAAGAATCTCTGGAAAACTTTTTCTAAAAAATCATAAGCTCAATAATTATTTTATAAACAGTGAATGTGTGGATTTCAGGGAGAGAAATAATTTGGTATAAATATAGGTGGTGGAAGTACAGAAAGTTTGCAAATAACATTGAGTTATTCATATAAATTGAAGCATGGAATAAATTAGGATGACAGTGATGGATAAAGGTAGGATATTAGAGCCATATTATTGAAGGTCTTACAGGAGATTCTGCTATGTAGCAGAAAGAAATTTTCAATTGCCACATCTAACTTGAGGATTTACAGCAAAATTTTGACCAGAAAAAAATTTATCTATTAATCTGTCTATCATCTATATGTATCATAGTTATTTAGTTGCCAAGTCATGGCTGACACTTTTGCAACCTCATAATCTATAGGCTGCCAGGCTTTTCCTCTGTCCATGGAATTTCCCAGGCAAGAATACTGGAGTGGGTTGCCATTTCCTTCTCCAAGGGATCTTCCCAACCCAGGGACCGAATCCATGTCTCCTGCATTGTAGGTAGATTCTTTTTTTTTTAATTTTTATTTTTACTTTATTTTACTTTACAATACTGTATTGGTTTTGCCATACACTGACATGAATCCACCACGGGTGTACATGCGTTCCCAAACATGAACCCTCCTCCCACCTCCCTCCCCATAACATCTCTCTGGGTCATCCCCGTGCATCAGCCCCAAGCATCCTGTATCCTGCATCGGACATAGACTGGCGATTTGTTTCTTACATGATAGTATACATGTTTCAATGCCATTCTCCCAAATCATCCCACCCTCTCCCTCTCCCTCAGAGTCCAAAAGTCCTCTCTACACATCTGTGTCTCTTTTGCTGTCTCGCATACAGGGTTATCATTGCCATCTTTCTAAATTCCATATATACGTGTTAGTATACTGTATTGGTGTTTTTCTTTCTGGCTTACTTCACTCTGTATAATTGGCACCAGTTTCATCCATCTCATTAGAACTGATTCAAATGTATTCTTTTTAATGGCTGAGTAATACTCCATTGTGTATATATACCACAGCTTTCTTATCCATTCATCTGCTGATGGACATCTAGGTTGTTTCCATGTCCTGGCTATCATAAACAGTGCTGCGATGAACATTGGGGTACACGTGTCTCTTTCAATTCTGGTTTCCTCGGTGTGTATGCCCAGCAGTGGGATTGCTGGGTCATAAGGCAGTTCTATTTCCAGTTTTTTAAGGAATCTCCACTCTGTTCTCCATAGTGGCTGTACCAGTTTGCATTCCCACCAACAGTGCAAGAGGGTTCCCTTTTCTCCACACCCTCTCCAGCATTTATTGCTTGCAGACTTTTGGATCGCAGACATTCTGACTGGTGTGAAGTGGTACCTCATGTAGGTAGATTCTTTATCACTAAGCCATCAGGGAAGCCCATCTATATCTCTATATAATATCCTAACATCTCAATATTTAATAACCCTTGTGATAAACAGTCTAAGGCTTGGCAATATTGTTTTCCACATGATTTACATTCTTAGGCAGGAACTGGAATTTGCATTAATAGATCTACTAGGAGTTTTATCAGAAGAGCTTTCTTTATTAGGTAGGCATTTAGAACCCATTTCCCCTCATTTGGGAGTAGTTCCCAGGCTAAATCACTGTTCTATTTATATCCATGACCTCTTTTTCAATGTGCTGTATCACTTGAGCACTATAGAGGCATTCTTGAAAGAAGTAGTATTTGAGTCAGAAATACCAATCAAAATTAGTGTAATTAGATTTTTTTTAACGAAGGAGGAGTTTTTTGAAGTATTTTTATCAGTAATTCCTTAGTTAAACCTGTCTCCATTTGAACTGTTAAACCATTATGCACAATGAATATACTTGGATGTATTTAATAACAAACTTTGGGTCATTGAATACCTACTGTGCCACATGACTCAAAGCATTTGGTGTGTGTGTGTGTAGGGTTGGGGAGAGGTCAGCTGGGGGTTTTAATCTAAAGTTCTGAAAAATAAGGAAATATCTGGAGAAGATTTTACCCCCATGATTACAGTGAAAGTCAGAGGAGGGTTATATGAGAATGGCTGGAGTTCAGAATAAGACTGCTTTCCTCCATTCTGAAGGCTTATTGGCACTTTTTTAAAAGGCTGGGTAGATTTTATATATATTTTAACTCACATCATACATCAGAAGTCTTCACCATCGAGAATCATAAAATTTACCTGTTACCCGTGAGAATGCAGAAGTTGTTGTTCAGTCACTCAGTCGTGTCCGACTCTCTGTGAACGCATGAACTGAAGTGTGCTAGGCTTTCCAGTCCTTCACCATCTCCTGGAGCTTTCTAAATTCATGTCCATTGAGTCAGTGATGCCATCCAACCTTCTCATCCTCTTTCATCCCCTTCTCCTCCTGCCTTCAGTCTCCTAGCATCAGGGTCTTTTCCAGTGAGTCAGCTCTTCACATCAGGTGGCCAAAGTTTTGGACTTGCAGCTTTAGCATCAGTGCTTCCATTGAGTATTCACAATTGATTTCCTCCAGGATTGACTGGTTTGATCTCCTTGCAGTCCAAGGGACTCTCAAGAGTCTTCTCCAGCACCACAGTTCAAAAGCATCAATTCTTCAGCACTCAGCCTTTTTTATTGTCCAGCTCTCACATCCATACATGACACTGAAAAAGCCATAACTTTGGCCATACAGACCTTTGTAGGCAAAGTAATGTCTCTGCTTTTCAATATGCTGTCTAGGTTTGTCATAGCTTTTCTTGCAGCTTGTGCTTCATCCAACCCAGCATTTCGCATGATGTGCTCTGCATGTAAGTTAAATAAGCAGAGTGACAATATACAGCCTTGACTTACTTCTTTCCCAATTTGGAACCAGTCCATTGTTCCATGTCCAATTCTAACTGTTGTTTCTTGACCTGAATATAGGGTTCACACGAGGCAGGTAAGGTGGTCTGGTATTTTGATCTCTTTAAGAATTTTCCAGTTTGTTGTGATCTACACAGTCAAAGGCTTTAGCGTAATCATTGAAGCAGAAGTAGATGTTTTTCTGGAACTCTCTTGCTTTTTCTATGATCCAGCAGATGTTGGCAATTTAATCTCTGGTTCTTCGGCATTTTCTTTCTTTCTTTCTTTCTTTGTTTAACCTGCTAAGGAGTTTATTAAGAATAGTTATTCAGGGTAGAAATTAAGAAAAGAGACTTGGACTAGAGTGGAGGGCAGAAGTGATAAAACCAACAGGTCTGCATTGGACAAGGAGAACAAAGGAATCAAAGTCTGGTTAGAACCATGTGTCTAGATGAGAAAGATCAGGGTGGAGATAAAGGGGGTTAGGGTGAAGAGTTCCATTTTGGATAGGTTCATTTAGATGCTGTTGAGCCATCTAAGAGGAGATATCAGTAGACAACCAGCTACGCAGGATAAGAGATGACCATTCATCTAAGCTGTAGATGTGTTGATTCCTTGGGGGAAGAAGGTAGGTTAATAAGCAGAGGAACAGTTAAGGAGACCTGCAAAATTTCCACCCCATCTGGCCATCATCATATCATCACTACAAAGATACCTAGGTTCCTGTGGGCTAAGGATGGTCCCAAAGTGAAGTTCCCAGAGCCAAGTATAGCACAGGCCCATGATTCTTTATTTCCTGGGTTTGCAACCCACATCTAATCTGGTTGAGTAACTGTAAACACTGCCAGAAAGCCCAGAGTACTCCTACAGAAGCAGGCAGTCACTGTGCACGAGAGGAGCCAGATAGAGTCGCCTGCAGGAAGTTGTAGGCTGACAGCCACGGGCGTTTGTGCAACCTCCTTGAGAGGCCTGTGGGATGCTGGTCCATGTTGTAGGTTGAGCCTGCAACAGCTACTGCAGGACCATGGTTGGAAAACACAAATATGACCTTGTTTTCTTGCTTGGAATCATTTGGCAAGGACGAGTTCTAATCACTCGAAGGATAAATTCATAGTCCTAAAGTAACATTCAGTGTCTTTTTCATCATGATTTAGTAGCCATGGTAGCCTTAACATTTCCTAATTATTCTTCCAGATGATTCTGGATGCTTCCTTTGAGAAAGGGGCTTGCTTTGGACCTCTCTTTTCTGTGCTTCCACAGCACTATCTTACAATTATCTAATATCATTTACAATCACAGCTAGGTTTCCGGAGCTCTTACATGGTCATTCTAGCCTAAACTATTTACCCTCACCAGCTCATTAATTTTCACACAACTGTCTGAGACAGTTGCTATCAGTCCCATTCTGCAGATGAGGAAATTCTGGCCTAGAGATGTTCATTCACTACTCAGGGACAGTCTCCCACTAGACTACAAGTTCCAGGCTGGCACCGATGGACCAGCCATTTGCTTTTCCATGGGTCTGGTGACAAAACTGTGTCCCATGGTACTTTGCACGCCAGTGCTGCCATTGGCCCAGCCAGTCGGCTCCTTTATAAAAGTGAGGCGCTGAGTGGTTGCTCAGTTTCTTGGGCTTAGAACAGAGACTAGGTTTGTGACTGGAAGGCTTGGGCTAGTGCGGGCCAGATGCCACGATCAGTCATGGTTCCTGGGCGATAGTGATTTCCACGGGCACACCAGCATTCGTCAGGGGAGGAGGGCACCCAGGTCCGTGCCAGCTGCCAAGCCACTCCATGCCCCATGGCGCCCAAGTCTGTGACACGGCCTTCTTAGGGGACAGTTGTGGCATCTCAGCCAAATTCATCTGTGAAGAAGAAAGATGAAATGGGAAAGAACATCCAGGTGGTGGTAAGATGCAGATAGGGCGAGCTTGCAGGGTTCCGAGCCCTGGGCTTTGCTGCCAGGCTCCTTCCTGTACGGTCCAAGGAGAGGGATTTTGTTTACAATTTTCTGAAGGAGCCAGACCTTCCTGTTTCATAGTTTCCTGCGTTAATCAATTCCTGAAGTACAGTTTTACTTTCTGCTGCTAACGACTATTCTTTCAATATCATATTAGACATCTGAGAAACAAGTGTAGACACATTTTCTGGAATCGATGTGAGAGATCCAAGTGCTGCTGCAGTAATAGTGTCTAATGCAGAGACACTGGACATCAGCAGGGTACCAAATGAGGTCTTGTGAACTTCTAGCATGGACTTTTGTTTCGTGCTGATATCCTTAATTAATTCTTCCATATTATTAAACAGACTATTCAAGTTTTTGCCAAAAACATCTTGAGCTTCTTTATTATGCTGATCAACTGCCTTCTTATGATCCAGTTTAGAATGGAGACCAAATACATATTTTGTAGTTTCTCCGACTGTGTTAAGCAACCTGTTGGCAGCATCATGAAGTCTCTCTTCAGTACTTTCCAAAGCTGAGGTGATATATTCTTCTTCAACAAGCTGTAATTTCGTTTCCTGCAAATGTCTTTGAGTGGTTTCAAGTTCCAATGTCTTACTTTGCAGGTCAGATTTGCACTGATTAAGTTCATTTTTACTATCCATAAACAATTCTGTAACCCTATTTAGCTCTTCCTCAACAGTAGCAATTTTTTTCAGCCAATTCTACAATTTTTTCCTCTTGAACAGTTTTCCACTCATAGCTCTAAAATTTTCTTCAGATATGTACACTCCATTTTTTTTCAAGAGTTGCAGCAAGATCCCATTTCAGACACTCTATCTCTTCTGTATATTCCTTAATTAGAGCTTTCTTGGTGAGTTTCTGGTTAACCTCAGGCTTATTGAGTATGTTCTTTGCTCCATGAGCATATTCCAATGTACTCAGAGTTTCCTCCAGATTGAGAGATGCAGGAGAAACTGTTGCAATGACAGATGTTCTTGTATGTCCCCCAAGAGAGTCCTGGAGGATTCTAGTCAGTTTAGATTCTCGATAAGGAACATGAGGTGTTCTTTCTACAAGAGCAGTAATAATCCTTCCCAGAGTCAACAGGGACTGATTGATATTTCCAGCTTCCTGAGATCTCTTGTCAACTGCTCCAGAATGGCCAATGTTCTCACTGCGTGCAAGATCAACCAACTTTCCAATTTTAACAAGCTTCTCTCCATCAACTGTAGTTTCTTTCATATGTATTTTAACAAAGAAAACTGAGTGGGATCGACTAGAGTAGACATTCATCAAAGTTGCTGCAGCTGTCTTTTTTGCTGCCCCCTTCTCCAAAATTTGATAGACTTCATCCTTGTTGTGTACTGTAATTTCTTCTAAACCTTTGATTATCACTCCCCTCTTGTTATGGGGATCATCAAACATCTGCAGTCTCTCAGAAACATCAGAAGATGGATTAAGGAGATCAAAGAGCTGTTAATTTTAGATTTCCAATAGCGACACTTTCACTGAAAATTCAGTACCATTATCAGTAAGTTTCTCAAAAATCTGATGAAGACTATGTGGAATTATACCAACCAAAGGATCCTCCTCCCAAGTATATGCTTCCTTAGGGGACCTTTCACCTTCCATTGTAAAGGTTTTTCCAGTGCCGGTTTGGCCATTTGCAAAAGTAGTGCAATTATAGCCCATAATAACTTCATCCAGAATTGGACAAACAACACTTCAGTAAACATCAATTTGTTTAGTATTTGCTCCAAAAACCATATCAAAAGTGTATGTTTTACTTGAGCTTTTGTCCGCCAGTCCTCCAGTTCGAACACTAACTTCCTTCCACACATAATCACATTCTACTACCAAAAGGGCATTAGCTTTCCACTCTGCCAAATTAAATGGTCTGGGTTGCCTCTGCACAGCTGCAACCCCCTCTGCATTCGACTTCCAGGAAACCAGATGACCTTCGGGTCTCCGTCTCTCTTCTGCCTTTTCTAAATCCAGCTTGTACATCTGGAAGTTCTTGGTTCACTATTGAAGCCCTAACTTGAAGAATTTTGAGCATTACTTTACTATGCAAATAGCTTCGTCTTATACCTAAATTTTAACAGGCCTAAATGGGGTCTCAGTTCTGTTCAGTCACTGAGTCGTGTCTGACTCTTTGCGACCCTATGAATCGCAGCACGCCAGGCCTCCCTGTTCATCACTATCTCCCAGAGTTCACTCAGACTGACGTCCATCGAGTCCATGATGCCATCCAGCCATCTCATCCTGGGTCGTCTCCTTCTCCTCCTGCCCTCAATCCCTCCCAGCAGCAGAGTCTTTTCCAATGAGTCAACTCTTTGCATGAGGTGGCCAAAGTACTGGAGCCTCAGCTTTAGCATCATTCCTTCCAAAGAAATCCCAGGGTTGATCTCCTTCAGAATGGATTGGTTGGATCGCCTTGCAGTCCAAGGGACTCTCAAGAGTCTTCTCCAACACCACAGTTCAAACGCATCAATTCTTTGGCACTTAGCCTTCTTCACAGTCCAACTCTCACATCCATACATGACCACAGGAAAAACCATAGCCTTGACTAGACGGACCTTAGTCGGCAAAGTAATGTCTCTGCTTTTGAATATACTATCTAGGTTGGTCATAACTTTTCTTCCAAGGAGTAAGCGTCTTTTAATTTCATGGCTGCAGTCACCATCTGCAGTGATTTTGGAGCCCCCCCCCCAAAAAAATAAAGTCTGACACTGTTTCTACTGTTTCCCCATCTATTTCCCATGAAGTGATGGGACCAGATGCCATGATCTTCGTTTTCTGAATGTTGAACTTTAAGCCAACTTTTTCACTCTCCTCTTTCACTTTCATCAAGAGGCTTTTTAGTTCCTCTTCACTTTCTGCCATAAGGGTGGTGTCATCTCCATATCTGAGGTTATTGATATTTGGGGTCTAGAGATCTAATTTTTAATAAGTACTATTTGGGTGATTCTTATTCTGCTGATTCTGAATTTTTGCATTTGAAAGACTTGCTTAATGGACAGTTTCAACCTCAATGAAAAAATTGGATGAATTTAGGGCTTCAGCTAAGACATCCCTGTTGAAGATAGTAGAGTAGAAGGACATTCACTCATCTCTTCCTATAAGAGCACTAAAATCACAGCTAGCTGTTGAAAGACCATCAAGAGGAGGACATGGAACCCACCAAAAAGTGATTCCCCATGCCCAAAGACAAAAGAGAAGCTGCAGCAAGATGGCAGGGGGTGGAATCATTATAAAATCAAACCTCACACCCATTGTGGGGAGAGAGGAAACCCACAAACTAGAGAGCAATAATACCAAAGAAGTTTTCTTAATATTGTGAAGGTTCTGAGCCCAATATCAGGCTTCCCAGTGAAGGAATCTGGCAGAAAGACTAGGAATCTACAGATAACCTGACTTTGAAGATCAGTGCAATTTGATTTCAGGACTTCCCAGGACTGGTGGAGAGACCCCACTCTTGGAGGACACAAGCAAACATTGTGCACACCAGGACCCAGAGGAAAGGAGCAATGACCCTACAGAAGACTGTACCATACCTACCTGCTAGTGTTGGAGAATCTTCTGTGGAGGTGTTGGTTGGCAGTGGCTCACCATGGGGATGGGGACCTTGAAAGCAGCAGTCCTGAGTGGTACCCCTTGGATGAGCCCTCTTCCCTATGGACTCCAGGGCTGGTTTGCCTCAGGACAAACAAATGACAAGGAAGGAGAGCAGCCCCATCTATCAGCAGACAATTGTATTAAAGTTTTATTAAGCATTACCCTGCCCACCAGAGCAACAGCCAGTTTTTACCACTGCCAAGTCCCACTCATCAGTTAGCTTGCACAAGCCTCTTAGCCTGGTCCACCAGAGGGCAGACAGAAGAAGCAAGAACTACAATGCCACATCTTCCTGATGAAAACTACAATCACAGAAAGTTAATAAAATGAAAATGCAGAGGATTTCTCCCAGATGAAAGAACAAGTTAAAACCCCCAAAAAACAACTAAATGAAGTGGAGATATATGACCTTCCAGAAAAAGAATTCAGAATAATGATAGTAAAGATGAGCCATTATGTCAGAAAAATAATGGCTAAAATGCAGGAAAAGTTTACCAAATACCTAGAAGAACTAAATAAGAAACAAACAGATGAACAATATAATAGAAGGGATCAGTAGCAGAATAACTAGGCATAAGAACAGATAAGTGATCTGGAAGGCAGAATGGTGTAAATTATTGCCTCAAATCTGAATACAGAAAAAATAATGTAAAGAAGACATCCTAAGAGACCTCTGGGACAACATTAAATACACCAGCATTCACATTAAAGTGTTCTTAGAAGAAGAGAGAAAGGAACCCAGAAAATATTTGAAGAAATAATAGCTGAAAACTTCCCTAACATGGGAAAGGAAATAGTCAATTAAGTTCATGAAGTGCAGAGAGTCCCTGACATGATAAACTGAAGGAGGAAGACGCCAAAAACATAGTAATCAAACTTGGGAGTTTCTTGGTTTTTTTTTTTTTTTTTTGAAAAGAAAAAAAAAGATAAAGACAAAAATATAATATTAAAAGCAAAAAGGGGTAAATGACAAATAACATACAGTGGAGTTCCTATACTGTTATCAGCGCATTTCTCAACAGAAACTCTATAAACCAGAAGGAAATGGCATAATATATCTAAAGGGATGAAAGTGAAGAACCTACACCAGGAATACTCTACCAAACAAGACTCTTGTTCAGATATGATGGATAAATCAAAAGCTTAACAAAAAAGCAAAAGTTAAGAGAATTCAGCACCACCAAACAAGCTTTACAGCAAATGCTAAAGGAAACAAAAGAGGAGGAAGAGACCTACAAAAAATAAACCCAAACAATTAAGAAATAATAATAGGATCATACATATTGATGATTACCTTAAACTACCTTAAAGGTAAATGGATTTCCTTAAATACAAATGGATTAAATGCACCAACCAAAAGACACAGACTGGCTGGGTAGATACAAAAGCAAGATTATATATGCTGTCTGCAAGACACGCACCCACCTTAGACGGAGGGACACTTGCATACTGAAAATAATGGAATGGGAGAAGATATTTCACGCAAATGGAAATCAAAACAAAGCTGCAGTAGCAATATTCATATCAGACAAAATAGACTTTCAAATAAAAATGGTTATACAAGACAAGGACAATACATAATGATCAGGGGTTCAATCCAATAAGAAGATATAACAATAATAAATATATATGTACCAAGCATAAGGGTACCTCAGTATCTAGGCAAATTAAAAAAAAAACACTATAAAATGAGAAATCAACAGTAACACAATAATAGTGGGAGATCTTAACAACCCACTTTCATCAATGATCAGATCATCGAGAGGGAAAATTAATGAGGAAACACAGGCCTTAAATGACACTTTAGAACAATTGGACTTAATTGAAATTTATAAAGTATTCCAATCAAAAACACCTGACTACATATTCTTCTCAAATGCACATGAACATTTTCCTGATTGAACACATGCTGGGCCAAAAGGAAAGCCTTTGCCAATTTGAAATATTTGAAATCATGTCCAGCATCTGTTCTAATCACAATGCTATGAGATTAGAAATAAACTAGAAGGAAAAAACTATAAAAAACAGAAACATATGATGGCTAAACCATATGCTACTAAACAACCAGTGAATCACTGAAGAAATCAAAGAGGAAATTAAAAAAATACCTAGAGACAAATGAAAGTGAGAACACAGAAGTCCAAATCCTATGGAATGCAGCAAAAGAAGTTCTAAGAGGGAAGTTTATAACAATACAATCTTACCTCTGGAAACAAGAAAAATCTCAAATAGACGACCTAAACTTATACCTAACAAATACAGAAGAAAAAAGCAAAACTTAAAGTTAGTAAAAGGAAAGAAATCATAAAGATCAGAGCAGAAATAAATGAAATAGAGGCCGAGAAAGCAATCTCAAAGGTCAATGAAACTAAAAGCTGGTTCTTTGGAAAGGTAAATACAATTTATAAACCTTTAGCCTGACTCATTAAGAACAAAGGGAAAGGACTCAAATAAATTAGAAATGGAAAAATAAGTTACAACTGACTCCACAGAAATACAAAGGATCATAAGAAACTACTATGATCAACTGTATACCAATAAAATGGACAAATGGAAGAAATGGACAAATGGAAGAAATGGACAAATTTTTAGAAAGGTGCAATCTCTCAAGACTGAACCATGAAGAAATAGAAAATATGAACAGACCAATCACAAGCACTGAAACTGTGATTTTAAAACTCCCAACAAACAAAAGTCCAGGACCTTATGGCTTCACAGGCAAATTCTATGAAACATTTAGAGAAGAGTTAACAACTATCCTTCTGAAACTGTTTCAAAATATGCAGAGAAAAGAAAACTTCCAAATTAATTCTGTAAGGCCACCATCACCCTGATCCTAAAGCCAGACAAAGATTATATGTATCTACATATATATACATATATATATATATAAATCAAAACAAAGCTCAGCATTTATGATTAAAAAAAAAAAATCTCCAGAAACTGGACATAGAGGGAACATGCATGCATGCATGCTGAGTTTCTTCAGTCTTGTCCGACTCTTTGTGGCCCATGGACTGTAGCCTGCCTGGATTCTCCAGGCAAGAAGGCTGGAGTGGGTTAGAAGGAACATAACACAACATAAGAAAAACTCCGTATAAAACAGACCTACAGCTAACATTTGACTCAATGGTGAAAAGCTGAAAGCGTCCCCTCTAAGTAAGAAAACAAGGATGCCCACTATCACCACCCTCACTCAACATAGTTTTCAAAGTCCAAGCTTCAGTAGTCAGAGAAGAAAAGAAGTAAAGGGAATCCAAATTGAAAAGAAGTTGAACTGCCACTGTTTGCAATTGACATACTATACATAGAAAAAGTGAAAGTGAAGTCACTCAGTCATGTCCGACTCTTTGCCACCCCATGGACTGTAGCCTATCAGGTTCTTCCATCCATGGGATTTTCCAGGCAAGGGCACTGGAGTGGATTGCTATTTCCTTCTCCAGGGGATCTTCCTGACCCAGGAATCGAACCTGAGTCTCCCTCATTGCAGGCAGACGCTTTACCATCTGAGCCACCAGGAAAGCTTACTATACATAGAAGATCTTTAAAATGCTACCAGGAAATTACTTGAACTCATCATTTAATTTGGTGAAGTTGAAGGCTACAAAATTAATACACAGAAATCTGTTGCATTTATATATACAAATAGTTAAAGATCAGAAAGAAAATTCAAGAAAAAATTCCATTTATCATGACATAAAAAAGAATAAAATAGGAATAAATCTACCTGGGGCTTCTCCAGTGGCTCAACAGTGAAGAATTTGCTGCAGTGCAGTAGCCACAGGAGCCGTGGGTTCTATATCTGGGTCAGGAAGATCCCCTGGAGGAGGGCATGGCAACCCAGTATTCTTGCCTGGAGAATCCCACGGACAGAGGAGCCTGGAACGCTACAGTCCACAGGGCCACATAGAGTCAGACATGACTGAAGTGACTTAGCATAGCACAGCACAAATTACCTAAGGGTATAAAGACCTGTACTCTGATAATTATAAGATGCTGATGAAGGAAAGCACACAGATGGAAAGATACACCATGTTCATGGATTGGTAGAATCAATATTGTCAAAGTTACTATACTACACAAGGCAATCTTCAGATTCAGTGCAATCCCTATCAAATTAACAATGACATTTTCTCCTCCTTACTGTGCCCAAATTTCCATGAAATTTCCCAGATATTACTTGAACATTCTCGGGGATGATATTCTAAAAGAAAGTCTAAAGAAATTATTTTAAATAATCTAAAGCTAAAATAATGTAATATATAATCTAAGAAGTTTGTTTATATCATCTTTATTTCTGGAATAATGTGGGGACTTTGATTATAAAGTGTTTAGAAAAGATACTGAGATAGATGAATTTAAAGTTTGATAAAAGCAAATATAATAATGTGTGGGATAGCAGTTGTTATATAATATTTTTGGTATTTAAGCCTTCTCTTTTATTTTCAGAGAAGGATGTAAGATTTTTCTGACATTTGCATAAGCACTATCTTTTCCATCTCCAAACTTAGTTTAGTCATCTTTATTTTTATTTAATGTCATTTAAGAACAGGTTAGAGATACTGAAAGTAAATGAGATGCACTATTTTAGATGTCTCTATTAAGAAAGACTGGGATAATTATAAAGGAATACAGATCGTAGTCATCTATTTGAACCGATTTTTGTTGTTGCTGCTGTTATGTTTATAGTATCTGCTTGTTTAACTGTATGTAACTCAAGAAAAGAGCCTAAAGAGCAAGTTAATTGGTATATAATTCTTTTACTTTCCCTGCTCCTTGTGAAAGCAAAGTTGACATTGTTTTGAAGAGAATCCAGTAAAATTTTTTCACAAGTATTCAATTCCACTGAGCCTGTATGGATCTAACTGATGTGAAGGAAGAGGAGAAAATAATTGAGCTTTAATGGAAAGCTGCATTACTAAGGTGTTTCATCCAAGATTTTCAGGTGAAAATGCAAAATATATCTTCAAGGAAAGAAAAACATCACAAGGATGTATTACTTGCACTTTACATACATCTATTTATTTGAAAACTTTTGAAAGATTACATATCCATTCATGTTCTCAATACTAGTTACCAAGTATTTCTGACCCTTCTCTGGGCACAAGGTTGGTTGCATTTCCCCATCTTCTTTCTGTTAAAAATGGTCATGATATAACTTACTGTTGTGAATTAATCATGAGAAAAGCTATATTTGTCACATTTGGGAGAAAACTATAAGAGCTAGTGTACAATCGGAACCTCTTTTCTTCAGCCATGGCAACCAACTTCAGATGAGGAGGTTCTGTTAGCATTATCCCTGGAGTGAAGAAATGTGGCCCCAGATTTCTCTCCTCTACCCCAATTCTTTAACCGACATGAATATGCAACATCAATCAGAAATAAACCTTTGTTATTTTAGTACATTATGATTTGAAGGTTGTATTGACACTGAAGCATAACCTAGGTTGGCATGATGAAAAAAACATCATTTATATATATATTTTTTCTTTATGGTGAATGTCTACGAATAATTGTGGGACTTGCCTTGTGATTAAGAATCCACCTGCTAATGCAAAGGACATGAGTTTGAGCCCTGGTCCAGGAAAATCCCACATGCAACTAAGCCTGTGGACAGAAACTACTGAAGCCCACACACATAAAGCCTGTGCTCCACAACAAGAAAAAACCACTGCAGTGAGAAGCCTGAGTACCACAATGAAGCATAAACCCTGCTTGTCAGAACTAGAGAAAGCCCATGTGCAGCAATGAAGACCCAGCAAGGCCATAAATAAATAATCTTTTTAGAGTAATTTTGAGAATTTCATATCTGAATATATGTTTTCTTACATCTATCTTAAACCAAGTTCTTGATCCTATTATTTCTGATAGCCAGTATGACTTTAAATATTTGGAAACTAAATATTATGAAATCTTACATGATCATGTATTGACTTTGATGTGAATTTCTTATATTTATGTTGTGCACTTCATTGGATTTATTTGTTATATCATTCTGTAACATATTAGTCTATCTCATCCATACTATTACAAGCTATATACCTCAGATGAAAGTACAACATACACCTAACTAATCTTTATATATTCCTGTGTTACAAATTCTAGAAATACACATTTAGATGCTGATAAGTTTGATGATGATAGAGACTCCAAAAAGAGATCATACTCCAGCAACATGCATGTTCAGAATGACTGCAGAGCAATTCAATTTATACAAATAATTTACTGCCTATATGTTCTAATATTTGAAAATCAGAAGTAAGTTTATAATTATATAACTAACAGCATTCTACGCTTTTTAATTGTATAGAAATACAAAGGTATGAGATAAATGTGGTGGTTAGCAAAAGACATTGAGTTTTTAAGGGAAAATGGACCAGGCCACTCTTCCCTAGTGAAAGTTCTTTGGTGGACATATATTTTAGTGTTTAGGATAAAACTTTTGCTGACTCACACTGCATCATCTCTCTGTTCTTATCATACAATCTTAATTTCCATTTTCTAGCATCAGATAATGGATCTTGAAGTGAAGATTCAGAAATTCATGATAGGTCCAAGGGTATCTGAATCATTTTTTATGCATATTTCCTGAATGATTCTGAAAATCGAGTGATAATTTTGGTATCCCGATTTCATGAGATTCATGTTCCTTTAAATGTAATAGAATTTAATGCAATAAAGCTTTTTAATGTTAAAGTGTTAGGATGCATTCATATGAAATCTATATATTCCTATTAAGGGTCAAGAAGATCCCCTGGAGAAGGAAATGGCAACCCATTCCAATATTCTTGCCTGGGAAATCCCATGAAGAGAGGAACCTGGCAGCTACAGTCTATGGGGTCTCAAAGAGTAGGACACAGTTAGCAACTAAACAACGGTAACAGCAAAATTAAATCTTACCCAATAGAATATATTGTAATTCTTATCATAATAGAAGCATCTCCAGTAATTTAGAGGTATCTTTTATCATACCCAGATCTCCGTTGTACATAAGACTAATAGGTGTTTATAAAATAAATGGGGCAAATTAGCAAATAATTGGAATAACTTATTTTAATTATATTTTGTTTTTAAATTTTATAATTATAATTTTAAAATTACATTGTGCATTATAGTTTATCATTTATAATTATGTGTTATTTTAATTATATTTAATAGTTCAGTATGCTTCCCTTGAGAATTCCATGAACAGTATGAAAAGGCAAAAAGATATGACACTGAAAGGTGAACTGCTCAGGTTGGTAGGTGCCCAATATAGTACTGGAGTGGAGAAATAGCTCCAGAAAGAATGAAGAGGCTGAGCCAAAGTGAAAAAAAATGCCCAGTTGTGGAAGTGACTGGTGATGGAAGTAAACTATGATGCTGTAAAGAACAACATTGCGTAGGAACCTGGAATGTTAGGTCCATGAGTCAAGATAAATTGAAAGTGACCAACCAAGAGATTGTAAGAGTGAATATTGACATGTTAGGAATCCGTGAACTAAAATAGATTGGAATCAGTTCAGTTCAGTTGCTCAATCATGGCTGACTTTTTGTGACCCCATGAACTGCAGCAGGCCAGGCCTCTTGTCCATCTCCAACTCCCAGAGCCTACCCAAAATCATGTCCATTGAGTCAGTGATGCCATACAACCATCTTATCCTCTTTTGTCCCCTTCTCCTCCTGCCCTCAATCTTTCCCAGCATCAGGGTCTGTTCTAATGAGTCAGCTCTTCGCATCAGGTAGCCAAAGTATTGGAGTTTCAGCTTCAACATCAGTCCTTCCAATGAAAACCCAGGACTGATCTCCTTTAAGATGGACTGGTTGGATCTCTTTGCAGTCCGAGGGACTCTCAAGAGTCTTCTAAAACACCACACTTCAAAAGCATCAATTCTTTGACGCTCAGCTTTCTTTATACTCCAACTATCACATACACACATGACTACTGGAAAAACCATAGCCTTGACTAGTTGGACATTTGTTGGCAAAGTAATGTCTCTGCTTTTTAATATGCTATCTAGGTTGGTCATAACTTTCCTTCCAAGGAGTAAGTGTCTTTTAATTTCATGGCTGCAATCACCATTTACAGTGATTTTGGAGCCCCCCAAAATAAAGTCAGCCACTCTTTCCACAGTTTCTCCGTCTATTTGGCATAAAGTTATGGGACCAGATGCCATGATCTTAGTTTTCTGAATGTTGAGCTTTAAGCCAACATTTTTACTCTCATCTTTCACCTTCATTAAGAGGCTCTTTAGTTCTTCATTTTCTGCTATAAGGGCGGTGTCAACTGCATATCTGAGATTATAGATATTTCTCCCAGCAATCTTGATTCCAGTTTGTGCTTCATCAGTCCAGCGTTTCTCATGATGTCCTCTGCATAAAAGTTGAATAAGCAGGGTGACAATATACAGCCATGATGTACTCCTTTTCCTATTTGGAACCAGTCTGTTGTTCCACGTCCAGTTCTAAATGTTGCTTCCTGACCTGCATACTGGTTTCTCAAGAGGCAGGTCAAGTAGTCTGGTATTCCCATCTCTTTCAGAATTTTCCACAGTTTATTGTGATCCACACAGTCAAAGGCTTTGGCATAGTCAATAAAGCAGAAGTAGATGTTTTTCTGGAACTCTCTTGCTTTTTTGATGATCCAGCAGATGTTGGCCATTTGATCTCTGATTCCTCTGCCTTTTCTAAAACCAGCTTGAACATCTGGAAGTTCACGGTTCACGTATTGCTGAAGCCTGCCTTGGAGAATTTTGAGCATTACTTTACTAGCGTGTGAGACGAGTGCAATTGTGTGGTAGTTTGAGCATTCTTTGGCATTGCCTTTCTTTGGGATTGGAATGAAAACTGACCTTTTCCAGTCCTGTGGCCCCTGCTGTTTTCCAAATTTGCTGGCATGTTGAGTGCAGCACTGTCACAGCATCGTCTTTTAGGATTTGAAATAGCTCCACTGGAATTCCATCACCTCCACTAGCTTTGTTCATAGTGATGCTTCGTAAGACCCACTTGACTTTATATTCCAGGATGTCTGGCTCTAGGTGAGTGATCACACCATCATGATTAACTGGGTTGTGAAGATCTTTTTTGTACACTTCTGTGTATTCTTGCCACATCTTCTTAATATCTTCTGTTTCTGTCAGGTCCATACCATTTCTGTCCTTTATCGAGCCCATCTTTGCATGAAATGTTCCCTTGGTATCTCTAATTTTCTTGAAGAGATATCTAGTCTTCCCCGTTCTATTGTTTTCCTCTATTTCTTTGCATTGATCACTGAGGAAGGCTTTCTTATCTCTCCTTACTATTTTTTGGAACTCTGCATTCAAATGGGTATATCTTTCCTTTTCTCCTTTGCTTTTCACTTCTCTTCTTTTCACAGCTATTTGTAAGGCCTCCCCAGACAGCCATTTGGCTTTTTTGCATTTCTTTTCCTTGGAGATGGTCTTGATCCCTGTCTCCTGTACAATGTCACGAACCTCTTTCCATAGCTCATCAGGCACTCTATCAGATATAGTCCCTTAAGTCTATTTCTCACTTCCACAGTATAATCATAAGGGATTTGATTTAGGTCGTACTTAAATGGTGTAGTGGTTTTCCCCACTTTCTTCAATTTAAGTCTGAATTTGGCAATAAGGAGTTCATGATTTGAGCCACAGTCAGCTCCTGTTCTGGTTTTTGCTAACTGTATAGAGCTTCTCCATCTTTGGCTGCAAAGAATATAATCAATTTGATATCGGTGTTGGCCATCTGGTAATGTCCATGTGTAGAGTCTTCTCTTGTGGTGTTGGAAGAGGGTGTTTGCTATGACCAGTGTGTTCTCTTGGCCAAACTCTGTTAGTCTTTACCCTGCTTCATTCTATACTCCAAGGCCAAATTTTCCTGTTACTCCAGGTGTTTCTTGACTTCCTACTTTTGCATTCCAGTACCCTATAATGAAAAGGACATCTTTCTTGGGGTGGTAGTTCTAAAAGGTCTTGTAGGTCTTCACAGAACCGTTCAACTTCAGCTTCTTCAGCGTTACTGGTCAGGACGTAGATTTGGATTGCTGTGATATTGAATGGTTTGCCTTGGAAATGAACAGAGATCATTCTGTTGTTTTGAGATTGCAACCAAGTACTGCACCTCAGACTCTTTTGTTGACCATGATGGCTACTCCATTTCTTGTAAGGGATTCCTGCCCACAGTAGTAGATATAATGGTCATCTGAGTAAAATTCACCCATTCCAGTCCATTTTAGTTTGCTGATTCCTAGAATGTCAACGTTCACTCTTACCATCTCCTGTTTGACCACTTCCAGTTTACCTTGATTCATGCAACTAACATTCCAGGTTCCTATGCAATGTTGTTCTTTACAGCATTGGACCTTGCTTCTATCACTAGTCACATCTACAACTGGGTTTTATTTTTGCTTTGGCTCCACTCCTTCATTCTTTCTGAAGTTATTTCTCCACTGATCTCCAGTAGCATATTGGGCACTTACCGACCTGGGGAGTTCATCTTTCAGTGTCCTATCTTTTTGCCTTTTCATACTGTTCTCAAAGCAAGAATACTGAAGTGGTTTGCCATTCCTTTCTCCAGTGGACCACCATGACCTGTCCATCTTGGGTGGCCCCCCACCACATAGCCTAGTTTCATTGAGTTAGACAAGGCTGTGGTCCGTGTGATCAGATTGGCTAGTTTTCTGTGATGGTGATTTCAGTCTGGCTGCCCTCTGATGTCCTCTCTCAGCCCTACCATCTTACTTGGGTTTTTCTTACCTTGGACATGGAGTATCACTTCACGGCTCCTCCAGCAAAGCACAGCCACTGCTCTTTACCTTGGATGTGGGGTATGTCCTCACGGCAACCGCTCCTGACCTTGGACATGGGGTATCTCCTCTCTGCCACTCACCGCTCTTGCACCACCCAACCGCCACTAGCCACTCCTGTGCCTCAGCTGCCACTCGCCAGAATAGGACTGGAATAGGCGAATTTAATTCAGGTGACCATTATACCTACTACTGTGGGAAAGAATACATCAGAATAAATGGAGTAGCTCTCATAGTCAATAAAAGAGTCCTAAATGCAGTACTTCAGTGTAATCTCAAAAGCAACCAAATGATCTCTGTTCATTTCCAAGGCAAACCATTCAATATCACAGTAATCCTAGTCTATGCCTCTAACCACTAATGCTGAAGAAGTTGAAGTTGAATGGTTCTGTGAAGACCTACAAGACCTTCTAGAGCTAACATGAAAAAAAGGTGTCCATTTCATCACAGGAGAATGGAATGCAAAAGTATGAAGTCAAGAGATACCTGGAGTAACAGGCAAGTTTGGTCCTGGAGTATGAAATGAAGCAGGGCAAAAGCTGGCAGAGTTTTGCCAAGACAATGCACTGGTGATAGTAAACACCCTCTTCCAACAATGCAAGAGATGACTCTACATATAGACATCACTAGATGGTCAATACAGAAATCAGAATAAGTATATTCTTTGTAGCCGATGACAGAGAAGCTCTAAACAGTCAGTAAACACAAGACCAGGAGCTGAGTGTGGCTCAGGTCATGAACTCCTTATTGGAAAATTCAGACTTAAATTGAAGAAAGTAGGGAAAACCACTAGACAATTCAGATATGACCTAAATCAAATCTCTTGAGATTATACAGTGGGAGCGACAAATAGATTCAAGGGATTAGATCTGATAGACAGAGGGCCTGAAGAATATGGACGGAGGTTCATAACATTGTATAGGAGGCAGTGATCAAAACCATGCCCAAGAAAAAAAAATGCAAAAATGCAAAATGGTTGTCTAAGGAGGTCTTACAAATAGCTGAGAAAAGAAGAGAGTGAAAGGCAAAGGAGAAAGCTTTGCCATATGAATGCAGAGTTTGAACGAATAGCAAGGAGAGATAAGAAAGCCTTCCTAGGTGATCAATGCAGAGATATAGAGGAAAACAATAGAATAGGAAAGACTAGAGATCTCTTCAAGAAAATTCGAGCTACCAAGAGAACATTTCATTCAAAGATGGGCACAATAAAGGACAGAAACAGCATGGACCCAAAAGAAGCAGAATATATTAAGAAGAGGTGGCAAGAATGCACAGGAGAACTATCCAAAATACACAGAACTATCCAAAACACCCTCTTCTTGTTGGAAGAGGGTGTTTGCTATCACCAGTACATTGTCTTGGCAAAACTCTGCCAGCTTTTGCCCTGCTTCATTTTGCACTCCAGGACCAAACTTGCCTGTTACTCCAGATATCTCTTGACTTTCTACTTTTTCATTCCAGTCTCCTGTGATGAAATGGACATCTTTTTTTTTTTTTTTTTGGTGTTAGCTCTCTGGGTCATTATGTTAATGACCCAGATAACCATGATTGTGTGACCACTCACCTAGAGCCACTTCAAACTTCCTGGATTGTGAAGTCAAACGGGCCTTAGGAAGCATCACTACAAACAAAGCCAGTGGAGGTAATTGGACTCCAGCTGTACTAGTTCAACTCCTAAAAGATAATGTAGTGAAAGTGCTACACTTAATATGTCAGCAAATTTGGAAAACTCAGCAGTGGCGACAGAACTGGAAAAGGTCAGTTGTCATCCCAATCTCAATGAAAGACAATGCCAAAGAATGTTCAAACTACCACACAATTTTACTCATCTCACACTCTAGCAAAGTAATGCTCAAAATTCTCCAAGCTAGGCCTCAACAATATGTGAACTGAGAATTTCCAGATGTTTAAGCTGCATTTAGAAAAGGCAGAGGAAACAGATATCAAATTGCCAACATCTACTGGATCATAGATAAAGCAAGAGAAGAAGCTGTTCCAAGATGGTGGAGGAATAGTATGGGGAGACCACTTTCTCCCCCACAAATTCACCAAAAGATCAGTTGAATGTTGAGCCACTTCCACAAAACATCTTCTGAATGGTGGCAGAGGACACCAGGCACCCAGAAAAGCAGCCCAATCTCTTCAAAAGGAGGTAGGACAAAATATAAAGACAAAAACATAGACAAAAGCTGTAGAGATGGAGACCTGTCCTTGGACAGAGTTTGAAGGAGGAGTAAATTTCCACACAGTAGGAAACCCTCTCACAGATGTGTCTGTGGGGAGCTTTGGAATCTCAGAGAGCAACAAAACTGGGGGGGGGGGACACAGAACACACACCTAACTTTAACTACTTGCAGAAAAGTGGCTTAGATGCTTGCATCTGGCAACAGCAAGTGGGGTCTGAACAGGAAAGTGTGGGCTCCATCATTGGTCCTTAGCATAAGGACCACCTTTGAATGCCCTGAGAATAATGTGTAGGACTCATGTGCCACAGCAGCCCAAACTGTGGGATCGCTGGAGACACACACACAAAAAGGCCCTTTCCTGTGGAAGACCTAACACAGCATGGTGACCCCTGGCACATTCACAGAATAAAGGATTGTGCATGCCCTAGTGATTACCAAAGGAAAGCAAGCCAGCTGCTGTTTAGGGCCCTCCCTCCCCAGAGGCAGAGAGGCAGGTGCACAACAGCCAGAGACAGAAGGCAAGGGGATCCTGCATCCTCAGGCCCAGAGACCGCATCTTCCACCAAACTGTAAGCAAGCTGAGAGTTGATAATGACGTCTTCCTGGGATCCTCGATGGTTCACATCTGCCAGGAGTGTCACAGCCTGAGATTAGCTCCCCAGAGGAGACACATGGCACACCTGGGGTGCACCCAGGAACCTCAGTCACCAAGATCAGAAAGTGTGTAAGATGCAAGGCCCACTTGGGACAGTGCGCTTGCCAAGCACCCAGTTGCCTGAGCAATTTGGACCTGGGAAGGTGACAAAACCGACAGCCCATCTGGGTCTGTGCCCTTGCAGAACACCCGAGAACCCGAGCAGCTTAGACCTGGGAAGTACATGAAACACAAGGTCCACTTGGGACAGTGCCATTGCAGAGCACCCTGGAGCCTGAGCAGTGTGGACCCAGGAAATTCATGCTGCCTTGGGCTCTGGCAAGCCCAGTGTGGTCCACCCACTGTCAGCACTCCCCACACATGCCAACGGAATTTGTTTGTAGTGACCATCTCTCTCCACAGCACAACTGAACAAGTGAGCCTAAATGAGTGGACACTTTCACCCCCTCGTGTCAGGGCAGAAGTTAGACTCTGAAGAGACTTGCAAACAGAAGAAGCCAAAATAAACAAAGAAGGGGGGACTTCTCTGGAAGTGACAGGTACAAGAGATTAGAACTGCAGTTAATGTTGAGACTGTGCATTTAAGGGGAAACTATAGACCTTGAGAACAAGTACAAGCCTGAACAAGGGACTGATAGTGAACTGACACCACACAGCATCTCCAAAGAAATTCCTAGATATATTTTTACTAACATAACTTTTTAATTTTAAAAATATTTTAGTTCCTTAATACTCCTTTAACTTTCATTTTTATAGCCTACTATTTATTACCTTTCCAAAAAAAAAACCTATATTTCTTAAAAAACAATTCCATATATATTTTTTAATTTGGGGGATCGATTTTGTTTTGTATTTTTTATATTGTATTTTTGAAACTCTAATGTCTATTCTAGGTTTTTAATCTCTGCTTTTTATATTTGTTATCAATTTTTTACCTTTAAGAATCTAATCTTCAGTATCCATTTTCACTTAGGAATTTGATTACTGGCTTGATTGCTCTCAAAGGTCCAACAAGTCAAAGCTATGGTTTTCCCAATCGTCATGTATGGATGTGAGAGTGGGACTATAAAGAAAGCTGAATGCAGAAGAATTGATGCTTTTGAACTATGGTGTTGGTGAAGACTCTTGAGAGTGTGCAGCACTCTCCACATCAAAGAACATCCAGAGAGATTCACAGAGATACAAAGAAGAGAAGAGGGTGGAAAGAGATAGAGTGACCCAGAGGAGAAAAGGGAGAGTCTAAAGGGGAGAGAGCAATCAAGTTCAGTCGCTCAGTTGTGTCTGACTCATTGAGACCTCATGAACTGCAGCATGCCAGGCTTCCTTGTCTATCACCAACTTCCAGAACCTACCCAAACCCATGTCCATCGAGGCAGTGATACCATCCAGTCGTCTCATCCTCTGCCATCCCATTCTCCTCCTGCCCCCAATCCCTCCCAGCATCAGGGTCTTTTTCAATGAGTCAACTTTTCACATGAGGGGCCAACGTTTTGGAGTTTCAGCTTCAGCATCAGTCCTTCCAATGAACATCCAGGACTGATCTCCTTTAGGATGGACTGGTTGGATCTCCTTGCAATCCAAGGGACTCTCAAGAGTCTTCTCCAACACCACAGCTCAAAAGCATCAGTCTTTTGGCACTCAGCTTTCTTCACCATCCAACTCTCACATCCATACATGACCACTCGAAAAACCATAGCCTTGACTAGATGGACCTTAGTTGACAAGTCTCTGCTTTTTAATATGTTGTCTAGGTTGGTCATAACTTTCCTTATTAATCAAACTAATAAAAATTAAGCACAAAGAGCAAATATTAAAAGCAGCAAGGGAAAAGCAACAAAAAACACACAAGGGAATCCCCATAAGGATAATAGCTGATCTTTTAATAGAAAATCTTCAGGCCAGAAGGGAATGACAGGACATACTTAAAGTGATGAAAGAGAAAAATGTACAACCAAGATTACCCAGGAATTATATCATTCAGATATGAAGGAGAAATCAAAAGCTTTACAAACAAAGCTGCACCACCAAGCCAGCTCTTCAGCAAATGCTAATAGATTTCCTCTAGACAGGAAACACACACACAAAAAGTTTATTAAAATGAACCCAAAACAACAAAGTAAAAGATAATGGGATCATACTTATCAATAATTGCCTTAAATGTAAATGGGATTAAATGCTCCAACCAAAAGACAAAGACTGGCCAAATGGATACAAAAATACAACCACTATATATGCTGTCTACAAGAGACCCACCTTAAACCTAGGGAAACATACATACTGAAAGTGAGGGGATGGAATAAGATATTTCATGCAATTGGAGACCAAAAGATAGCAGGAGTAGCAATACTTATATCGGATAAAATAGACTTTGAAATAAAGACCATGATAAGAGACAAAGAAGGACACTACATAATGATCAAAGGGTCAATAGAAGAAGAAGATATAGCAATTATAAATATACATGAACCTAACAAAGGAGCACTTCAATATGTAAGGTAAATGCTAACAAGTATGACAGGGGAAATTAACAGTAATACAATAACAGTAGGGGCTTTAATACCCCCACTCACCTATGGATAGAACAACCAAAAAGAAAAGTAGCAAGGAAACACAAGCTTTAAATGATACAATGGACCAGTTAGAGCTGATTGATATCTCATGCAGCTCAATACCAGAAAAACAAACAACCCAATCAAAAGTGGACCAAAGAACTAAACTGACATTTCTCCAAAGAAGACATACAGATGGCTAACAAACACATGAAATGTTGATGATGCTCAACATCAAAACCACAATGAGATATCATCTCATGCTGGTCAGAATAGCCACCATCAAAAATCTACAAACAATAAATACTGGAGAGGGAGTGGAGAAAAGGGAGTCCTCTTACACTGTTGATGGGAATGCAAACTGGTACAGCCACTATGGAGAACAGTATGGAGATTCCCTTAAAAACTGGAAATAGACCTGCTATACAACCCAGCAATCCCACTGCTGGTCATACACACTGACGAAACCAGAATTGAAAAAGACACATGAACCCCAATATTCATTGCAGCACTGTTTACAATAGCTAGGACATGGAAGAAACCTAGATGTTCACTGGCAGATGAATGGATAAGGAAGTTGTGGTACATATACATATTGGAATATTATTGAGCTATAAAAAAGAATGCATTTGAGTCAGTTCTAATGAAGTGGATGAAACTGGAGTCTACTATACACAGTGAAGTAAGTCAGAAAGAGAAACACCAGTACAGTATATTAACCCATGTATATCAGATTTAGAAAGATGGTAACAATGTTCCTATATGCAAGGCAGCAAAAGAGACACAGATGTAAAGAATCGACTTTTGGACCATGTGGGAGAAGGCGAGAGTGGGAAGATGTGAGAGAATAGCATTGAAACGTGTATTACGATATGTAAAATAGATGACCAGTGCAAGTTTGATGCATGAAGTAGGGCACTCAAAGTTGGTGCTCCAGGAAACACAGAGGGATGGGAAGGGGAGGGATATCAGAGGGGGCTTCAGGATGAGGGAACATATGTGGACCCGTGGCTGATTCATGTATATGTATGGAAAAAACTACCACAATATTGTAAACTAATTAGCCTCCAGTTAAATTAGTTTTAAAAAAAGAAAAAGAATTCTAGAACTTCTGCTTCATTGCTTATGCTAAAGCCTTTGATTGTGTGGATCTCAAAAAAAAAAAAAAAAAACTGGGAAGTGCTTAAAATAATAGGAAAAGCAGACCACCTTACCTGCCTTCTGAGATATCTGTATGCAAGTCAAGAAGCAACAGTTAGAACTAGACATGGAACAACAGACTGATTCCAGATTGGGAAAGGAGTAAGTCAAGGCTGTATATTTTCACCCTTCTTATGTAACTTCTATGCAGAGTGAAAAGTGAAGTGAAGTCACTCTATCGTGTCCTACTCTTTGCGACCCCATGGACTGTAGCCTACCATGCTCCTCCATCCATGGGATTTTCCAGGCAAGAGTACTGGAGTGGATTTCCATTTCCTTCTCCAGAGGATCTTCCCAACCCAGGGATTGAACACAGGTCTCCCGCATTGTGGGCAGATGCTTTACCATCTGAGCCACCAGAGAAATCCAATGCAAAGACCTCAAAGTCTATGCAAAGTACATCATGTGAAATGCCAGGGTGGATGAAACACAACCTGGAATCAAGATTGCCATTAGAAATATCAATAACCTCAAATATGTAGATAACACCACTCTTATAGCAGAGAGTGAAGAGGAACTCAAGATTCTCTTGATGAAAGTGAAAGAGGAGAGTGAAAAAGTTGACTTAAAATTCAACATTCAAAAAATGAAGATCATGGCATCCTGTCCCATCACTTCATGGCAAATAGATGGGGAAACAATGGAAACAGTGAGAGACCTTATTTTCTTGGGCTCCAAAATCCTGCAGATGGTGACTGCAGCCATGAAATTCAAAGATGTTTGCTTCTTGGAAGAAAAACTATGACCAACCTAGACAGCATATTAAAAAGCAGGGACATCGTTTATTACTTTACCACAAAGGCCCATCTAGTCAAAGCTATGGTTTTTCCAGTAGTCAGGTATGGATGTGAGAGTTGGACCATAAAGAAAACTGAGCACAAAGGACTGATGCTTTTGAACTGCAGTGTTGGAGAAGACTCTTGAGACTCCCTTGGACTGAAAGGAGATCAAGCCCATCAATTCTAAGTGAAACCAGTCCTGAATATTCATTGGAAAGACTGATGCTAAAGCTAAAGTTCTGATACTTTGGCCACCTGATGCGAAGAACTAACTCATTGGAAAAGACCCTGATTCTGGGAAAGATTGAAGGCAAGAGGAGAAGGGGATGACAGAGGATGAGATGATTTGATGGCATCACTGACTCAATGGACATGAATTTGAGCAAGCTCCGGGAGTGGGTGATGGACAGGGAAGCCTGGCATGCTGCAGTACATAGGGTCGCAGAGTTGGACATGACTGAGTGACTGAACTGAGCTAAACTATTTTAATTATATTGATAGTTAAATATAATAAATTTATGTATTCATTTGGTATATATTTACTAAATAGTTATATTTAAGACACATTGATGATCACTATGAATACAGGCATTAAAAATACATGATCCTGGAAGACACCGGGCAGTAAATGGCGCTGCAGGCGGGAAGGTTGAGTGGCTGGTGCTCTGAGCTTCCGGGAAGATGTGTAGTGACTTCCATAGGGCTGAATTTGGGACGGAGCTCCTTGCCCGACTGGAAGGTAGAAGTTCCTTGAAAGAAATAGAACCACATCTGTTGGCTGATGAAGAGTCACCTGTGCAAGGTGATATTCTTGAATTTCATGGTGCAGAAGGAACAGGAAAAACAGAAATGCTTTATCATCTGACAGCACGATGTATACTTCCGAAATCGGAAGGGGGACTGGAAGTAGAAGTCGTGTTTATTGATACAGATTACCACTTTGATATGCTCCGGCTGGTGACGGTCCTGGAGCATCGGCTGTCCCAGAGCTCTGAAGAAACAGTGCGCCACTGCCTTGGCCGATTGTTTCTGCTGTACTGCGGTGGTAGCACCCAGTTACTCCTCACCCTGTGCTCGCTGCAAACCATGCTCTGCAGTCATCCTTCTGTCTGCCTCGTGATTTTGGATAGCCTGTCAGCTTTTTATTGGATAGACCGCGCGAACGGAGGAGAAAGTGTTAACTTATAGGAGTCGACTCTGAAGAAGTGCTCTCAACTCTTAGAGAAGCTTGTAAACGAGTATCGCTTGGTTCTCTTTGCAACAACACAAAGTATAATGCAGAAAGCCTCAAACCCGGAGGAAGGGCCTTTCTGTGCCTTTAATCGCCCGAGTGACGTGGATGTGGACTATAGGCCCTATCTCTGTAAGGCGTGGCAGCAGGTGGTGAAGCGTAGAATCCTCTTCTCCAAACAAAATGATTCTAAAGCCGGCAACCAGTTTTCTTTAGTTTCTCGTCATTTAAAAAGTAACAATTTAAAAAAATACTTTTTTACTATCGGAGAAAGTGGTGTTGAGTTTTGTTGATGTGAATCTTAAAACAGTCTTTTGTCAGATATTATGGAAGTTTTAAAAAGTGTTTAATAGGCTAAAATGATTTGATTCTAAAATTTTAAACTCTAAGGGAATCTAACATAACCACGTTTCTACACAGAATGGAGTTCTTAAACTGGAACCTTAGACTGTTCTGTTCCTGGGTTGTTGAAGATTATTCAGAGTGATAATAATAGTTATACTATATTAAGTTGTTTTAAAACTAACTACATAAGATACACATTTCAGTCCAAATAAAAATGGAGTTTTCTAACTTTGAAAAAAATAAAAATAAAAATACATGATCCTTTTCTTAAGGATCTTACATTTAGGTCTTTTATTCATTTTGAGTTTATTTTGTAGCTGGGGATACATATTGTTTATGCATTGATACATATTGATTAAAACATAATGAAAGCTCTAGTATAGAGGTATGAAAAGTGTTGAAAGTAAAAGAAGATTAGTTTTGCTACTAAGAACTAATGGAAGAGCCATGGAGTGATCCTCAGAAAAGGTGATATTGGAACCAGGCATTTAATACAATATTTCATCACTTTGCTCTAATTAAAATATTGGATTTTTTAGGATTTAGTCACCATATTTACCTTGATAATTAGAAAACTTTCCTCTAGAAATGAGTTATTCCTAACTTTTATACCATGTTCTATGATTTGAAATTTGGGGAGTTTTGAGCTTCCCTTGTGGTTAAGATGGTAAAATCGTCCGCTTGCAATGCTGGAGACCCGGGATCGATCCCTGGGCTGGGAAGATCCCCTGGAGAAAGAAACAGCAACCCACTCCAGTATTCTTGCCTGGAGAATCCCATGGACAGAGGAACCTTGTAGTCTACAGTCCATGGGGTCGAACCGTGAGTAAATACTTACAATATTTAAGAATCACAAAGGATGCTGAAATCAGAATTAAGCACACCAGTCAGAATGGCCATCATCAAATAATATACCAACAATTATTGCTGGAGAGGAGGTGGAGAAAAGGGAACTTTTCTGCCTTGTTTGTGGGAATGTAAACTGATAGAGTCATTATGGAGATTCCTTTAAAAACTAGGAATAGAGGCAGTCCTAAGATGTTGGAGGAATAGGACAGGGAGACCACTTTCCCCACAAATTCATCAAAAGAACATTTGAATGCTGAGTAAATTCCACAAAACAACTTCTGAATGCTGGTAGAGGACATCAGGCATCCAAAAAAGCAGCCCATTGTCTTCAAAAAGAGGTAGGAAAAAATATAAAAGATAAAAAGACAAAAGACGTAGGGACAGAGATCCATTCCAGGAAGGGAGTCTTAAAAAAGAGAAGTTTCCAAACACCAGGAAACACTCTCACTGGCGAGTCTGTGGCGAGCCTTGGAACCTCAGAGGGCAACATAACCTGGAGGAAAAATAAATAATTAAACCCCACAGATTACATGCCCAATGGTAACTCCCAGCAGAGAAGCAGTGCAGACGCCTGCATCCGCCGCTAGCAAGCGGGGGCTGGGCAGGGAGGCACGGCTGTGTTGCTTAGAATAAAGACCAGGCCTGAATGCCCCGAGGGCAATCTGAGGGAACTAACTTGAGATAGCAAACCAGACTGTGGGATAGCTACCTTGCCAAAAGCCCTAACCTAAGACACCACCAGGCCCACTCATAAAACAAAGGACTGACTAGAGCTAGCCAGCTGCAGACCAGCCCATTCCCTGCTGGAGACAGGCAGGCGAGGGCACCCAGAGCTGGAAGGGGGCAATCATGGCCCCAGAGAGGCATCATCTACCAAACTGCAAGCAAGCTTCATTGCTAACCAAGACTTCTTGGGATTCTGGACAGTCAACATACACCTGAGAAGGTGCGCCTGTTGTACACCCAGAAAACTGAGCAGCAGGGATGGGGGAGGCGATAAGTCACAGAAACCGCGCTTGCCAAACACCTGGTGACCTGAGCTGCTCGGACCTGGGAAGGGTACAAATGCAGGCCCAACCAAGCCTGCACCTCTGAGGACTACTTGAGTGCCTGAACCTGAGCAGCTTAGTCCTGGGAAGTGCATACAACCCAGGGCCAACCTCAGACAGTTCCCAGCAGAGCAAACCTAGAGCCTAAGCAGTGTAGACAGGGAAAGCACAAACGCCATGAGTGGGGGCAAACCCAGTGTGGCCAAGATACTGAGAGCACACGCCAGTGTTATTTGTTTGCAGTGTTCCTCCCTCCCCACAGCACGACAGAACAAGTGAGCCTAAAAAAGTGTCCACCACCGCCCCCTTGTGTCAGGGCGGAAATTAGACACTGAAGAGACTAGCAAACAGAAGAAGTGAAAACAGAGGGAAATGCTTTGGAAGTGACAGATGGAGAAGTCTTGAAGCTACTGTAAGAATAAGACAGAAAACCAGAGGCAGGAGGCTTAAGTCCAAATCCTGAGAACACCAGAGAACTCCTGACTCCAAGGAACATTCATCAATAGGAGCTCATCAAACGACTCACAGCACCACCCAAGGGCCAACAAGTTCCAGAGCAAGACATACCACACAAATTCTCTAGCAACACAGGAACATAATCCTGAGCTTCAATATACAGGCTGCCCAAAGTCACTCCAAACCCGTTGACATCTCATAACCCATTACTGGACACCTCATTGCACTCCAAAGAGAATAAATCCAGCTCCACCCACCAGAACACAGACACAAGCTTCCCTAACAAGGAAACATTGACAAGCCACCCATAGAAATCCACCCACAGCGAGAAAACTCCACAATAAAGAGAACTCCACAAACTGCCAGAACACAGAAAGGCCACCCCAAACACACCAATATAAACAAGGTGAAGAGGCAGAGAAATACCCAGCAGGTAAAGGAACAGGATAAATGCCCACCAAACCAAACAAAAGAGATAAGGAATCTACCTGATAAAGAATTCCGAATAATGATAGTGAAAATGATCCAAAATATTGAAAACAAAATGGAGTTACAGATAAATAGCCTGGAGACAAGGATTGAGAAGATGCAAGAAAGGTTTAACAAGGAACTAGAAGAAATAAAAAAGAGTCAATATGTAATGAATAATGCAATAAATGAGATCAAAAACATTCTGGAGGGGACCAACAGTAGAATAATGGAGGCAGAAGATAGGAGAGAATGGTAGAAATAAATGAAACAGAGAGGAAAAAAGAAAAATGAATTAAAAGAAATGAGGACACTCTCAGAGAGCTCTGGGACAATGGTAAATGCCACAGCATTCAAATCATAGGAGTCCCAGAAGAAGAAGAAAAAAAGAAAGACCATGAGAAAATCCTTGAGGAGATAATAGCTGAAAACTTCCCTAAAATGGGGAAGGAAATAATCACCCAAGTCCAAGAAACCGAGGGAGTCCCAAACAGGAAAAACCCAAAGCAAAACACCCCAAGACACATATTAATCAGATTAACAAAGATCAAACACACAAAAAAACAAATATTAAAAGCAGCAAGGGGAAAACAACAAATAACACACAAGGGGATTCCCATAAGGATAACAGCTGATCTTTCAATAGAAACTCTTCAGGCCAGGAGGGAATGGCAGGACATACTTAAAGTGATGAAGGAAAATAACCTACAGCCCAGATTACTGTACCCAGCAAGGATCTCATTCAAATATAAAGGAGAAATCAAAAGCTTTACAGACAAGCAAAAGCTGAGAGAATTCAGCACCACCAAACCAGTTCTCCAAAAAAAAGCTAAAGGATCTTCTCTAGACTGGAAACACAGAATAAACTCAAACCCAAAACAATAAAGTAAATGGCAATGGGATCATACTTATCAATAATTACCTTAAACATAAATGGTTTGAATGCCCCAACCAAAAGACAAAGACTGGCTGAATGGATACAAAACCAAAACCTCTATATATGTTGTCTACAAGAGACCCACCTTGAAACAAGGGACACATACAGACTGAAAGTGAAGGGCTGGAAAAAATACTCCATGCAAATAGAGACCAAAAGAAAGCAGTAGTATCAATACTCATATTAGATAAAATAGACTTTAAAACAAAGGCTGTGAAAAGAGACAAAGAAGGATACTACATAATGATCAAAGGAAAAATCCAAGAAGAAGATATAACAATTATAAATATGTATACACCCAACATAGGAACACCACAATACATAAGATAAATGCTAACAAGTATGAAAGGGGGGATTAACAATAACACAATAATAGTGGGAGACTTCAAGACACCACTCACACCTATGGATAGATCAACTAAACAGAAAATTAACAAGGAAACACAAACTTTAAATGATACAATAGACCATTTAGACCTAATTGATATCTATAGGACATTTCACCCCAAAACAACGAATTTCACCTTTTTCTCAAGCGCACACGGAATCTTCTCCAGGATAGATCACATTCTGGGTCATTAATCTAGCCTTGGTAAATTCAAAAAAAAACTGAAACCATCCCAAGCACCTTTTCTGACCACAGTACAGTAAGATTAGATCTCAATTACAGGAGAAAACCTATTAAAAATGCCAACATATGGAGGCTGAACAACACGCTGCTGAATAACCAACAAATCACACAAGAAATAAAAAAAGAAATCAAAATATGCATAGAAACAAATGAAAATGAAAACACAAAACCCAAAACCTGTGGGACACTGTAAAAGCAGTGCTAAGAGGAAGGGTCATAGCAATACAGGCATACCTCAAGAAACAAGAAAAAAGTCAAATAAATAATGCAACTCTACACCTAAAGGAACTAGAAGAGGAAGAAATGGAGAACCCCAGGGTTAGGAGAAGGAAAGAAATCTTAAAACTTAGGGCAGAAATAAATGCAAAAGAAACAAAAGAGACCATAGCAAAAGTCAACAAAGGCAAAAGCTGATTCTTTGAGGGGATAAATAAAATGGACAAACCACTCGCCAGACTCATCAAGAAACAAAGGTAGAAAAATCAAATCAATAAAATTAGAAATGAGAAAAGAGAGATCACAACAGACAACACAGAAATACAAAGGATCATAAGAGACTACTATCAGCAATTATATGCCAATAAAATGGACAACGTGGAAGAAATGGACAAATTCTTAGAAAAGTACAACTTTCCAAAACTGAACCAGAAAAAAATAGAAAATCTTAACAGACCCACCACAAGCACAGAAATTGAAACATTAATCAGAAATCTTCCAGCAAACAAAAGCCCAGGTCCAGATGGCTTCACAGCTGAATTCTACCAAAAATTTAAAAAAAGAGCTAACACTTATCCTACTCAAACTCTTCCAGAAAATTGCAGAGGAAGGTAAACTTCCAAACTCATTCAATGAGGCCACCATCACCCTAATACCAAAACCGGACAAAGATGCCACAGAAAAAGAAATCTACAGGCCAATATCACTGATGAACATAGATGCAAAAATCCTTAACAAAATTCTAGCAATCAGAATCCAACAACACATTAAAATATCATACACCATGACCAAGTGGGCTTTATCCCAGGGATGCAAGGATTCTTCAATATCTGCAAATCAATCAGTGTAATACACCACATTAACAAATTGAAAAATAAACACCATATGATTACTCAATAGATGCAGAGAAAGCCTTTGACAAAATTCAACATCGGTTCATGATAAAAACTCTCCAGAAAGCAGTAATAGAAGGAACATACCTTAACATAATAAAAGCTATATATGACAAACCCACAGCAAATATTATCCTTAATGGTGAAAAATTGGAAGCATTTCCCCTAAAGTCAGGAATAAGACAAGGGTTCCCACTCCCACCACTGCTATTCAACATAGTTTTGGAAGTTTTGACCACAGCAATCAGACCAGAAAGAGAAATAAAAGGAATCCAGATTGGAAAAGAAGAAATAAAACTCTTACTGTTTGCAGATGATATGATCCTCTACATAGAAAACCCTAAAGACTCCACCAGAAAATTACTAGAGCTAATCAATGAATATAGTAAAGTTGCAGGATATAAAACCAATACACAGAAATCTCTTGCATTCCTATACACTAATAATGAGACAATAGAAAGAGAAATTAAGGAAACAATTCCATTCACCATTGCAACGAAAAGAATAAAATACTTAGGAATATATTTACCTAAAGAAACAAAAGACCTATATATAGAAAACTATGAAACACTGGTGAAAGAAATCAAAGAGGACGCTAATAGATGGAGAAATATACCATGTTCATGGCATATAGTGAAAATGAGTATACTACCATATAGATTCAATGCAATCCCTATCAAGCTACCAATGGTATTTTTCACAGAGCTAGAACAAATAATTTCTCAATTTGTATAGAAATACAAAAAACCTTGAATAACCAAAGCAATCTTGAGAAAGAAGAATGGAACTGGAGGAATCAACCTGCCTGACTTCAGATATACTACAAAGCTACAGTCATCAATACAGTATGGTACTGGCACAAAGACAGAAATATAGATCAATGGAACAAAGTAGAAAGCCCAGAGATAAATCCATGCACCTATGGACACTTTATCTTTGACAAAGGAGGCAAGAATATACAATGGAGTAAAGACAATCTCTTTAACAAGTGGTGCTGGGAAAACTGGTCAACCACTTGTAAAAGAATGAAACTAGAACCCTTTCTAACACCATACACAAAAATAAACTCAACATGGATTAAAGATCTAAACATAAGACCAGAAACTATAAACCTCCTAGAGGAGAACATAGGCAAAACACTCTCCGACATAAATCACAGCAGGATCTTCTATGACCCACCTCCCAGAATATTGGAAATAAAAGCAAAAATAAACAAATGGAACATAATTAAACTTAAAAGCTTCTGCACAACAAAGGAAACTATAAGCAAGGTGAAAAGACAGCCTTCAGAGTGGGAGAAAATAATAGCAAATGAAGCAACTGACAAACAACTAATCTCAAAAATATACAAGAACTTATGCAGCTCAATTCCAGAAAAATAAACGACCCAATCAAAAAATGGGCCAAAGAACTAAACAGACATTTCTCCAAAGAAGACATACAGATGGCTAACAAACACATGAAAAGATGCTCAACATCACTCATTATCAGAGAAATGCAAATCAATGCACCACAATGAGGTGCCATTTCACACCAGTCAGAACGGCTGCGATCCAAAAGTCTACAAGCAATAAATGCTGGAGAGGGTGTGGAGAAAAGGGAACCCTCTTATACTGTTGGTGGGAATGCAAACTAGTACAGCCACTATGGAGAAGAGTGTGGAGATTCCTTAAAAAACTGGAAATATAAAACTGCCATACGACCCAGCAATCCCACTGCTGGGCATACACACTGAGGAAACCAGAATCGAAAGAGACACGTGTACCCCAGTGTTCATCACAGCACTGTTTATAATAGCCAAGACATGGAAGCAACTTAGATGTCCATCAGCAGACGCATGGATAAGAAAGCTGTGGTACATATACACAATGGAGTATTACTAAGCCATTAAAAAGAATACATTTGAATCAGTTCTAATGAGGTGGATGAAACTGGAGCCTATTATACAGAGTGAAATAAGCCAGAAAAAAAAAAAAAACACACCAATACAGTATACTAACAGATATATATGGAATTTAGGAAGATGGTAATGATAACCCTGTATGCGAGACAGCAAAAGAGACACAGATGTATAGAACAGCCTTTTGGACTCTGTGGGAGAGGGAGAGGGTGTGATGATTTGGGAGAATGGCATTGAAACATGTATATTATCATATATGAAATGAATCACCAGTCCAGGTTTAATGCATGATACAGGATGCTCGGGGCTGGTGCACTGGGATGACCCAGAGGGATGGTATGGAGAGGGAGGTGGGAGGGGGGTTCAGGATGGGGAACACATGTATACCTGTGGCAGATTCAAGTCAATGTGTGGCAAAACCAATACAATATTGTAAAGTAATTAGCCTCCAATTGAAAAAAATAAATTTATATTGAAAAAATAAATAAAAACTAGGAATAATTATACCATATGACCCAGCAATCCCACTACTGAGCTTATACCCTGAAAGTCACAATTCTAAAAGACACATGTACCCCAGTGTTCACTGCATCACTAGTTACAATAGCTAGGACATGGAAGCAACCTAAATGTCCACTGACTGATGAATGGGCAGAGAAGTTGTGGTACATGTATACAATGAAATATTACTAGGCCATAAAAATGAATAAATTTGTTATATGGAAGCATAAAAGACCCTGAATAGCCCAAACAATCTTGAGAGTGAAGAATGGAGCTTGAGGAATCAATCTTCCTGTCCTCAGACTCTACTACAAAGTTAAAGTCATCAAGATGGTATGGTACTGACCGAAAAGAAAAAAAAAAAAAAAAACTAGAAATATATACCGATGGAACAAGGTAGAAAGCCCAAAAATAAACCTACACTCCTATGAGTACCTTCGCCTTGACAAAGGAGGCAAGAATATCCCATGGAGAAAAGACAGTCTCCTCCATAAATTGTGTTGAGAAAACTGGATAGCTATACATTAAAAAAAAAAAAGAAATTAGAATACTTCCTAACACAATACACAAAAATAAATTCACAATGGATTAAAGACATAAATGTAATGCCAGAAACTATAAAACTCTTAGAGGAAAAGTTAGAACACTTCTTGACACAAGACATAGAAAGATCTTCTTTGATCTACCTCCTAGAATAATGGAAATAAAAATAAAATTAAACAAATGGATCATGATTAAATCCTTTTGCACAGCAAAGGAAAGTGTAAAGAAGATGAAAGATAATCCTCAGATTGGGAGAAAATAATTGTAAGTGAGATAGCTGACAAAAACTTAATCTGTAAAATGTACAAGAAGCTCATGCAACTCAATATCAGAAAAACAATCCAATCAAAAAATGGGCAGAAGACTAAAACAGACATTCCCCTGAAGAAGATATACAGATGGCTGATAACACATGAAAAGATGCTTAACATCACCTATTATTAGAGAAATGCAAATCAAAGCTTCAATGAGCTATCACCTCACACCAGTCAGAATGGCTATCATCAAAATATCTACAAATAATAAATGCTGGGAAGGATGTGGAGAAAAGAGAATCTGTTGAGAATGTAAATTAATACAGTCACCATGGAGAACAGTATGGAATTTTCTTTAAAAACTTGGAATAAAGCTACCATATGACCCACTAATGCCACTACTGGGTACATACCCTGACAAAACCCTAACTGGAAAAGTCACATGTACTTCAATGTTCGTTGCAGTACTATTTACGGTAGCCAGGACATGGAAGCAACCTAGATGTACATTGACAGATGAATGGTAAAGAAGTTGTGATACATAGTGTTATTCATCTATAAAAAGGAACACATTTGAGCCACTTTTAGTGAGATGGATGAAGTAAGAGTGAAGTTACACAGAGTGAAGTAAGTCAGAAAGAGAAAAACAAATGTTGTATATTAATGCATATATATGGAATCTAGAAAACTGATACTGATGAACCTATTCCTAGGGCAGCAATAGAGATGCAGACATAGAGAACACACTTGTGGATACAGAATGGGAAAGAGGGTGGGACGACTTGAGATAGTAGCATTGAAACATACGTTACCATATTTAAAATAGATAGACAGTGGGAATTTGCTATATGATTCAGGGAGCTCAAACCGATACTCTGTGACAACCTAGAGGGATGGGATGAGATGGAGGTTGGAAGGGAGGATCGAGAGGGAAGTGACATGTGTATAGTAGTAGTAGTAGTAGTAGTAGTAGTAGTAGTAGTAGTGTTAGTCATTTAGTCGTGTCTGACTGTTTGCGACCCTGTAGACTGTAACCCATCAGGCTTCTCTGTCCATGGGATTCTTCAGGCAAGAATACTGGAGTGGGTTGCCATTTCCTTCTCCAGGGGATCATCCCAACCCAGGGATTGAACCCAGGTCTCCTGCCTTGCAGGCAAATTCTTTACCACCCGAGCTACAGGAAAGCCCATGTGTATACCTATGGCTGATTCATGTTGATGTATGACAGAAACCAACACAACATTATACAGCAACTTTCCTCCAATTAAAAAATAAATTAAAAAAAGAATTACAACAGGATCTGGAAAGACTCTTGACGGTGTCTGCAAACTCTTTAATTGTAAGATTATAGAGGGGTTTCTGTGCATCTATTTGTAATCCCTTAAATATAACCAATACTAATTCTTCCACTTAGGATATTTGTGAGGATTAAATCAACTGCGTGTTAAGCAGTCGATGCTATTAATGGTAGAGAGTATGAATTCAAGAAGTGTTCAGTGTTAGAATTATTAAGAGTTAAGAATAGGCTAGACAATAAATTATAGATATATCAAACATAGTGATACCTGAAATTAACTTAACATTGTAAATCGACTATACTTCAATTTAAACAATTAATACTAAAAAAAGTATGGAGTATTTTGGGAAAACTGAAGAGAATTACTTTCCAGTGAAGGTCTACTTGAAGGTTTGAGGAGATGAGAGTGTCTTTGTAAAATGTCATTATTTAGAAATTTTCCAGGCAAAATAGTGACAATCCTATTTTTGTGGGGGATAATTATTTTATATTCTAGTTTTTTCTGGTTTTAATGATCATCTATGGTGATGTTGATGAACAAACAGCTCTGGATGTTAGTATTTGACTCTGCTATGATTACACTCAAGTTTTCTAATTGTTTAATTATTGGTGCTTTGCTGATACATTTTCCAGCAACATTTGTGATTACAGATAGTTAAATATTTCTATTTTGGTTCATTATCATACATTTGCTTTCAATTTGTCTGATTGCTGCAGGTGGAAACAATAGGTGATGCATACTGTGTTGCTGCAGGGCTCCATAGAAAAAGCCTTTGCCATGCTAAACCCATTGCTCTGATGGCCCTGAAGATGATGGAACTTTCAGAAGAGGTATTGACACCTGATGGAAGACCAATTCAGGTAAGCCTCTCAACAGTCTTGTTTGAATAGTAGTGAAGAAGGTAAGAAATTCCCTTCTGAATTCTACTTACTATAGTTTACAGATCTAGATAAGCCAGTTGCTTAAGAAGGAGGGCTTACTAGAGATAAGTTATAAATCCAGGAAAGGAACAAATGAAATATGACCCACCCAGAATAGAAAAAGTGTGAGGAAGACAAATTACCATGGGGGAAAAAAGTTAAAGGATTAAACCAAGGAAGGAACCTGGTGTCAAGGAAGGAACCTGGTGTCAGTGACCAGTTCATCCCCACTAAGGAAGGGTGATGATGAGAATTGGTCCTGAGAGATAATCCATAGAGCAAGAAATAAGAAGCGAGAAATTGGAGGACCTGGACAACTTCCTGTGGATAGTGTACAGGTGTTCTTATGAAGCTCAGGGCTCAGGGTTACTTTTGAATTGTATTTTGTTTCAGAGCTTGAACGTTGGAACCTTCAGACTTTAAAAAAATGCACAACGTGAAAGTTTAGTTTTATTTGAGGCAAAATGAGGACTGTAGACTGGGATTTAGCACCTCAGATAGATCTGAGGAACTGCTCCAAATAGGCATGGGCAAAGGTCAGTATATATGTGATTTTGGTGAAGGGAGAATACATACAATCAAGCACATATTGACAATACAGAATTGTAAAGTAAAATAAAAAATAAATTTAAAAATATTTAAAAAAGCACATATTTTTTGGCAGATGGTTTCTGCTAGTCACAAGGAGCAATCATCACCATGAAGGAATTTAGTACTTCTCTAGATATGAGGAGATACAAGAATTAGGCTAATAAAATCATCTCCTGAAAATATATAGCTATCTGAAGATCTACTGATCAGTTTTTTCTTGAGCACAGAGTGCTTAAATTCTCCTCTCCCCCTTGAACTCTTCAGGGAGTGTTGAAAATCAGCAGGTGCAGCAACACGTTTCAGTCCTCATAGAGATAGATGGCAAGTGCCAATTTGTGGTTGACAAGCTCAAGACCGAGGAAACATCAAAAGCTGGAAAATGTAGTTTCCAGTGTATTGTACTCTTTTTGATGCTGATAGCTGTCTGCAATTTGGGGTTTACATCTGAGAATTGATGAAGTCACCCAGCTATATTTTTGAAAGCACCTGATAGATCCCAGAAATACTTACTATGAATATGTATAAACCAAAATTTGTATTTGGCAAAGTAACCTTGAATTCAAGGCATCTCTTTAATAACAGTTCATCAATGATGGGTTAAAAAATACAGAAAACACCTCAAAATATGAATATATTTCTAGTTTGGCATTATGGCAAAGTAGATACTCTGACTGACCCTTCTGAATAAAATTATTAAAATATAGTGTTGAAGAGTTTACAAATAGTAGCTTTTTGGAAACTACTAAGCATATTGCTGAACACAGATATATATATATATATATAATCAAAATTTAAGAGGTGAATTAAAGTGCTCTATCATCAGAAGTGATAACAGGACACTAGAAAACGCTATCCCTCCATGAGGAAAGTCAACCTCAATTCCCTCTTCAAAGAATTTCCACAGATAAAGTTCTCTAAAAAATGAGTGTCTAATACTAAATACAAAGCAAAATAAAACAAAGGGGAAAAAACACGCACTCACATAGGAAAACAAAGTACTATGAGTAAGAACCAATAGAAACAGGAGATGAGAAGAACAGACCTGGAATGTTGTCAGGTATCAAAATTATTGTACATAATCTAAATGGCATTACTTAGTATAATTAAAGAAATAAAGAGAAGCTTAAAAATCCAAGGCTGGAAAAGCTAGGTTTGAAAATGAACCATAGAATTTCTAAGTAATCAACACTATACCAAAACAAACAAATAAAAAATCAAGCAAATCAAAACAAAAATACTCTCAATAGATGAGTTTAGAAGCAGATTAGATACAGCTAAGGAAATTTCCATAAATTTGTCAAGAGAATTAAAAATGGGGAAATATGAATAAAAGAATATAAAATATATAGGAGACATTATAAGTTCAGTTGGAATTACTTGCACATGAAGATAATAGAGAAAATATTTTTTAAAATTTCTCTGGAATTATTGAAAGACACAAATCAGGTCTCAGACACAGCAATCTTAAAGAATTCTACAAAAGAGAAATCATGGTAATTCAAAGCTATACTTTCTTTTACATTAATGTGGTTTTTTTTACTTTTTAAATAAAAAGTATTTCAGTTTACTTTTAATGTTTTACTTCATTTGTACTTAATTTCATGATACATCTGCAATGTGCATAATAGGATATGTATATATTTTTGAGATATACTTGATTTGCAATATTTTATTATTTTCAGGTATATAACATGGTGATTCAAAATTTTTACAGATTATGCTCCACTTATAGTTATTATAAGGTATTGGCTATATACCCTGTGCTCTACCATATATCCTTGCATGCTTGTGAGTGCTAAGTTGCTTCAGCCATGTCAGATTCTTTGCAACTCTATTGACCACAGCCCACTAGGCTCTTCTGTCCATGGGATTCTCCAGGCAAGAATACTGGAATGGGTTGCCATGCCCTCCTCCAGGGATCTTCCTGATCCTGGCTTAGAACTCATTTCTCTATGTCTCCTGCACTGGCAAGTGTGTTCTTTACCACTAGCACCATCTGGGAATCCCACTTTATATCCTTACAGATTATTTATTTAATACATAGTAATGCGTACTTCTTACTCCCCTATTTTCCCCCTCCATTCTTCCTTCTCCCCACAGGTAATCAGTAGTTTTTTTTTCTGTATCTGTGAATCTATTTCTTTTTTGTTATGTTCACTAGTTTGTTTTAATTTTTAGATTTTACATTCAAGTGATAACATACAGTATTTGTATGACTTATTTCACTAAATATAATATCCTCTGGGTCCATCCATTTTGTAGCAAATGGAAAAATTTTATTCATTTTTTTATGTCTGAGTAGTATTCTGTAGTATATATATACCACAATCTGTTGATTGACTCTTAGAATATTTCCATATCTTCATAATTGTAAATAATGCTGCTGTGAACATTGAGGTGCACATATCCTTTCAAATAAGTGTTCGGGTTTTCTTTAGCTATATACACCCAGGAGTTGACATGATGGGTCATATGATACTTCTATCTTTAATTTTTTGAGGAAGTTCCAAACTGTCTTACACAGTTGCTACACAAATTCACATTTCCATCAATAGTATACAAGAGTCCCCCTTTCTCAACATCCTCACCATTTGTTATTGTGGTCTTTTTGATCAGAGCCATTCTGACAGATATGAAGTGGTATCTCCCTGTGGTTCTAACTTGCATTTTTCTGATGACTAAGAATGTTGAGCATTTTTTTCATGTGCCTGATGGAAGTGTATCTGTGCAAGTTTTCTACCCATTTTTAATTGAAATGTTTATATTTTGACATTGAGTTGTATGAGCTGTTTGTATATATTGTTTATATATTTTATACATTAACTGCTTATCAATCATTATATGCAAATATTATATTATAATGCAAATATTTTCTTTCACTCAGTAGATTATCTTTTCATTTTGTCCAAGGTTTCCTTTGCTATGCAAAACCTTTTAACAAAACTAGACATGTCTTAGTGAGACTGCTTGCTTCTTGGAAGAAAATCTACGAAAACCTAGACAGCATATTAAAAAACCTATCACTTTGTTGACAAAGGTCAGTAGTCAAAGCTATGGTTTTTCCATTAGTTATGTAGATGTGAGAGTTGGACCATAATAAAGGCTGAGCATTGAATTGATGCTTTCAAACTGTAGTGCTGGAGAAGACTCTTGACAGTCCCTAGGATAGCAAGGAGATCAAGCCACTCAATCCTAACAGAGATCAACCCTGAATATCCATTGGAAGGACAGATGCTAAAACTGAAGCTCCAATACTTTGGCCACCTGATGCAAAAAGCCAACTCATCTGAAAAGGCCCTGATGCTCAAAGAGACTGAGGGCAAGAGGAGAAGCAGATGATAGAAGATGAGATGGTTGGATAGCACCACTGACTCAATGGACATGAGTTTGAGCAAACTCTGGGAGATGGTGAAGGACAGGGAAGCCTGGCGTGATGCAGTTTATGGGGTCACAAAGAGTTGGGCACAACTGAGTGAGCAACAATGAGACTGCAGTGCATGAGAGATAAAAATGACATGATAAAAGACAACGGTGACATTCATCAGTAGGGAAAAGATGGGCTATTCAATAAATGTTTGGGGGTCAATTGGTTGTCCATGTTAAAAAAATATGTAATTGCATCCCTATTTCATATGTCTCCACATAAATTACAGGTAGATTAAATATTATAGGATGTAGTGTACAATTATTAATTTATAATCAGGAATTTATAAACTCAGTGATTTATTTACTAAACTATACATTTCATGCAAAGATGGGCTCGATAAAGGACAGAAATGGTATGGACCTAACAGAAGCAGAAGATATTAAGAAGAGGTGGCAAGAATACACAGAAGATCTGTACAAAAAAGATCTTCACGACCCGGATAATCACGATGCTATGATCACTCACCTAGAGCCAGACATTCTGGAATGTGAAGTCAAGTGGGCCTTAGAAAGCATAACTACAAACAAAGCTAGTGGAGGTGATGGAATTCTAGTTGAGCTATTTCAAATCCTGAAAGATGATGCTGTGAAAGTGCTGCACTCAATATGTCAGCAAATTTGGAAAACTCAGCAGTGGCCACAGGACTGGAAAAAGTCAGTTTTCATTCCAATCTCGAAGAAAAGCAATGCCAAAGAATGCTCAAACTACTGCACAATTGCACTCATCTCACATGCTAGTAGAGTAATGCTCAAAATTCTCCAAGCCAGGCTTCAGCAATACGTGAACCGTTAACTTCCTGATATTCAAGCTGATTTTAGAAAAGGCAGAGGAACCAGAGATCAAATTGCCAACATCTGCTGGATCATGGAAAAAGCAAGAGAGTTCCAGAAAAACATCTATTTCTGCTTTATTGACTATCCCAAAGCCTTTGACTGTGTGGATCACAATAAACTGGAAAATTCTGAAAGAGATGGGAATACCAGAGCATCTGACCTGCCTCTTGAGAAACCTGTATGCTGATCAGGAAGCAACATTTAGAACTGGACATGGAACAACAGACAGTTCAAGCAGGAAAAGGAGTACATCAAGGCTGTATATTGTCACCCTGTTTATTTAACTCATATGCAGAGCACATCATGAGAAATGCTGGGCTGGAAGAAGCACAAGCTGGAATCAAGATTGCTGGGAGAAATATCAATAACCTCAGATATGCAGATGACACCACCCTTATGGCAGAAAGTGAAGAGGAACTTAAAAGCCTCTTGATGAAAGTGAAAGAGGAGAGTGAAAAAGTTGGCTTAAAGCTCAACATTCAGAAAACTAAGATTATGGCATCTGGTCCCATCACCTCATGGGAAATAGATGGGGAAACAGTGGAAACAGTGGCAGACTTTATTTTCTTGGGCTCCAAAATCACTGCAGATGGTGATTGCAGCCATGAAATTAAAAGACGCTTACTCCTTGGAAGAAAAGTTATGACCATCCTAGATAGCATATTGAAAAGTAGAGACATTACTTTGCCAACAAAGTTCCATTTAGTCAAGGCTATGGTTTTTCCAGTGGTCATGTATGGATGTGAAGAAATCTGAGTGCTAAAGAATTGATGCTTTTGAACTGTGGTGTTGGAGAAGACTCTTGAGAGTCCCTTGGACTGCAAGGAGATCCAACAAGTCCATTCTAAAGGAGATCAGCCCTGGGGGTTCTTTGCAAGGAATGATGCTGAAGCTGAAACTCCAGTACTTTGGCCACCTCATGAGAAGAGTTGACTCACTGGAAAAGACTCTGATGCTGGGAGGGATTGGAGGTAGAAAGAAAAGGGGACGACAGAGGATGAGATGGCTGGATGGCATCACTGACTCGATGGACGTGAGTTTGAGTGAACTCTGGGAGTTGGTGATGGACAGGGAAGCCTGGCATGCTGCCATTCGTGGGGTCGCAAAGAGTCGGACACGACTGAGCAACTGAACTGAACTGAATTAACATACAACATGTCAGTTTCAGGTGTACTATATAATGATTTGACACATGCATACAATATGATATAATTAGAAATTTGAATGAGAATAGAGAACTTTTTGGAGACTAGACAGGCCAAAACCTTTCATACCATAAAAGAAAATATGGATAAATTTTACTACATTAAAACTAAAACCTTTCTGTTTGATAAAGAACACCTAAAGAGAATGAAAATTTAACCACAGCTAGGATAATTTTTTGCAATACATATAAGCAATAAAATATTATTGGTTAACCTCATCAGCATTCACATTAGATATATTAATAACACTATAATGTACCTTTCCTACATATGAGTTTGGCTCAACTTTGAAGGTCTGACAGTGACTTTATTGCTGAGGAATTGGAGTAGCAGGAAGTCTCATACACAACTGGTGGGAGTATAAATGGTATGATTTGCTTGGCATTAACTAGTAAAATTTAACTTGTGCCTTTCTTACAACCCAGTAATCCCTCTCTCAAATGTTTGCTCCGAGAAAGTTGGTGTGCATATGCAGCTGAAGTCACACACAAGATTATTCACAGTGATACTTTCATAAAGGCCCCAAAGTGTCTTGAGATAACTCAAATATCCATTTAAAAATAGAATGGATAAACTGTGATACATTTATACTCTGTATACTAATACAGCAAGGAAAAAGAATGACATCAGTTACTGAACACTAACATGGATGGATGTCAAAAACAATATTATGCAAAGGAAGCAAGTGATACAAGAATCGTCATCGTTCAGTTACTCTGTTGTGTCTGACTCTTTGCAACCCCACTGACTGCAGCACACCAGGCTTCTGTCCTTCACCATCCCCCAGAGTTTGCTCAAACTCATGTCCATTGAGTCAGTGATGCCATCCAGCTCTCTCAGCCTCTGTCATCCCCTTCTCCTCCTGACTTCAATCTTTCCCAGCATCAGGGTTTTTTCCAGTGAGTCAGCTCTTCACATCAGGTGGCCGAAGCACTGGAGCTTCAGCTTTAGCATTAGTCCTTCCAGTGAATATTCAGGGTTGATTTCCTCCAGGACTGACTGGTTTTGATATCTTTGCTGACAAGGGATTCTGAAGAGTCTTCTCCAACACTACAGTTTAAAAGCATCAATTCTTTGGTGCTCAGTTTTTTTGATAGTCCAGCTCTCACATCCATACATGGCTACTGGAAAAATCACAGCTTTGACTATATGGATCTTTGTCAGCAAAGCAATGTATCTATCTGTCTTTTACTACACTGTCTAGGTTTGGCATAGCTTTTCTTCCAAGGAGCGATCATCGTTTAATTTCATGGCTGCAGTCACGGTCCACAGTGATTTTGGAGCCCAAGAAAATAAAGTCTCTCACTGTTTCCATTGTTTCCTCATCTATTTGCCATGAAGTGATGGGATCAGATGCCATGATCTTCATTTTTTGAATGTTGAGTTTTTAACCAGCTTTTTCACTCTCACCTTCAAGAGACTCTTTAATTCCTCTTTGCTTTCTGCCATAATGGTGGGGTCACCTGCATATCTGAGGTTATTGATATCTCTCCCCACAATCTCAGTGGCTCAGATGGTTGCAAGAATGCCCTGCAATGCAGAAGACTTGGGTTCAATCTCTGGGTTGCGAAGATCCCCTGGAGGAGGGCATGGCAACCCACTCCAGTATTTTTTTCTGGAGACTCCCCATTGATGGAGGAGCCTGGCAGGCTACAGTCCATGGGGTTGCAAAAAGTCAGAAATGACCGAGAGATTAAGCACAGCACACTGAACACAGCAATCTTGATTACAGCTTATGCTTCATCCAGCCCAATATTTCTCATGATGTACTCTACAGAGAGGAGAAGGGGACAACAGAGGATGAGATGGTTGGATGGCATTGCCGACTCAATGCACATGAGTTTGAGTAAACTCCAGGAGTTGGTGATGGATAGGGAGGCTTGGCGTGCTGCAATCCATGGGGTCGCAAAGAGTCGGATATGACTGAGCAACTAAACTGAACTGAACTCTACATAGAAATGAAATAAGCAGGGTGACAATATATAGTCTTGACATACTCCTTTCCCAATTTGGAACCAGTTTGTTGTTCCACGTCCGGTTCTAACTGTTGCTTCTTGACCTGCATACGGGTTTTGCAAGAGGCAGATAAGATGCTCTGGTGTACCCCTCTCTTTAAGAATTTTCCACAGTTTGTTGTGATCTATACTGTCAAAGGCATTAGCGTAATTAATGAGGCAAAAGTAGGTGTTTTTTCTGGAATTCTCTTTCTTGTTCTATGATCCAACAGATGTTGGCAATTGGATTTCTGGTTAAATGCTATAGTATTATAAATAATACTATAGTATTATTCTATTGAATTAAAAGTTGAAACTAGAAAGAAATGAAAAAATATGTTATTTTGAAATACCTTGATGGAGAATGTGGAAAGTGAGGAATGATTAATACAAAATTCAAGATGTTGCTTAACTCCTAGGGAAAGAAAAACAGTGATTGGATGAAGGGGCATGCAATAAGGAAGGTTAACATAGAGATTATAGAGAAAATTATTAATTTTATTACTATGCTTAATATGTGGGGCTTCCTTGGTGGCTCAGCAATAAAGAATCCACCTGCAATGCAGAAGCCGTACAAGCCGCGGGTTCAATCTCTAGGTTAGAAAGATTCCCTGAAGGAGAAAATGGCAACCCACTCCAGTATACTTGCTTGGAGAATCCCATGGACAGAGGAGCCTGGCAGGCCACAGTCCATAGGGTCGCAAAGAGTCAGACACGACTAAAATGACTTATCACAAACATGCTTAATGTGTACATGTATGTTTACATTTGAAAATTTTTAAATGTGGAGAAACAGTTTTCAAACCACTCCCAACCATGGTTAAAACAGAAAAGCATGCAGCAATATATATATTTTTAATCTAAGTTTAAGGTCCTTCAATGTAATTATTGAAATATTCAAGCGTGTGACTGACACTCCTACCACTGCCAGGAAAACAAACAAAAGAAATGATGTCTCAAATGTGAAGCAAACGGCAAAAATACACATTCCAGATTGAACTGATATCACATCTTACATTTTCAAGGCTACCAGCTGAGCAGATTTATCATTTGGGATTGTTTTTCTATGTTGGGTTTTCTTTTATAGGAGATATAATGTTTATATTGATTCAGCATTGTCAAAGCAAACTTAAATTACTGTAAACCAAACCAAAGGAATTGTGTTCTACAGTGTGTTCATCCATATTTTGTTTTTAGGGGTGTAAAACTGGTTCTGACTATGAATTACTTTATCAAACCAGAAGAGGACATGCCAATAAAAGTTTAATATAGATTCAGATAATTCAAAATAATAAAAGCCCCTTAATCATTTTGAAATCATTTGGTGACATTTCAGGGAGCTCCAAGGAGCTCTAGTCCTTTATGTCTCAGCACAGAAAGAATTCAGCAAGAGGTAAAGTGATAGATAAAAAGTGATTTATTAGAATAGGATGTTTGTGATGTTTACAAGTGGAGGGTGAGAGGGTGCACCTGAGAACCTGGGCTACAGTTTTAGAATCAAAGGAAAAGTAAGGAGAGAGAAAAGACCACTTTCTTCTTCATTCTTGAGTAGATGTCACACTTCTATCATCAACTCCTCCACCAGTCTGGGCAGGGGAGTTTCTTAGCCTTAGATGGTCAAGCCTAAACTATCATGGAACTATGGAAAAAAATATTTTAAGTCTCAGTACAATGAGAATCTTTACTTTGAAATATCACCTTTCCATAAAGTCTTGTTTTTTATGTGTGCAGAGAGCATATGCTAGGGGTCATTAACTTACTGAGCTCTGTAAGCAGAATATGGGTCTTGTGCCACATTGCTTTATGGTTCTGGGTCATGTCTCTTGCATCTGCTGCATGACTTGTTGCTAAGCAAGCTTGCTTGGTTTTGTGGTTAGCAAAGCTGCTTTCTTGAGTAAAGATTAATTTACAGGAGTCTCCCATACTTTTTCCCATTACTTGCAGTCCCCTAGTGAGATTACCCTACTTTGTCTCTTTACTCTGTCCCTCTCAATTTTAGCTTCATTACTAATTTATATTATTTGCAAAGTTTAGAGTTGCTTTTTGTCATCTTTATTTGATTTTGATTTGGCTACTATCTTGTTACCATGGGCATGTTTCTAAAAGTATTGGAAGAATATTTCATTAAACAAGTTTGATTGTTACAGTAGCTTATATGTGATCAGTTGACTGTTTATTTCAAACTATCTCAGTTTTTAGGCTTTTTAAAATTTAAGTTATCTGAGTTGCAGTACTTGCTCAAGACAAAGGAAAATTCCCAAAGTCTCTCAAATTTTGAAAGACAAATTACAAATTTTATATGGTTTTACACACCATTGAGGCACCTGTCACGATAGGAAATAGGAACTGGAATTATCAATTATAATTGCTTGCAAATGTTTTGTTATGTCCTTGAATCAATAAGTGTAAAATTGATTGGCTAAAATTCTAATTTTAAATATTACCAGAGAATATAGTATTTTACTTATTCAGTTTATAATACTCAATCAAATTATCTTTTCTATAAGCACTCTGTAAGTATTTTATAAGTCTGTTAAAGATGCAGATCAAAAGAAACACAACAATGAACATTAGAAGGGACATCAAAAGAGATTGTAATCAGGATTTTGGAGATCCAAGACATGTTTCCAGACAGTTCCCAAATCAGAAAGAGGGTTATGGGTTATGTAAGGCCTCACTTTTTTGTGTGTGCATGTGTTTTAACATTTGAGATACATTAATAGATTCATCTGGAATGAAAGGGCAACATTTTGTTTTGATGATAGCACAGGTCTCTCCCTAAGAAGCTGTAATGGTGTTCAAGACCATCCTCTTTTATAGAAAAGCTTTTCTCATTAGAGACATTTCATCATTTAGAGGGATTTGGCATTATTGCTATCATAGAAAGCTCCTTGAATAAATTTTGTTAGAGCCTCAATATGAACTACATTTTCAAAACCTAGTCCTGGCATAAGGATGTTGGCTAAATGATCATAACATTGAATGACAGACCAAGTCCATCATAAGGAGGTTGACTGGAGAGTGGCTCAAAGAAGTGAACATATGTCCCTGTGCCCAAGAGAATCCTAGAGTGCATTTTAAGGCTCCTTTCCCAGTTTGTTTTAAACCATTCAGTATCTCTAAGAACTGTGATGTGGTGACAGTCATCCCTAGGTAACCATCCCATATCTCTAGTAAAATATTCTTTGTTTATCCAAGAGTGATTTTTCTGCTCCCAGCACAAAAGGGTTCTATCATTTAGTCTACCATATCCTGTAATGAGCCAAATAAACCTGTCCCAAATTTGGAATATATTTCCAGCCCATAGACTTTTGGTTTTGTCTTTAACTTTAGGGTAGGCTTTCCAGTGAGCCTGAGAAACTGTCTTACTATATGAAACTTGCATGGAATGTCCAGGATTTTATATGGTGGAAGCTATAGGCCAGCTAAAGTGATCCCATAGAGTGATGGATTTTTTCTTGGAGGATCATACTAGAATTTTTTTTTTCTAAAATTAAATGTCTTAAAGCTAGCCAATCAGCATGCTTGAGTGGGGAGACCCACCATGGCAATCCAGAGCTGATGGAAAGGGGAAGTTGACCACATATTCAGCAGTTAGAGTTATCAGTAAAATCTGCATAAGACTTAGCCCAGAATAGGAAAACATTTGAACTCTCTTCAGCTCTTATGGAAGGAACATTGTGAACTAAGCTAATAATCATATACCATCTTATATAATTTTTTAAATGGAAATTTTGACTAAGTACTTGTCTGTTTTGGAGGCTGTAGAGTGGGATTTTTCAATGTTTTTCCAAGTGTGACACCTCAATATCTAGAGGAGAGGTACAAATAAAACAAGGAGTAAGGAAATCACTTATCCATGTAGGTTCCCTAGATAGGATCAGCATATTCCATTATGATTGCCTTTTATTTTTTTTTAATTTAAATTTATTTATTTTAATTGGAGGCTAATTACTTTACAATATTGTATTGGTTTTGCCATACATCAACATGAATCCACCACTGGTGTACGTTCCCCATCCTGAACACCCCCCCCCCCCCCCCCCCCCCCCCC